>NW_012102432.1:3377318-3500852 GCF_000951045.1 Mandrillus leucophaeus | reverse complement strand
CAAAACCCTGAGGTGATATTATACTTTAGTGGATGGGTTCCTGTTGACTGGCACTGAAGGCCCTGTTGTGAACCCAGTTGATTTATGAAGGCTGTCGCACTCAAGATTTTTATAATGCTTCTTTACCCTAATCTATTTGTTTTTCTTAAAAAGTAACTTCATATGTTTTAAAGTATGGAAGACAAAAGAAAATTGAAAGGATGGCTGCAGTGTAATTTAGCACCTAAATTTTTTTTAAAAATAAGGCAGTTCACATTTTTTCAAATAAGTAAGGAAGGTTTACATTTTTGGAGACAGTTTTTATCCATAAAAAAGTTTATGGGCAATACTGTAACACCATTGCCATTGTTTTTTAGAGCGAGAAGAGACTTGTGTAAGAATTGAGCTTGGAGCCAGGCTTTCTCTGCAAGAAAGAGTGGTTATATCTTTGCTCAAATTTAAATATAGGGAGAAGACCGTTTTGTTTATTGTCTTCAAACTTTACACACTATAGCTTTTAAATATTTTAACAATATTTTAATGTATTTTTAAATAAAAATATTGATAAAAATGAGATTGAAAACAGTAAACAGAAAACCTATTTAATGTCCATCAGTTGTAATATGTTTACTAAATAATGTGTATACTATTTATATGTATTTTATTGAATTGTAATCTATATGAAGTGTTTCCTGAATTTTATACTATAGAGTGGTTGCAATCCAGGCTGTCATATATGTTCAGTGAACTCAAGGTTTAAGGAAAGAAAAGGCTTTTAAATATAACCGTGTACTGAAATTTGTCAGAAAGTATCTAGGATTTTCCAAATTATTTTTTAAAGAAAGTTTGCCGTGTACTTTGATATCATGCTAATAATGAATGTTTGTAGAAAATGTATAACTTAGTATTGTCCATGATCTTTCTGTCATGAAAATGTTCTGTATTTGCTCAGTCCAATATGGTAGCCACTAGCCACTAGCCACAAATGGCTACCGTACCCTTGAAATGGGGCTAGTGAGGCTGAGGAACTGAAATTTTAATTTTATTTGATTTTAATTTAAGTAGCCGTGAGGCTAGTGACTTTCATATAGGAACACTGAAGTATAACCACACAAGCCAAATTATTTCAAGTATCAGAAAATAAGATGTAGAGCACAATTAAACATAGAACGGAGAGTTTTTTGTTGCATATGTAACCAGTGTAAGCTTTGTGTTTCCACTTTTATTCTCTCACCTCTTACTAGGTGTCCCTGAAACCATGGGTATCTCCTGTCTTTGGCCTTGTGATGTAGTGATAGGATATAGTCATCCGTACCTGGTAAATGCTGACATAAGTCACTTCATTATTTTTGGAATAAATTTTTGCTCGGTATTAGCCAATTGTTAAACACAGCATATTGTTTTAACTAATGCAAGTACAGCATCTTGTTTTATGGTATAAGTGATATTTTAGAAAGTTGTTAATCCCAAAGAAGTCCCCATCACAAATGCTTCATATAAAATATTTAAGGCCAGGCACGGTGGTGTGCACCTGTAGCCCAGCTATCTGAGGGCTGAGTCAGGAGGATTGCTTGGGCCCAGGAGTTTGAGGAGGCCACAGTGTGCCATAATTGCGCCTGTGAATAGCCACTGCACTCCAGTCTGGGCAACATAGTGAGACTGTCTCTTACACACACACACACACACACACACACACTCTGTCTGTCTCTCTCTCTCTCTCTCAAAATGGATGGGGTGGATGCATTGCATATCTTAGATAATATCCACTAGATTTTTGGTTTATTAATTAGGTCATGGGTAGGACCTTGATAGAAAATAATTTGTCAAATCCTTTAGGTCATCGAGTCTAAGAGAATATATTAAATGCCATTGAAGTGCTCACTTTAAAATGCTTAATTTTATGTTACGTGAATCTCAACTTGATTTTTAAAAAAGGTCTAAAGTACTAATTTTATATCTTACTGCTGGAGAGAAGAGCTCCATTCTTTGAAAACCAGAAAAGAGGATCGTAGGATGAATTTTTTTTTTTTTTTTTTTTTTTTGAGACGGAGTCTCGCTCTGTCGCCCAGGCTGGAGTGCAGTGGCGCGAGATGAATATTCTATATTGAGTCTCTAACATTTGTCCTCACCTGGATGGAAATTTCTCACATTCTGCTGGGATTAGGGCCTTAAAAAATGACTGTAGTAAATCCAGCCCTTTATTAAGTCAAGATTCCAGAGAGTTCTGTCCAGTGGAATTTTCTGGGATGATAGATGTGTTCTTTTTGGTGTCCAGTATGGTAGCCTGTAGGCTCTTGTGATTAGGAAGCACTTGAAATGGGGCTAGTATGAGAGAGGAACTGAATTTTAAATTTTATTTAATTTTAACCAACTTAAAGTCATATTTGGCTACTGACTACTATTGGACAGTGCAATTTTTAAAAACTTTTAAAAAAGAATTTAGAATTTTTTAAAAAATTCTCTTTTTCAGTTTAAATATATGCATTAAAATGTGTTTGCATGACAATTACCTCACTAAACAGGCATTTGTCACCTGGATGAAATGAAGGACTGCCTTCTTGATATTTCTCAACTCTGCTTTGCTGCCAAGTGACTCTTCCTAAAGAGATTGGTGTCCCAGAGGTTTTTATACTCCAGGGCAACACACTGTAATAATATTTGGGATGAGTGAAAGCCTTTTTGGTAAAGAGAAGTGATTGTAAAAAGGAAGGTGGAAAAGGGGACTTTTAGAGAATAGATACCAAAGACGAAAGTGTTAGTTCTGATAGAATGTATTTTGAGCCATTCTGGTTTGATACTTAGATACCAGAACTATTTTAGATAATAAAACGAGGCATAAGTAGTATAAGAAAGAACACGTAAACTTTCTGCTACTGAGGCAGGTGGGGGCATTCATCCAGATTATTTAATACATGAGACAAATATGTTCAGGTAACTGCTTATCTGTTTACAATTGTTTTATTTAAAGTAATAGGTCTCAAATGTTTTGGTTTTGGAATCCTGATGCTCTTAAATATTGAGAACTCCAAAGAGCTTTTGTTTATTCTGTTTTTTATCTATTATTATTTACCATATCAGAAATGAAAACTAGGAAATTTTAAAAATACATTTATTCATTTAAAAATAATAATCCCCTTATTGTTTCATTGAATTATGCCAATCTTCTGATTTTTGTGTATATATATATATTTTTTTTTGAGATGGTCTCACTCTGTTGCCCAGGCTGGAGTGCAGTGGCATGATCTCGGCTCACTGTGTCCTCTACGTCCCAGGCTCAAGCAATCCTCCTACCTCAGCCTCCTTAGTAGTTGGGACTACCCACTTGGCTAATTTTTTTGTATCTTTTGTGGAGATGCAGTTTCACCATGTTGCCCAGGCTAGTCTCAAACTCCTGAGCTCAAGTGATCCACACCCCTTGGCCTCCCTAAGTGCTAGGATTACAGGGGTGAGCCACTGTGCCCAGTATACAATTTTTTTTTAAAATCACATTTGTTGATATTACCACTGACTTCTCAGAAAAGTCTTTAAAGATTGAGAAGTTGTTGAGCTCGTGGGTGTTTTCAAAATTCTCACTTGTTTGAGAGCTCATTTTTTATTATTGTAGATAAGCACCATGAGTTACTTTCGTTGAAGTGATTGACTCACTTTATTTCAAGAGAAGTACTGCCAAATACTTGAGTCTGAATATCTGTGGTTTGTCTTTGAGTTAGTCTTTCAAGTAAAAACAATAGTCTTTGAGAAAAAAAAAAAAGGGTGGCCCGTTCAACTCACAACTCTAGGCAGTTGCCCAAGTGCTGTTCTTGGTGATAGCCTTCCTTGGTGCTTTGGCGAGCAGCAGATACCCTTCATGTGCACTTCCTGTTTCCTCACAGAAAAGATTAAAAAGGGTCAGGAATAACAAAAATCAAGTTTTACTATTTTGTCAAGGACATCCTTAAATGAGTTGGCTTACTTTTTTTCTTAATGTGAGTTGGTGGCCATGGCAAGAATAACAATTACCAGTGTATTTTTCTGTCACTGCCTTGATTGTACTTGCACCATTGATGTAAATGTCAACACAGTGAAAAGGGCAGCGATGTCTTAGTATATTATGAAAAAGTGCTGATTCTGTGGATGTCCTGAAAGAGTCTCAGGGACCACACTTTGAAGACTGCTGGTTTAAAGGGAAGTTCCAAACAGTAACTTTTTCTTACAAAGTTGAAAACCCATTTTTATCTAGAAAAAAATCTGTGTTTGGGGATGGGAAGGTAAAGTGCAGCTGGGATGCTGGCCACCACTGCCAGGTCATGTCTTGAGCTGCAATGAGTTGGATGCCTGTGAGAGAAGACAGCGAATGGATTGGTTTTTGTTCTTGAGTGAACCTATTGTTTCTGATACTGTTTGCTTCTCTCTCTCTCTCCCTTTTTAACCTTCTGGTGAGAGAGCCTTTATGGCAAACAACTCACTTTAAATGGAGGCCTGGTACTGGGTAATTAGGAGGTGTTCCTGTTGCTCTGCAGAGGTAAGCCCCCCGTCAGTCATGCCTAGACTCTGCTGCCCCAGAAAAGTAGAACCCACCATGCAAGTCTCTTCTTACTCATGTCTCTAGTATGGGATTTAAAAATTCTCTTAGTGAAAATCATGTGTTAAATAATGAGTTTAAGCTACAGTATGAAAAATAAGGTTGTTGAGAATGGAGGACAGCTATGTAGGTGAGACTTGGAGGATGGCTGGGTCTTAGTGAGGTCATTCGTTCATTCATTCATCCATCCATTCATCGGATATTTAGTGACTGCCTAGTATGTGATACATGCCGAGAATATAATGCTAAATGCTATCTTTTTCTTGCTGCCAAGAAGCTCAGCTGTGGCTCCCACTGAGTGGTAAGCGTGCATTTGGATTGCTGTGTAATAATGTTGGTGAGAGGGAGCACACGTTTAGTTCAGGGCAGAGGCAGACCATTAAGTTTGGGGTTAGACAAGGCTTCCCAGAGGTTATCAGCTTTGGAAATCTGAAATATATGTGCACTCAGAGTTGATGAGGCACTTTGGGATTGACTCCATAAGATGGTCCTAGGAGCTGGTATCTGAAGACGGTGGAGGCCAGTTAGTGCTTTATAGACCTTAACAATATTTCCAGTTTCACCATTGCCTTTTTCTGCTCTCAGGGTACATGGGAACTGCAATTCATAATCAGACCATGTTTGGTGGGAACAGAGTGGGAGCAAAAGGGGTTTATGTTTCTGAGGTTTATCTAGGATGTTCATCCAGGCTTCCCTGTATCTCTGCCACATAGCAGAGGTCTTTCTGGTAGAAGGATTTCCATAATCCACGTATTTCCTAGAACTTGTTGGCTAAATGGCTAAGTGAATGTTTTTTGGGCTGCTACCAGATCCTGCCCCTCCTGTTAATAAATAGATTAATTAATTAATCAGAAATTTTCTTAAAATTTAGACGTACATCTAAGTTGGATAAAGTAGGATCTTCAGGAGCTCTTGGCCAGTGTCAGTATATAGAATATCTGCCTGAGAATTTCTTCTAGAGAACTGGGCTCACTTGGACTTCCCCTTGGTAAGAGATGCTGAGGTTCTGGCTGGGGTGGTCAGTATCTGATATAAGCACTGTTGTATTCTCTTTACTTCCTTTCCAATTGCCATTAGAGGGGGTCTCTGTCCCACATTTTTAATCAGTCCTTCACCAGACTCTTGAGTTTTAGTCTGTGTCATGTCTTCATGGGCCCTTAGCATCCCCTGTCTGTGTAGGTCCTCTCAGTAAAGTCCTTCTTAAAGCACAAATAAACAAAAGCCCCATCTTCCTCTAACTGCTGCTCCAGGCACAGTGAACTGATTTTAGTTCTTCACAACCTTTTCACCCCTGAGCTTCTGGCCCATAACACTCACCCCTAATTTAGAAATCCTTCTGTCTGCAAAGCCTCTGCTGACACTGCTGAATGTGGGGTCTAGGCTGCTCCTCCACACCAGTCTTGTTGTCTCTGTTACGATTATTGCTTCTCTGCACACCTGGGAAGGCAGCACAGCACAGTGTTGAAGAGCGTGGCCCTGGAGTCCCGACTCTGTCACTTAGTGAGCTGTGTGGCCTGGGGTGAATTATATAGCTTCTCTGTGCCTCAGTTTTCTCACCTCTAAAATGGGAATCATACTTGGACCTATTTAACCGTGTTGTTAGAAAGATTGAGATAATACATGTACTGTGCTTAGAATTGTGCTCGATATATAGTAAATTGTCTATAAATTATTACTGCTATTGATGCCACATTATTACTATTTTTGCTGCTACTAGAAATCTGTTTTTGCTAGTATACTCTGTTGCAACTACCGTACTCTGAGTTGAGCGAGGTCAGGGTTTCTGCCCCTCATTTTCTCTGTCATAGCTTCAGTATGTCAGCACATACATTCTATAGGTGCTCGTCGAATGTGTGATATGCTAGGACAGAGGAATGGGAGCAAAGAGGGATCTTGCAGGGTGGGGAGACAGTGGCATTCTGAGGCCTCCTGCTCGAGGACATGTCTTCAGGGCTGAGGTATACCTGATGGGCAGAAGCTAGCCAGGACCAAGGATCACATGACAGCAGCACAGAGGCCCCCTGGGTGGTGGTTAGGGGGCGGCGGGAGGTGGGAGAAGATGGGACTGCAGAGGTGAGGCCAGCAAAGAAACTGGGAGTTATGCTGGGCAGGTCGGTCTAATGGGAGCAGGGTGTGGCCACATGTGCCGTGTAAAATTATCTAGTCACCATGGTAAGAGAGCAAAAAGAAACAAGCAAAATTAACTGTGGTATATTTCATTTAATGCAAGGTGTATCCAAAAGATTGTTTCAACATGTAATATTTAAGCATCATTTCAACAAATCATATTTAATAGAGAAATACTGATGAGATATTTTACATTGTTTTTGTACTAAGTCTTTGAGATCTGGTGCTTTTGTACTTATAGCACATCTCAGTTTGGACTGGCCACATTCCAGGTACTCGGTAGCCACACATGTCTGGTGGCTGCCACGTCGGACAGCATGGCTTGGTAGAAGACAGTTGAGAGGTAATGGGTTTTGAGTTAAGACAGTGTCAGTGTGGGTGAGGGTAGTAGAACTACCTCTACTGTCAGAGCGGTCAGGGTAGTAGAACTTTACAGGACGACTGCCATGTCTCTTGCTTAGTAGATGAGTGGCGACTTCCCAGTTGATGGAAGAATTTAGGAAAAAAACACAAGGTTTATTTATTTAATATTTTTCAGGAATAAAGGGGCAGGAAGTAAGATGAGTTAAGTTTTAGAGTTTGAGATTTAGTTGGGACATTGGACCTTGTGGATACGGAGCGTAGTAGAGAGTTTATGATCTTGAGGCCTGGGAAGAGGAGCAGAAGCTCTTTAAGCCCAGCAAAGACCCCCTGACCTGTCCCTTCTCCTCCTGAGCTGAGCCCACCACTCACTTGGACGTCCTGTCACTGCTCCCATCCTTTCTCTGGCTTGAGGGCTGTCTTCTTGGGCTTCAGTGGAAGATAGATAATCACCACCCACCCCCACCAGTCAGTGGGCTGTGGCCAGAGAGGAAAAGAGAAGCATACATGGGTCTGAGTTCACAAACATGCCTTAACCTTCTTCTGAAGTGACTGAAATATTTCTTTCTTTTTTTTTTTTTTTGAGACGGGGTCTCGCTCTGTTGCCCAGGCTGGAGTGCAGTGGCGCGATCTTGGCTCACTGCAAGCTCTGCGTCCCGGGTTCACGCCATTCTCCTGCCTCAGCCTTCCGAGTAGCTGGGACTACAGGCACCTGCCACCACGCCCGACTAATTATTTTTTTGTATTTTTAGTAGAGACGGGATTTCACTGTGTTAGCCAGGATGGTCTCGATCTCCTGACCTCGTGATCCGCCTGCCTTGGCTTCCCAAAGTGTTGGGATTACAGGCGTGAGCCACTGCGCCCGGCCTGACTGAAATATTTCATAGTTCATGAGCCATTCGGATTTTAAAGTTTATTTTAAAGTTATGTACAATGAAATCACAAGTCATTTTGGATTGAAAAGAAGTAAGATTGAGGTAGTTCAACTACTACTGGAAAATGTCTGTACCTTTTTATTTTTTATATCAAATTCTGAGAACTTTTTCTGGGTCTCTTTCTAGCAGTACTTTTGTTTGGCAGTGTCTCTATGGGAATGAGATGAGGGATTGCAATTAGTTCATGGCAGAAAGGGAATGAAGATTTGTTGCTTGTTGACCCTTATTTAGAATATTCAAAGATGAGGTAAGAAGCTCATCCATCTATTCAGCCATTCATTCATTCATTCATTCATTCACCAGTCAGCATTGTTGTGCATTTACAATGTGCTGGCTGCTATGTGAGATCCTGAAGAAATAAGCTGTTCTTCCCTTTAAAAATCCCAGTTACCGTGTAGTGATATAACTGCAACAAAGAGATAAATGCAGACTTGTATGGGAGAAGAAATGCAGGGCCAGAAAGGAAGGTGAAGCTTGAGCCAGGTGAAAGGGGTAATGAAGGAGAAACTTATGCAGACATAGTACAGAACATGTAGCTTTCAGAGAAGAGCAAATGTTGCAATATTGCCTTGGAACAGTCTTCAAAATGTGCCTTCATTTATGTGTGCATTTGTTAGTTCTACAAAAGGTTCAAGGCACTGTATTGAGCGCTCTGGAGGTACAGCTGCTTTAAGGTGTAAATGCACGAGGCAGCATGAGTGCCCTTTTCAAGAGCAGAGAGCACACGAGCAGCTGCGGTACCCAGACTGAGGAGATGTGACATCCACATTAACATTTGAAGGCATCGTGGGACTTTGATATTCTACCTGCAGACAATAGGCCTCTGGTATGTGTCAGTCCCTGCATTAGATGTTGGGGATATGCATAGACACACACACCCCACACACATATGCACACACCTGCACGCACACACACGTATTTATATACATGCATACACACACACCCCCACACACATATGCATGCATGCATGCACACACACATATTAATATGCATGCATACACACACATATATATGTAAATGGCAAGAGTATAACATGCTGCTGTCCTTCAGCGCCTCACAGTCCAGAGGACTAGAGGATCTAATAATAGTCAAGCAACATGATGTTACTTGGCCTTGTGGGAGCACTTGACTCCACCTGGAGAGATCGGGGAAGGCCTTGGGAAGAGGGTATGTTTAAACTGAGTTTTGAAGGTTGAGTAGGAATTAACTTGGAGAAGAGAGTGGGAAAGGACATTCTAGGTAGGAGGACTGATAAATCCACAAGCACTAAGCTGGGAAAGAGCAAAGTGCCTTTGTGTGGCTGCTGCTGCTGAGCTTGGCAGGGCACAGCATGTGAGGTGGAGAGGAGGACATGGGCCAGGAGGGCCTGGGGCGGCCCCACACCAGTGGCGCTGAGGGTTTCGGCTTTCAGTGTGGTTCACAGGGAATCACCAGTCAGTTGTACAGAAGCATGGGCGCTTTACATTTTAGAATGATCTTGCTGAAATCAGAAGATTCGTTGACAAAGATGAGACCAGCAGGAGGAAGACACATGAAGAAGCCCTTTGGTTCGGGCCTGGACTGGAGAAGCACAGGTGGAGGAAACGGCCACTGGGAAGGTTCGTGGGGAGGCAGGTCTTCATTACCAGGTGGACATGGCCAGTGAGGGTGGGGAAGAAACCATGTTTTCTCTTGGTTGGGTGACTGCATATCACAGCAACATTAACCAAGCTGGGGAAATGGGTGTATGGCAAAAGAAGGTGATTCTGATTTTTGGCAAGCTGATCTTGAGATGCCAGAAGGAAACATCCAGTCTCAGGTGGAAATAAGCATCTGACTGTGCCATGCAGATATGGAATCCTGATGACCACCCAGACTTAAGGGAGAACGTAGAGGAACCAAGTCAGGAAAGGATGGAAGAGGGAAGAATCATCAGTGACAAGATATGACAGAGAGTAATGGTGTAGTAGCAAAGGGTTTCCCCAACTTTGGTTTTTGAAAAACTTGAAATCCACAGAAAAATTAAATGAATAATACAGTGCACACCTGCTTATCATTCACCCAGAACTAACAGTTGCTAACACTTTATCACTTTTGCTTTAATCTGTTACTGCCATTGCCCTCCTGAAGGAAGCAAAGGAGGTGGCCATGGACATATTTTGGCAAGAACTCTGAGGGCAGAGGTAGCCTGTGCAAAGGCCCTGAGGTAGAAGGATGTGTAGCTTGTTGTCTACCGGTAAGGAATTGATGTGGCTGGAGTAAGAGAAAGTGGGAGAATTATAGGAGAAGTGTTAGGGAGGTGGCAGAGGTCCGTATGTTTGAGGGCCTTGCAGGCCGTGGTGAGGTGAGGACTTCAGATTTTCCCGTGAAGGAGATAAGAAGGTACTGGAGATCTTTAAGAGAAACGTGATACGATCTGATTTGCATTTTGAAAGAATTGCTCAGACTGTGTAGTGGATTAACCAGGGTGGAGGGTAGGCCTAGCAACAGGAGGTCAGGTAGAGAGGTGACTGCTGTAGTCCAGGCAGGGTCTTGATGTCACCTGAACAAGGATAGTAGCGGGGAGAGGCCACTGGGAGTGTGTCCTTTGTCTATGTTGAAGGAGGAGGCAGCGTGATTTACAGAATGGATTAGAGGTGATTCAAATGTAAGACTAAGTGAAGGGTCAAGGGTGACTCAAGTTTTTGGCTTCTGCTGCTGGTGCAGTAACAGTTTGTGGAGAAACCAAGAACCTGCTTTGGAATGCATTAAATTTGAGGTAGCCGTTGGGATATCTGTGTGGCTGTATGGAGTAGACAGCTGGATAGAGAAGTCTAGAGTTGAAGGAAGTGGTCTGGATTGGAGAAAGGACTTTAAGAATCATTGATATATAGGTAGTATTTAAAGTGATAAGTAGATTCTCTCGCTGTGAGAGAAAAAAAAAGCACAGATAGAGTTGAGATCCAAACTCGGAGGCCTGGAGTGCCCCAGAAATTATAGGTCGAGAAGTTGATGAGAAACCAGGAGGAGCGCAGAAGGCAGGAGGAGAGGGCTGTCCTGCATGTCATGCGAAGAAGCGAGGAGTGAGCAGCTGTGACAGGTGCTGCCGATAGGTCAGGTGGGATGAGAGAGGAGAGCCTTGGAGGGCACCTTGGTGAGAGCAACTTTTGTGGAATGTTAGTGTGCAGTCAGAGCAAGTTCAAGAGTGAATGGGAGGAGAGGAAGTGAAAACCGCAAATATTGTTGCTGTTTCAAGGATTCTGCACTAAAGAGGAGCCGAGCTGGAGGAAGATGTGTTGAGAGGCTCTGTAGATGCTTGAAGAAGTGAAGAAGGTGAGGTAGAAGGATGTAGAGCGGGAAGGAAGGTCAGGTAGGAGGCAAATTCAAAAGTAGGTTGGTAGATCCCTTTGGAGGAGATAGTTGTTTAAATTAGTCCTTGAGGCAGACTTGTTTTAAACGGCTGTTTGAAAGAATTGTTGCTACAAGGGTGTTTTGTGTTAGAGTGACTGAAAGCCAGCGCAGAGCTTGCCTTGGCTGGTGCTCAGTAGCTGCCGAAGCTCATGGCACTCTGATGGTGGATATCTGTGCTGTCGCAGCCACATGCTCAGCTGTGCTGGGAAGAATTTGGGTCCCCAGAGGCTTCCTGCCCTTAACTCCCTGAAGTCAATGCTGTCCCCCTGCCCGGCAGCTCTGTGTGGGACTCCTCACGGTGCTGGGACTCTGAGTGACTGCTGGTTCTTGTCCTTTCTGCTTTCCCTTTCTTCTCCCCTCTCTCTTTGTGGTTTATTTGCTGTGGATCTAGGACTTCAGAGGTTCACAAACATGAATGAAGTTTTTATACTTAAGCATAATTATTCTGTGCATAGTGAACTGTCTAATAATTATTATTTTATGACATGTATTCAACATAGACTAAAGTTACTGTGAGCAAACCTCACAGATGTTAGTTAGGTATCTGAAATGAGATGGTGTATTATAGGAATGTTGTTCTGCAAATTTTTATATGGGAAAAGTAAATTGTATTTGAAGGTTTGGTTTAGATTTGTAATTCTAGTATATTTTATTTTTTTTCTGGCGTTTCATAGTTTTTCAAATCAATTTTATTTTTCTGTGTGTATCTGAGAAACTTCCTTAATACTCCCCTCTGAAATCATTTTTACTTCCCCCACCCCCTCTTACAAATACTTCATTCCTTACTTCATTTTCATTTTTGAAGTGTGGAGATGGTTATCATTGAAGCAGGACCAGAGCAGAGACCCCCAGATGGTCTGAGAGTTAGAAGAGACTTCATAGAGATCAGTTCATCCACTTCCATTCTAGACAAGGAAGTTGAGGCGTCTTGAGTTGTTTTCCCATTTGTTTGTTATGGTCGGAAACCAAACCTAATACTAAATCCTTCAAGTTTTACTATCCTTCCTTCTAACAACTTCTCTAAAAGGAGCCACTCACATGCAGTGGCTGGTGTACTTGGATGGGGTGGCTGCCACCCTGCAATACCATGGGCCGTCCAGTGTTAGGGCCATCTGGGCCAGCGCTGCTCTGACCCTGTCCTCCAGCTTGTATTAGTTTGGTCCTTCCTCATTGAGATAAATTCGTTCTGCATGTTGTTTCCTGTTTGCCAGCTGTCCCTGGGAATGGTGGGGATGGTGATAGATTCAAAAACCTGTGAGATTGCTCCCCAAGTAATTGCTATTTACATTTCTGAATTTGCTGTAGTAGAAACTGAAGAGAAAATCTTTAGGTTCTTGGTCAGCACTGGACTAGATATCAGACCACTATTACATTTTGGTACTACAGAGCTTATTCAAATAATTTTGAACAATAATGTTAAGCTACCATGAAAAAAAAAAAACCTGCACTCCTTTGTTTGCAATAATTCATACATAAATACTGCTAAAACACCCCATCTTATGTGACTAATTGCATTCTTATTCATCACCCCAAATTGTATTTTAAGTGAGAATATCAGAACATTAAGTATTTGTATTTTAGGCTGAAGTGAAGATAATTCTGTCATAAGTCATCTAAAGTAATATATTTTCAAAGTAGGGATGATTCTTTGATATAAACAAGTTGAAATAGAAGCAAACCTCAAATACAAATCCTTTTGTAATAGCATCTCTGTAGTATTTTTCAAAGAGGTCAGGTATTTCCAAATAAACACATGTTTAAGAACTCTAACTAAGGCTGCCGAATAGTTGTTGACGCTGAGGCCAGGCTAAATCACACAGCCGTTTAAACTGAAACAGCTCAGTTCAGAGGGTACTGCTGTTTTATAACCATATTTAAAAATGTGTTCCTCTTTTACTCCCTCAAACTGGGTTCAGGGATATAATGGATCCCATTGTAGGTAAAAGGTCTGTGACTCAGCCATCGAGCTACTCAAACTCTTGGCTGTTTTAATTGCCACCATTAAAGCTTTAGTACTTTTATCTCATAAAAATAGATATCATTGATGTAAAATGTGTGCCTATTGAAGATACATGTGTACCTCTGCCCTTATAGTTAGCTAATCAGCCATTTGAGTTTGAAGTTAGTTAGGTTTTATGCAGATGGGAATATGACATAGATCACAAATTTGTTCAGATTTAGTCATTTAATTAAGAAAAAAATTCCATGTAGTAATAAGGGCAATATCTAACTAGAATGTCTTCCAAGATAAAGCTTATTTTGTTTTGGTTTGCCTTTTAACTACATTTAATTGATGGAACGATGGTAGATTTTTACTAATCTCTTTCTTGAAAGAGAATAGTGTTTCTGTGATTCTAATACTGTGACTTCAGTGATTCAAGGAAATACTTGAATCACTCTTCTGTCCCTATTCGACACATCTGTTTAAGTGTGGTAATTGGAGGTGTTTCTCTGGCTATATTTTGGTGTATACTTATAGACAAAAATAAAGCCCTGCAAAGGGGAAAATATCAAAGTGTGAAGGAAACTCCAAGAACACACTGGAAACTAAATGTTAAGATGTGAAAAGCTAGTTCATTCTGGGTTTTTCCTTCCAGTATCTGAGCATGTCACAGCCATTCATTATTCATATTGTGCTACGCAAACAAGGTGCAGTGACTCTAGAAGAGTTCTAAAACGAGTACATCTCAGGACAGCTTAACTGCCTAACAACTGTGTACATACACATTGCTTTCTCTGTTGTGAAAATAAATTAGCAAATAATTGGTGGGACAGTTTTTTAAGTTATTCTGTTCTGCAGTTGTAATTGCGGGATTGTATTCAGATAAGAGAGAAAATCTGACTGTAAAAGGGTCTCAAATCTGAACAATTCTAAAACTAAAACCTACCCACACAAAACATTTGTGAGCTGATATACATAACCAGGCTTCTATTCTTGCCCAGCTGTGTAGATTCAATTATAATAATTTTCTCAGTTGCACAACACTGCTGTTTGTTTATTATTGCGTTATTAGTTAGTGAATGAACCTCCCTCTTTTTGACCCCTCAGCAGTGTTTATAAAACACTTAATTGCTTTGGTGTCTTCTGTTTTGTGCGTAGTTCCAGCTGGAAGGAGTCATGGGGACGCAGTCCCCTCTAAGTGTTAAACTGACTGTAATATGTATCAAACTTTCTTTCCAAGTAAGTATCAGGAACCTTTAATATTGCTTATAACATGGCTGCTTAGAGTTTTTTGCTTGAAAATGAAGAGGTTTTTTTTTGTTTGTGTGTTTTCTTTTTTAATCTCCCTGTGATGATTTATGTGGTAGTTAACTATCTAACTTGTTAGACTCTAGCTTTTTTTGCTTATCATAGGCACTCCCTTTATCTCACCTGGACTCTTCCTGTCTGAACGGGTCCTACCTCTGCCCAGCTGTTATCTTACACCCAGTTCTCTTTGCCATTACATCTTCCACTTCTTTGGAGAAACTTCAGCAGAATTGTATGAGCTACAGCGATTAGGTAGTTAGGTATCTGAAATGAGGCATAATGGTTGAGAATGTGGGCTTTGCCAGAGGTTACCTGGTTTGAATCTTGATTCTTCTTACAACCAGCTTTTTGTGATGTGCAGCAAATTTCTTAACCTCTTTGAATGACTTCATTTCCCCATCTGTAAAATGGTGATGACTTCATTGGTTGTCTGAAACAGTGCTGGGCACAGAGGTGCTCAGTGATATCACAGCAGTGGCCTCTTTACAAAGGCTTAATAAAGGAAGTCCTGCTGTGCTGTCCTTATGTGAAAGGATAAATATCTCACTAGGAAAGGGCAATCCTACGTAGAAAAACAATTTCAGATGAGAGTTGCAAAAGATTTTACAGTATACATTAGTTATTTATTGTTATGTGACACTTTACAGGTTGACTATCTCATTCAAAATGCTTGGATTGAGAAGTGTTCTGGATTTCAGATTTGTTTCAGATTTTGGAATATTTGCATTATGTTTATTTGTTGATCATCCCCAATTCGAATATCTGAAATTCAAAATGCTCCATTGAGCGTATCCTTTGAGTGGTATTTCAGTACTCAGAAAGTTTCAGATTTCGGAGCATTTGGATTTCAGATTTTTGGATTAGGGATACTCACTCTGTACCACAAACTTTATGGCTTAAAACAATATCTGTTTCCTCTCTCAGCTTCCATAGATCAGAGTTCGGGCATGGTTTAGCTGGGTCCTCTGCTCATGCCTCACAAGACTGCAGTCAGAAGTCGTTAGGACTGTGTTCTCATCTGGAGTCTTGACTAGGGAGGAATCCACATTCAGGTTCATTCAGGTTGCCCACAGGATTCATTTCCTGTGCTATATGACTTGGACAGGGGGCTTCAGTAACTGCTGGCTGTTGCCTGGGGCCACCTTCAGCTCCTGAAGTTCTGCACCATGTTGGGTTCCCCAGCAATGTAGAGTTCCCACCCTCAAGAAGGGTCTCCACCCTCTTTGAAAGCATCCCCCAGTCAGACCTAGCCAGAATAATTGCCCTTTAAGTAACTCCAAACCAATTGATTTGGAAATCTTGATCACACATGTGAAATCCTTTTACCTTCACTGTATTCTGTTGGCTTGAGGGTCACAGGTCCCTCTACACTCAGAAGATAGAGATAATGGGACCATCTTGGAATTCTGCCTCCCCACAAGATGTACGTGAGTTTTTATAGGACAAGAGTAGTCTGTCATTAAGCAATTATTGAAAACTAAATTTGCTAGACTCTCAGTCTTTGAATCCTGGAGAACTTGCCTAGAGTGTGTAAATTAACTTTATCACTGTGCTACTTGTAAATTGATTTTTTTCCCCTTCAAAAATTGTTCTGTTCCCAATTCTGCACAAACCCCTGGGATTGTTCAGTGTTGCAGACACACCTTCGATAGTCTTTGAAGTTTGACTTTTAAAATTCTTAAGAACAGCATAGTAAGTTACTTTTAATATTGACCCTTTTAAGGTAGTAGAAACTTAAATGCAAATTTGGTAAAAATTGCTTTACCAGAACCAAACTCTACATTTCTTCTTTCCAGTTTAAAGATTAAACCTGCAAAGCATTTTGACCAGCCAGGAAGCACTGTTGTTGTCTTTTGTTTTGCCGAGTTTGATCCTTAGTAAGCTGGGTAGCTTCAGGTATGGGTGTCCACTGCCAAATTCAAACTTCCAGACACCTCTTTGAGAACACTATGGACCTTAGGGCTAACTTGAAATAAACAAGACAGATGCCTTGAGACTGAAATTGGTTCTGTAGAACCAATTCTATATTCATGTATAGTTCTCATTCATGTATAGTTACTAAGGTGAGCCCACTAAGGGAAGGGCAATTTATGCAAGGTGGTGAAGAAAAGAGAGAAGGGGGAGAATGAAATTTACTTTGTTAAGGCCCATGAACATACTATATTTGCTATTTTTACTTCTAGAAAATAATGTCCAGTAGAAGAACATTTGCTGATTTACTGCCCTAAGGAGCTCAGAAATTTAGAACAAGAGGGTGAAAGTATGACTGTGTCTCAGATTCCTCTAATGGGCTCATATTTTGGTTTGCTTGTGATTAGTCAGAGGCACCATGATGTTCACATTGGAGACCCTGCCTTTTCTTGAGTTGTTGCTCTTGTTCTGTCATTTCCATTCGATCATTTATAAAGCAACAACAATATCACCCACTTCACCAACCTCATAGGGTTATTATATGAATCCAAGAGAAGAGGTATATAAAATGTTCAGCAGAGAGAATAGGTGGGCAGGCCTGCTGCCTCAGGGGGCTACCCCTCTGCTTGTGGCCTGGGAGATGTAGGAAGTTACTCACTCTTAACTGCAATAAACTTCGCATTGTGTTGCACTTGTGGTGGTTTTTGTTTCTTCCCTGCCCAGAGAAGTGATGGTTCTGTTGGCCCTCTTTTTTCCCTCAAAATTACTCCAGGGATAGGAGATGCAAGATCGGGAACACAGTCTAAATACTGGCATACCCTTTTTAGAAGGCTAGCACATTTAAAAACATCATTCAAGTCTCGTATAAACAAGCTAATTTTTGCAAGCATTTATGAAGCAACAGAGACACATCAAAAGCATGTTCAATTTAGCATTAGCTCAACTCTGTGCCCTAGGGGTGTGTGTATAGATAAACAGGCTGTTTCAACTATATGGCCCCTAAATGCAAGCCTGTGACTTCATCTGGTACTTTTCCTAAGAAGTAGCAATGAATCTGTGACAAAGATGGAGAAAAGAACTGGCTGCGTTATAGTCTTTGAAATATAGTAGATGGTGATTTGGGGTGGGGAGAGTTTTCAAGGCAGGGCAAGGAGCGGGCTTATTTTTTTTGTGGTTCTTGAGGAATTGGTTCAGTCCCTGGGACAGAGTAGGCCTCAATATTGATTGCATTGAATTATGCCAGTGGAGTGATTTTGAGAATCATAGTGAATAATGTTTGTTGGCTGCAAAACACAGTAAGAATACCAGTTCTCACCTACATCGTTATCTTTGAGTAAAAGGTTAGTGATTCTCTACAGCTTTAGTTTGGAACTAGAGTTCTTCTCCGACCCTTTGAAGGCAAAAACCTCAAATTTGTGTTAAATTTTATAGCCATCTTAACCTGCAGATTAGGGTTAGGATCTTAAATAGAAGTAAGGCCTTTACGGTTTTGGAGAAGGACTGCAGTCTGCTCCCTAGGCTTGTGCTGTGGCTACAACTAGGGTTGGAGAACTCCACAGCCACCCCCTTTGGCTGAGGACACCACTGTTGGGGGTCCTGGTCACATACCAGGACCTTCTCACAAGAGGCTTGGTAAAGTATGTGGATTTTGTAGCAATAGCTCCTGTGTTAGGATTCCAGTTTTGCCATTTTCTAGCTGTGTAACTTTGGGTAAATTAATCTTAAGGTTTCAATTCCATCATTTATAAAGCAGCAACAATATAACTCACCTCACCAGCCTCATAGGGTTATTACAGGAAACTGAAGACAAGAGGTATGTAAAATGCTTAGCAGAGCACATGCTGCATGTAACTATACAAGAGATGATTAAAGGAAACGTCATTCAGTACAGTGTTGCAGGATGGCTTTAGGACTGGTACCTTGGTGCTGTCTCTCTGCTCAGCACCCTCTTCCCATTGCCCTAGGTGGGCCAGGCTGGGGCAACCTTGCTGGCCCAGCAGCATGGCTCTGTGCTTGCAGAGCTGACCCTTGCCCACTGGTACCCCTGGACCTGCAGGGCAGCACCAGGCAAGGGTGGACAACTGGTCAGAATCATGTTGGTGGAGAACAGAGAGACAGGAAAGGGGAGACGGCTGGAAGGGCAGTGGTGGATATGGCAGAGGGTGAAGGAGCTGAGGGCAAACGCCCTGTTCTCCTCCACTTGGGGGGAGCCTTGTTTCAGTTAGAATTTCTCAGATGTTTAGAAAAGGGTTTAGCATTGTCAGAGTTCACTGCTTATGTTATCCCAGTCAGTCGGACTATAGAAACACCACAGAGTAGTGTTTTACACATTATAAATGCTGTTGGACAGTTCCTGTGGTATCACTCCACTCCTAAATATGGAGAACATGCTTGGTATTCTGTTTCTGATGTGAAACTTTTCAACATGACTGCTTGGTTCATTATTTCCATTGTTTTGGATGCTACTAATTCAGAATGTGTTTATAATTTAGATGCCATAAAGGTGGCTCATGTTAATTTCTAGCCATTTAAGATTTTGTTCGTATGGTTAATCTATTCTAAGGACAGCTTTAAAACACAAGCAGAAAGCCAAAGGTTCAAAAATGCCTTCAGATAATTTTTCAACTAGATATTTCAACAGTAATTTAAAATTTTTATTTATAAAATTTAATGATTCTGAGGTACATGCTAAGATAAATTATTTCATTATGCTATATCAAAATTCATTTTAAGTTTGTAATTATTTTGACTGTGTGTGTAACAAAAATTATACAAGTCATTCTTATATGATTATACTAGTTTATTCCTACCAGTGACTTGAGAATAAAATAAACAGCCAATTCAGCGAGCTGTTTCAGTGCATTTTATATAAAGTTATATTTGTGCATAGTGTAATATGCTATCTTTTAAAACATTTGATAATCAATGTTTTGAGAAAGAAAGATGGACAGATACACATACTTACGTACCCCTGTGCTAGAGAAGGTGATGAATTTGCCTTGCTATCGCTATATCAGTGTAATCAAAAGGATATTTTGATGGACATTTAAAATCTTCATGGAAAGAAGGGAAGCCATGGCTAAACACCCGTAGGACACTCTCTGTACTGTCTCCAGTGCCCCTTTTCCCAGTAATTAAGGGCTTGGAAAGTCCTGCAGTGAAGAAAACTGAATTTTGGTTAGCACAGAATTCTTTTTTTTTGAAATGGAGTCTTGCTCTGTTGCCTAGGCTGGAGTGCAGTGGCGTGATCTCAGCTTGCTGCAACCTCCACCTCCCGGGTTTAAGCAATTCTCCTGCCTCGGCCTCCCAAGTAACTGGGATTACAGGTGCATACCACCATGCCCGGCTAATTTTTTGTATTTTTAGTACAGATGGGGTTTCACTATGTTGGCCGGGCTGGTCTCCAACTCCTGACCTCAGGTAATCTGCCTACCTCGGCCTCCCAAAGTGCTAGGATTACAGGCGTGAGCCACCGCGCTTAGCCTGTCATAGAATTCTTTAAACTCATGTTACCTGAGACCTGTTTTTATGTGACACATTTGAATATCCTTAACTTGTTCTGTACTCTTTGCCTTCTCAATTAATTCATATAGTCATTCAATATAAATATGTTTTCCTGGAAATTGTTAAGAATGAGCTGAATAAAACTAACTGGCATATAAAAAAACTTGAACTCAGGGCCCTGAGTATCATTGATACTGATTTTTAACCAAGCAGAAAATATTTCAGTCCTTGATCCTCTTAAGAATATTTTTGTGCTTTTTATTTTATATCAAATAATTAAAGTTTATTATCCCAATTGACCATTCAAACTGTTATCCGCTCATCTTGATCTCCTCCCTTACAAAGCAGATTTTAAAAGCTTGCTTGTGAAGCCTTTGCATGTCTGCAGTCACCCAGTCTTAGGCAGGATTTGTTGTTCAAGCTGGTTCCTTTGCCTCCCCCTGTCTCTCAGCCTGGGACAGTTTGTAGAAAGCCTCCCTGGTCTCAGCCTGGGTTAGGTGCTCTGCAGTCTTTCCCAGCAGGTACTATGGCTGCCTTGTTTACTGTTAGGGCCTCAAATATTTGTTGAATAAATACATGAATTGGGTACTAGATACCAAATGCATCTTCTTTTTTATCAGTGTCATTGTTACAATCTCAGTAGGACTTGCTGAAACTTTGCTAAATGTTCTTTTGAATCATTGCACACTCTTCTGGCTGAAGATCAAGTGTCAATTTTCATACCAGAATTCCTTTTTTGAAGAGTGTAGAAGGGTCAAGAACCTGGGGAATACTGGAAAAAATAAAAATTAAGAATGTTTGTAATAAAAATGTGTCTCCAAAGCCATTTTTAAGATACCAAATAGTACGTTTCAATCTTAAATGACTACTTGATATTTGTATTTTCATGAGCCATTTAAGCAATAGTTTAGTGTTCGTAAAGCTTGTATTTGTGCTTCTTGGGACTTAATTGGCCTGCCTCTTCTTCACCAGAATCTTATTTTCTCTGAGAGCACAAGTGCCTCCTCCTCATTGCCTTCCTTTAGCTTAATTTGTGGGGAGGCTTTTGTTTTCATAAGTACCATGTTATTCTGGTCCCCTTGGTACCGTCTTTTCTTTTTCTATAAAGCATTGTTTTGATTTTAGACTTGTTTGTATGTAAATACACATGTAAATAAATACATTTGTCTGTAAATAAAATGTTTATCCTTGGGTGCCCTGTATTACAAAATGTTGGTTTGCAGAGATCATACATGTTGAAAGCATGGCACACACTGTTAACATTGCATCACTTGCTCATGCTATACTCAAAATTGCTAACAGGCTGAGGCTTCAGCAGTATAATTAAGGCAAAACATGATAAAATTAGATAGCTTTTTAAGCCAGAAAATACTGATGAATTGTGGAAGAAATCACACTGAGATAAATAAAAAGTTGCTTTTTTACATATCTTTTCATTTTCTTTGATGATTCTCCTATCATTTTGGGTTGGATTTGCTTACAAGAAGCAGAGGGATTGCCCTCACTTCCCCCACTGGGTCTCCTTTGGTTAAATTTGCATCTTGTCCATTCTGCTGTTTTATATATGATAATTTAGTTGTATGTCTTTTCTAATTTATATGTTGTGAACAATGGAGTTAAAGAAACGAATAATTGTCTTTAGTTTATGGTAATTTTTTCAACAAAACACACTCACCTTAGATCGTTTTTATTTATAGTTTAAGTATCAGTTATGCTGTTTCAGTTTCAGAAGTTCATGGCAGTCTTTATATATTCCATAATGTTCCAAATGGCATATGGAATTATAGTAGAATATATGTCAAGCAGAAAGTTTGACAGGATGTTATTTAAAAATACCTTTGGTATCTAACATTCTCCATGTTTGCTCTAATAAATGAGAGGTTTTAGGAATGCCCTACATGGTAATATCAGATGTTAATGGCATTGATTACCTGTCAGGCAGTGGGAATTGATGGGAAAATATCTGCTGTAAAATTAAATAGCATTAGAGAAGACTGTACCATGCATCTGGTGGGTGGGGGGTGGAGGGGGGGACATGGCTGGGCCTGAGAGACTTTGTCAGGGTATTACTGGGAGCTCCAGGTTTTTTTCCCCACATGATTAAGGCAGGCCATCTGTTCTTTGTTAAATGTTTACAAAAACAGCTTTTCTCTAAAAGATTTAAGGAGATGTGGGTCTGGTAAACACTGTAATATTTCTGAGCACCTTTTTCACCCTATTTCAGATAGTACCAAAACATAATTCTGCTGCATATCAAATAGAATTAATACTTTTTTTGTATTTGATCTTCACTTTTTTCCTCCTTATGCAAGATTAAATTTTTTACTGAGTTATTAATTTATGGCTTCATTTATTACTAAAAGGAGCATCTAACATGATTTGTATGCTAAAGTGTGTAGATAAACTTTAAATCTTTTTGTGTTACGTGTTTTATGCTTTTTCTAATTCATTACTGTGTACCGGGGAATCTCTCATTAGAAGCTGGTGTTCTATTACTGGAGCGAATGCCATGCAGATTAAAGAAAGGTAAACATACCTGGTATTATTTCTCCATTCTAAGTTTTAATCATTGTTTAGACTTTCCTCTTTTCCTCTCTTTCCAGGAACAACTTTTTCTTTCATTTCCTGAAAAATAGCTTGTCCCAAATAAGTTTGATCTCTGTGTCCTGTGCAAAAAATATAGGGCTTTTTCCTTTTTAATTACATTAGGAAATAATAGCTACAAACTAACTTGACTTATGCAAACTAAATATAAAACAGTTACATCAAGTCCCCTTGATACTTGGGTAATGATAATTTGGACAGTGCCTCTGTTGATGTGTAAGAGTGTTTGTGAGGAAAGGATAGAGGGGCAGGGGGTAATTTTGGCAGTGTTTAGTTAGCAGTGTTATCTATCCCTGCATGGAAATCTGCTCATGTAGATCTACATCTGTGTATTCTTCAAACTTTGACCTTGCCTCTGTGTTTCCTATGTATCGTTACTCTTTTTTCAGCCTCATTCTCCCTTAGCTGTGACCAGGAAAGGGCAAGAAGTACTTTAAGATTTTTTAATGCCACCGGATTTTAGAAGAAACTTTGAAAATCACCTATCAATCACCTAACCCCAAACCGTCATTTTGCAGAAAAAGAAACTAACTCCAAATAGGTGAAGTGATTTTTTCCCAGATGATATAGCTGATGGTAGGGCCTGTACTTGAATTTTAATCTCTTAACTCAGAGTTCTGGGCTCTTTCTCTTATACCAGGGCAGTTGAGTGAAACCTGTGAGCCTTTCCCAGAAAGATGCTGTGTAGAAGATGTTAGGAAGAGGTGGACAGAATCAGAAAGTACTAGAGTTAGGAAACTAGATTCAAATCTTAGCTCTGTCACTAACTGTGTGACCTGGGGTGGCCACATCACCTTCTTGGACTTTTCCTTTCTGAAAGATGGGGGTAAATTATCACTTTTTTGTTGTGAGATTCAGGGGAATTAACAAATCTAGCAAACATAACGTAGCTTGGTGCATGGCATCAAATAGCTGCTCAATAAATATTAGATGTATTGGAATTGAATTTACAGTACCTGTATTTTAATGTTTAATTCTAACCTTCCTCCTTTTCTCGTAGTAAGCTTTGGCATGTACAGTAGTCACAAGGCTCTGGAGATGTGGGCCTGGGCTCACCTGCCTGCTCCTCTTCTGTAGGTCATGTGCTGAGGAGTGAGGACCCTGGAACTATTGGCTCTGATGTCAGTCTCAGTTCTGTCACCTAACATCTGTACCTCCTCGGGCAAATTACTTCATCTTAGAGTGGCAGTGTCTTCAACTGTAAAATTAGAAGAATCACCTAACGCTTAGGGCTGGTGTGAGGATTGAATGGTACCAAGACATAAAGCATATATGCCTGGCACATAGTAGATCGTTTATATTACAGTTAGTGTTGCATGCCAGAAGCAGCATATGAAAAAGGCAGGAAATGAGAGACATATGTAGATTTAATATTTTCAAGTATTTTGTTGAAATGTAAATATTCGTTAGATGTCATAATTTATGGTATAGATGATAATCCAGGCAGTCCTGCTCTGGTTTGGATGGTGAGCTATGAGGGAGGCTGTTGTGTGCAGGAGTCACTTCCTCTGATCTTGGCTGACCACTGAGAATCCCATCCTAAATGTGGTTAGTTTTCAACTCTATTTAAGATAGTGTCTGAGTGTATCCCTAGTGGATGTCAAGAACCTCCCAAAGGCATGTCACATTAATTTATTTGGGTTATCTCTCCCTTGGTGAAATTTTGAAATACAAAGCTTAAAGAGGTTAAGAAAAACATGTTCCACCTTTCATGTCAATGCAAGAAATTTCACCAACCCAAAATCATCAAGTTTGGGTATGTGGTTTTAATTTGATATTTTAATGTTGTTTAAACCAGAAATGACTTGTGTAAGATTTATATTATGTTTACACTTTTATTTCAGACTTTCACAGTACTAGAATATCTTGAAATGTTCAGTATACTTGCTCATTTTAAAAACGGCTAAATTATATACCTTTAATTTGAGTTCCCATTCCCACATGGGGCTAGAACTCAACTTAGATGTATTCTTTGTAGCTTAGTTTTGCTGCTGTTTTACCATTCACCATTTTCATGTAGGCTGTTTGAAAAATGGACAGTGTCTTAAGTTGGATTAATTTTTACTTCCCGAACTGATTTTTTTACTGTATTAACTAAAGTGCTATTTTAAAACTTTCTTACTTAAAAGATTGTCTCTTAAAGAAACATATTTTTTTTTTTTGGATGTGAGAAGATGATAGATTCTACAACTGTATAGTTGGAAAAATATTTTCTACTTAAGTATAGAATAAGTTTCAGAAACATCAGCCACTAACTTTCAGTTCTTTTCTTTACTGTGAAGAATGATAAACTAATTTCAATTGCTATTTGTGTCTCTTAGCATTCGCCGTCGGAGCCCTTTCTAGAGAAACCAGTGCCGGATATGACTCAGGTTAGTGGACCGAATGCTCAGCTAGTGAAGAGTGATGATTACCTGCCATCAATAGAACAGCAGCCACAACAAAAGAAGAAGAAAAAGAAAAACAACCACATTGTAGCAGAGGATCCCAGTAAAGGTTTTGGTAAAGATGACTTCCCTGGTGGGGTAGATAACCAAGAACTAAATAGGAACTCACTGGATGGGTCCCAAGAAGAAAAAAAGAAAAAGAAAAGGTCAAAGGCAAAAAAAGATCCGAAGGAACCGAAAGAACCTAAGGAGAAAAAAGAGCCCAAGGAACCCAAGACCCCGAAAGCCCCTAAGATTCCCAAAGAGCCAAAGGAAAAGAAAGCAAAAACTGCCACGCCAAAACCCAAATCCAGCAAAAAGTCAAGGTAGGCTGTGGGCAGAAACAACAGTTGCAAAACATTGAGAGTACAGCAATTAGCGCCAAATAGTTATAGCCTATGAAATGAGGGGTGGGAGGGGACACAATGATTTTTGTCATCATTGAGCTTCTTTCCCTAATATCCAAACTAAAAAGCTAAGACTTGTACGCATTCTGAAAGTTAGGACGTATTGTTGTGAACTGTTGATACACAGATCTTACTAGATACAAATTAAAAATCAATTTTTTATATTTTTGTGAAAACTTATTTAGCAAATGGAATGAAGTTAGCAGTATAATTATTTGTAAGAATAGACTAGCAACCTCATTTTCAGTGATGATATAAAACTGGAGAGGAAGGATTATAGAAGAAAGGTCACTATATTTCACTAAGCATTTCAGCCCTTCTTCCCAGAGGTTGAACCAGGATTGTTAATTCTCTCTACTTGGCAGAGTAAGCCTTCCAGGAGCAGGGTTGAAATCCTAGTGAGCAGCGCAAGAGAAATCAAATAGTACTTGTCCATGGGATATGAATTCAAGAGTAGCATGAATTTTAGGTTCTAGGGAAGACCCTCTTTCACTCCATACTCCCCCTATCAGTTCTCTGACCGCTCCCCGAAAAAGCATATTTATTCAGTAAGAAAAGCTGAGAGGAGAAGACATTGAAGACTAATTTTTTTCATTTGTAGTGAATGTTTCTTACAACTGTTCTGAACCAGATCCAGACATCTGAATCTGTTTTTCAGAATGTGGCTCATGTTAGAAAATATAGTTTCCAGATGGAACTATGGTCAGCCTTGGTTAATCTGAATCTGTTTGCAAACTCCATTAGAAAACACGCCCACCCCATACCCTCATGTGCACGTGTAAACACACACCTGTGTATGCACCAGTCAATTCTGCATTTCCTGTGAACTTTTTGAGATTGCTGCTCTGTGTGTGCATGCCCAAGTACACAAACAGAGGAGATTAATTTTGTGTCTAAAATGATGTTGCCTTGAAGTGAAAGGACAAACTTGGACTTGCAACTTCCTGCTAAAAATAATCTAAACAACTCCAAATACATTATTATTTGATGTTTTAAAAGTTTGAATCATAGCCATTTAGGAAATTTTGCCCTCAATACCTTTTATGGTGCCAAAGTAACTCGATTACATTCAGTAGCTCAGTCTTACAGATAACTTAATATTTGCATTTACTCGTGAATTTTCTTTGATGCCTCAGTGTGTGGTCTCCTAATTGAAAACCATCACTTTTTTTTCCCTCTTTGTGAACATGTTTTTAAACTTAACACATTATAAAATCTGTTTTTATTTAAGAAATATTAAGTGCTTATTATTTGCACGTACTGTTTTAAGCATTAGGGATGTAGGGTGAGGAAGAAAGACATGGGTAAAATTTTAGTTTGACTTTGTGAGGTAGTTTAAAAAATAAGTAATTAAATCTAAGTATTATGCTTTTGGTAGGAGAAAGCATAAGCCTGTTTCTCCCAAGGAGAAAGAAATCGAAGCAAAAATCTCAAAAAGACTATAATCTTTTTTCTTTAACTTAAAACATAGGAGTCTGTGTTCTAAAG
Organism: Mandrillus leucophaeus; assembly: GCF_000951045.1. NCBI lineage: Eukaryota > Metazoa > Chordata > Mammalia > Primates > Cercopithecidae > Mandrillus > Mandrillus leucophaeus. The sequence continues at coordinate 3,473,931 of NW_012102432.1, read as the reverse complement.
AAGCTTTTTGGAGCTCAGGAAATACATCATCAGTATTAATCTTAGCATCAAGATACATATCTGATTCCAGTTTTCATCTTAATTTTTAAATTTATCACCTAATGGTAAAAATGGATTAAAAAAAGAAAATAACACTCTGTATTGGATATTGTTACGAATTTCCAAGTATATCCTTTCAAGTTCTGAATCTACATCAGACTGGCTCTATGTTTAAAAACTTACTTAGCATACATACCCTTACCTCTAGTAGAGTCTTTTGGGGCAGATATTAAAATGCTGTATTTAACAATGAAATTTGTTAACATTTTCCTAACAACTGTAAGAAACTGTTTGAAAGTTGGAGCACCAAATCTAGTTAGTCCCAGGCATGCCATGTCTTCTTGGTGCTGATACAGACCCTGTGTTTATCCACTAGAGAAATGTTCAGTGCAAGCCTCATAGGCTTGCTATCCACTCTGAAGTATGAATCAGAGTCTGTGCAGAGTAAGTGCTTGGCATTGCTGAATCTGAGTATTGGCTTTGCACTAGAATCACAAGCTTTTGGTAGGAAGAAAAGGGTGTGTTTTCTCTGAAAAAGTGTCTAATACCTTCCCCACTCTTGCTGCTTTTGACTAATAGTCTCAGTCAATGCCTGCTATAGGCAACAGTTATTTTACCCTAAGTGGTGTGAAAATAATTGGATGGAACACATCTGATGAGCCTGTGGATTTACAGGTTAAACGGGAGCTGCTGCAGTGTGGCCCGAAGACTTAGGATGCTACACTGGGGAGCGGGGCATAAAGAGTGTTGGTGGCACCTCTGTTGGCCTTGGTTACTTGATCACTTATAGGGCCACTGCTGATTTACAGTGAAGTGTGGTAAGGACATTCCTGAACTTCCCTGTTGTTGACAGTCAAACAGGGATGGCTGTCCAAGCATACGGTAGTTGAATTGAGGTTTTAAGTAAATTAACAAACCAGACCATTATTTTGTTGAACCTCATTGTTTCTCTTGATCTGATAAATTGAGTATCTTGCGTTGTAGTGTTGTTATACTAAGTGTAGAAAGGAAACAGCATCCCTGGAGCAAGGATAACTAGAGTGCATACAACTACATGTAAATTCTGAATAGCATAGTAGAATAATTATGTAAATTGAATATGCAGTGATGAAGGTAATAGGGGGTTTGGGTTATGTTAGTACTGGATTTGAATTGCCGTAGCAGTTTGCTTTTAAGCACTGGAATACAACAGTGGCAATTTTGTTTTGCAAAATGTTATGTGATACCAGTTATTTCCATCCTTGAATAAGTTAACTTGATGAATTTGTTTATACAGAAAATAATTTTCCTACAGAGAGCTAAAATAGAGGGAATAAACAGAACTGAAATGAAACATTTAGCACAGAACTGCTCACATCTTTACTCTGCAGCCCTGTATGCCATATCATTGCTGTGTTATACAAACAAGTGTGCTGTTCTTTGAGCGGGAGGTAAAGGAAGCGGCCCGAGGGTGCGCTAGCTTTCTCTGTGCTGTGTCACTGTCAGGGAGAGAGCTTGGTCTGCATCACTTAACACTCGCCATGGTAAAAGACATGTGAAGGCTGGCTGTTGTCAGGGGCTGATTTTCCTTGCATGTCTCCTCACTGCCTGGCACCCCATCTTGTTCTGTAAAATGGCAGAAGCTTGAATTTGTGACCATTGCCAGAGAACTGGCCTTTTTGACAACTAAAATATGATCATACATGTCTTTCCTCTGCAGGAGGACCTAAAAGAATCTGCCCAGAAACTGTTACATAGAGTGGTGGTGAAATAGGAAAAGAGTTCAGCATCACAGAAAAAGACATGTAAAACCTTGATGAGAAAAATGGGCCACATTCCTCTTCTCTATTCTGGCCGTATCTTTTTTCCCTTTCCCGTTTTATGTTAAATATATATTTTGTGTCGATTTTTCTAATGCTCTCCCCAGTTGTCCTTACAGCTTTCAAATATTGGTTGTTAATATTGAAAATAACAGCGAAACCATTTGTGGGTTGGAGAGGATGCCGTTTTGCATATGGAAGGATTCATGGAGCTAGAATATGAGGATTTGCATCCTTTTCAATGCATTTTCTGTTGTGCATGCATGTGCCTTGTGCGATGAGAAAGAATTTAGAGGAAGTGCTTCCTTTGAATGACTCTTGAAGGATTTAATGGTCCATTTAGCTATATAAAGATTCTTTGAATGTACAGAAAGAAGGGAACTTGGCCAAAGATTGTGACTTGACTACTGAAGCTGAAGTTAAATGAAACAACACAGACTTGCTGCTACTGCAGTTTCTAGGAATCCCTTTCGTTCCTTGTTCTGTACTCTGTCCCTAGAATTAAACTTAGTAGAAAACTAAAATGTTACTTTTCAATTAAGAGTGAAGTATTGTTTTTACATACTACTCTTATTTTAAAAAAAAAAAAAAACACATACAGTACCAGAAACATGTGAGGGAGCTTTTTGCAAATCATACTATCATTATCATTAATAGTAATAGTATTTATGTAGCAGCTTTCTCTGAGGAACTTAGCTTTTCAAATATTGCTTTCTCAGTTATGAGCTTAGAGAGTAGCAACGTTTACCTGAGAAATACTTTTATTCAGCCACCAAGTCCAATGGTGGTGTGTTTTTATAAACTAATACGTATTTTATGCTGTACTCTTGTATATATGAAATTTCTTAATAGAGATTAGGCACAAAAGTAACCCATTATGCTAATTTTGCTAGTAAGTACAAAAATCTAGACAGATGTCTTCCCGTCAGGTACATGGGTAATAAAGTAAATTAAACCCTCAGCCTTTCTTTACTTTTTTTTTTTTTTTTTTTGGTAGCTGTCCTGATGATTTTTTTATTCTTTATTTTACTCACATGCTATGATTTACTCTTGATGCAAGACATTGGACATTTGAAAAGACAGAACTAAATGTTTTGCACCCTGTGCCTGTGGAAGAGGGTAGAGATTTCTTACATGTGTGATGATAAATGAATCTTTGAGCCCTTTCAGTGTTGGTGCCCATGAACATAGTGTGGCTCTGTCTCCCGACCTGTCCTACCCAGTCTCTGGTTCATTAAATCCAAGCTCGTGCTCCCTTTCCTGCTGTCTCAAAGGCTGTCTTTTCTTCAACAAAAGGACCATAGGATCTTTTAAATCCCGAATCCTTCTTTCCTTTAGGGTAACCACCTCAAGGCCTTCCTTTTGCCAGCCAGCCTCAGTGGCCCCACTGTGGCCCTTCCTCTTTTTGATTTCATCTTAAACTGGCTGAGTAAGCAGGGTGAGAGAGTCATCAGCCGCTTTTAGTACAGAGCCTGGTGTCTTTGACGTGTGTGGTTCAGTTCATATCCATCAAGGGAAGAGAATGCCTAATAATACTGACTTTGAAAGCAAATTTGCCAACTCATTGTCTGTGCTAGATGCAGGGTGGGCTACATTGGGCCTGCTGGAAATTTGTTTTTGCCCATCCAGAGAACTGCAGTGGACTCCAAAGCAGTGGCCTTGTTGCCACTTTGGTTTACATGGAAGAAGGTGGTGTAGATCCCACTTTCAACTCCCACTGCACCTATCAAATGGAAGTTCAGATGTGAGGAGGCCATGAGCCACAGTGGGATATTAAAGGGAGATTTTTCTGGAGGCACATTCCTTGAAAGTCCTAAGTGGAGTTTTCAGGTGGAGTGTATGTTACCATACAGTACATGTGGTTATGATGTTAGGGCTGGCAGGTAAAGAGCAGAAGGAATCATAGGCTGATTTTATCTTTTATTTAAATAAGTCTATGTATGTGAAAATGAAGTGCTTTTGAAAAATGAAATTCTGTACAAATGCAGTTTGCACCTGATATGTGAAGATCTTTATGTTAGTTGTCTTCTGCCTGGACGAAGGCCCCTTTGAGTCTTCTGGTACTTGTGCAGAGCCACTGTGCAGAGCATCAGTCATCTGAAATGCCAGCCCTCACTTCAGCCACCTTTATGTAGAAGTCTGTGTGACAGCTTTCAGACGTTACGTAGGAAATGGAGAGTGCAAATCAAGAAAAAAGACACTGTGCTTTTTTGTTGTTGTTGTTTTTAAGTTAGACCACACCCTTAAACTTCCATAGAATACTAATTTTATGTGTAGCCCTGACTTGTATAGGAATAATATAATTTTGTGGGAGTTTGATTTCTCCTGTTGGGGTGGATGGTGGTAGTTTCTTCTTTGTTGTTTTTACCATTTATTTAATCTGCCGAAGTCTCATCTCATCTGTGGTACCTGATTGAAATGTGGGTGGGCAGCATGGCTCATTTGTTGTGTTAGCCTCCCTGGCAGATTAGAGACCATAATGATGAATCTAGGGAGGGGGTTTTGACTGCCAGAGTCCCCCTTCCTACTTCATAGGATTGCTGTGCATGAATAAGAGTGGCATCTTAAAATGTGGCACAGGTAGTCAAATGTGTGCCCTATAGTTTGGCACTTGGAAAGATACACTATGATAAAAGGCCATTGAAGGGCCTACTTTTTGCATCAGTTTTGTAGTGTCTAATTGGTTTAATTCTTTATGTTATGTCTAGGAAATGGAGAGTGTGAATCAAGAAAAAAGGCACTTTTTTTTTTAAAGTAAGACAACACCCTTAAATTTCCATTAGAATACTAATTTTATTTGTAGCCCTGACTTCTATAGGAACAATATAATTTCATGGGAGTTTGGCTTCCATTATAATGCCAGATGATGCCACGTAGCCAAAGTATTAATGTCGGTGTTAAGCTTCTATGATCAGATAGCTCATTAGCTAACTAGACTTCTTTTCCATGTTACTTCTGGCAGATCTGAATTTAATCCATAAAACTTGGTAACTCTTATAGATTTTCTTTCTTTTCTTTTCTTTTCTTTTTCTTTTTTTTTTTTTGTTTTTTGTTTTTTTTTTTGAAACGGAATCGCTCTGTTGCCCAGGCTGGAGGGCAGTGGCGTGATCTCGGCTCGCTGCAACCTCGGGTTCAAGCGATTCTACTGCCTCAGCCTCCCTAGTAGCTTGGGACTACAGGGGTGCACCACCACGCCCTGCTAATTTTTGTATTTTTAGTAGAGTTGGGGTTTCATCGTGTTGGCCAGGCTGGTCTCAAATGCCTGTCCTCAAGTGATCTGCCTGCCTCGGTCTCCCAAAGTGCTGGGATTACAGGTGTGAGTCACTGCACCCAGCCCCAGGTGACTTTTGTTTTTTGTTTTTGTTTTGTTTTGTTTTGTTTTTGAGACAGGGTCTTGCTCTGTCATCTAGGCCAACGTGCAGTAACACAGTCTCAGCTCACTGCAGCCTCAGCCTCCTGGGCTCAAGCAGTCCTCCCTCCTCCCACCTCAGTCTCTCTTTTTTTTTTATTTTTATTTTTTGATTCTTTCAGATCCAGACCTACAGAGACTTTTTTTTTTTTAATTTTTTATAGAGATGAGGTTTTGTCGTGTTACCCAGGCTGGTCTACAACTCCTGGCCTCAAACGGTCCACCTGTCTTGGCTTCCCAAAGTGCTGGGTTTACATGCTTGAGCCACTGTACCCAGCTGGTGACTAATTTTAAAGAACTTAAGACATTTATTAATTCTTCATTGAACTTGTACATTTGTTGTCCGTAAGTAAAACAGAATTCTTCCCTCTTCCTTTCCTGCTAACGGCTTTCCTCTTTCTTTTTCAGCTAGAAGAGTAGGGTAAATAATTTGTGGCTGGGGTTTAGGAGTTGAGGGTGGCGAGGCACCTGCTTGGAGTGAAGCATGTGAGTGCCAGGTCTGGCGCCTGAGAACCGAGGGTGCCTCAGGCTGCTGGGTGCAGAATTGCAGACATCTGGGCAGCGCACTGAGCACTACTGGGGCCTTCGCCAAAAGGATGCTGGATGTCTTGGTGTGAAGTTTTTGACCTCTGGGTTTATTATCTGTCATTCAGAGTTTGATTTGTCCCCTTCCTCATTAGTTTATTCTGTCGTCTACATTTTATTACATTCTAGTTTAGCTATTAAATTTTAGTGTTAGGACTTTCTTTAAGATTTTTATTTTGTGGGGTTGATTTTACTCTATGATGTACCAGATTTTATGCTGCTTTAATTGGCTTTTTAGAACTTCACACTTTATCTTTTTTTAGTTTGCCTTTTTGACTTTTAATTTTCTTTTTCATTGTCTAAAAAAACTTACCGAATAGTAGACAGGGCTTAAAGGAAATCCTCTGCTCTTAAGTTGAGAGGCTAGATACTCTCCTCTGCCAGCATTGAGCCCTTGGCCTCTAACATCTAGCTGTGTATTTTAGTGTGGCAGCTCAGATCATTTTAGAGTTGTATTTTGCCACAAACACCCTACATCACATTCTGTGTGGCATCCCATGCCACAAAAACATCTCTTTTACTTCTTATCCATTAGGTTCATTTCTTTATTCAAAGCCTTTTCAGGATATAAAGTGTAAGAATATGCTTTAATACCTTTCACTCTTCAAAAAGATTATAATGTAACATTTTGGAGAAGCTTGAGTCTCTGAAAACAAACCTGATTAATCCTCATGACCTAAGCCTTAAGGTTAAGTTTTCCTAATATGGTGAGAAACTTCACTAACTTATCCCATCTGAAGAGACTGAGAACTCCTTCCCATTTTCCAAACATTCTCATTAGCTGACCATATTCTCATCACATTTGGGTCCACAATCTGGTTCTTTTTCGAGTTTTCTTTCTATTCAGGACTTAGATCATTAGGCTGACACTAATCAGTGTTTAACTGTGTTCTATTTTGTAATAAATCAGGGCAGCTACCTGGCTTTCCAGTGAGCTATGGCACTTTGTATCAAGCTTTGTTTAGAAAGCCAACAGAAGGAATTAGTTGTCTATACTGAATCCATCCAACCCCATTTCAGGTAATATGACTAGGCCGTCCTTACGGACTTACAGTTGTAAGCTGAACATGACTCCTTGCATAAAGGTAGATTGCCTAGACTGTCTCTCCATGCGACAAATACTGCTCTCTGAATATAAAGTTTGTGTTCTTCTAATGCCTGCTTCTAAAAGTTTGCATTAAGTTGGTGTATGCTTTGGTGCCATTGGGGGTGACTGCAGAACTTAAGACGTTGGTCGCTTAGCTATGGACCCTGAGCACATCCAACTACCTACCAGTGTAACCCAGCTCTCATGATGAAATGTGAGATGTAAGTAAGGCTGGAGGAGGAACAGTGGCCCTTCGAACCTCCAGCAGCATCCTCAGAAAATATTCTCCATCTGATTACAAGGGCTTGTCTAAAATGAGTAGATGGCTGTATATCTCATTGTCTTGCCTCATGAGTGGATGGCTCTGTGTGTTAGTCTCTAGCCTCAGGAGTGGATGGCTCCGTGTCTCTTTAGCCTCACAAGTGGATGGCTCTACGTCTCTCTAGCCTCATGAGTGAATGGTTCCGTGTCTCTCTAGCCTCACAAATAGATAACTCCGAGTCTCTCTAGCCTCACGAGTGGATGGCTCTGCGTCTCTCTAGCCTCAGGAGAGGATGGCTCCACGTCTCTCTAGCCTCGTGAGTGGATGACTCCACATCTCTCTGGCCTCGTGAGTGGATGGCTCCATGTCTCTCTAGCTTCATGAGTGGATGGCTCTGTGTCTCAGCCTCTAGCCTCAGGAGGGGTGGCCTGCTTTTTGGTCATTATCAGTAATGATGTGAGATAAGGATCACAAAAGAAGTTTGTGAGTATGAAGGCAAGGTATGTAGATGGTATTCTTTTCTATTGGTTTTTTTAAAAATGCTAGGTTTCACTCTATGTTTTTAAACTTTAGCCCGATTTTACTGAGCTTTATAGGTGTTTCATCAAGGTAGGTGCGATGTGGGGAGTTCTTATATGAGTTAATGAGAAAAATATTTAGAGTAGTGCCTGGTACATACCCAGGGCTATGTATGTTTCCGCTGTTGTTATTGCTATTACTTGTACTGTTGTAACTAGACCAGTTAACAATTATAAGTAACCTACCAGAGTAGGCTCTAGAAATACAAACATAGTAAGACACAGTTCCTTCTCTGCTTGAGCTTATATGATAGTTGGAGAAAGACACACATATAGTACTTTGATTTTAATACATTGCAGTAATGTTACCACCAACTTGTGTGTATTTTACATATCCTTTGTATGGGGTACATCATGTGACACCATCCAGGGTGGAGTGAGGAGATCATATCTGATCCAGACCGTGGTGATTAGAAAATGCTTCTTGAAATGAGTGGTGTCTATGCTGAGTCTTGCAGATGAGTAGATTGGGATAAAAGTATAGGTAGAAGAGATACATGTGTGTTTTGGAGAATAGTTCTGTATGCCTGGAAGCATAAGAGGCAAAGGGTCTGGTACCCCCATATGGAGAATCTCAGACATTATATGTAGAGGTTTGAAGCAGAGGAATGCCCCAGTCAGATTTGCATTTCAGCTGGTTACTCTGGTGACTTGAGATGAGTTTTCAGGTGATGTTTTGGTGGCATTACCATGATGCTGAGGTGGGAAATGCAGAAGGCACAGCAGGTTTAGGAGAGGAATGAGGGCAGACCTGATTTCTTCTGGGCTGGTGCCATTCAGGGATGGAATTTACAGGTGTTCCCTGCACATGGCCTAGTTATTCTTCCCACTCACAGGCTGCCACATGGCTGTCGGCCTGAGCTAGGCCCATGAGTAGCCATCACTGCAGCTGTTAGAGGAGTCTTATGGTTCTGTATCTGCGTCAGGCAGCAGAGTGGCCTTATCTTCAATATTGCAATGTTGGTTTAAGTGATGTTACTTCTTAAAGACATTCTCATCCCCCCTACCTAGAACACTGGCCATTTTTATACATTCCAGCTTCTATTGTAATTTGGAAGAGGAATATATGTCTATGTTTTGGATTTGATGTTATAAAAGACTAGTTTTTACGCTTACAGATATAAACGATAACTATGCATGTGGACTCTCTGTCCTTTCTCCACCAGTCTGATGTTGTATAGCCCTGCATGTGGGGCATGAGGGTGATGAGGCAGTGGGGAGCTGTTGTGATTAATAGCCTGGGCGGGAAATGATATGTGTCTGAACTAAAGCAGTGGTCATGGGCGTGAGGAGGAGTGCATTGTGGGTCTGTTTGCTTGCATGTTCTTTTAGCAACTGCTTAGTAATATTGATGAAGGCTCTTCCTTCTATGTATGTTGCTTGAATGGTCATCCTTGGTGAAGGTGGGGTCCTGTCTGTAAGTCTCTGCAGCTGAATTGGCCCAAATGGGTCTGAGCCATGACCAGAGAATACTTCCCAGACTCAGCTGCTTGTTTTTCACATGAGTGTGGATGTTAACTGTCTGTGCCATTTTCTCATTTAAACCTCATAATAAATCTTGGAAGACTGTATAAATATTAACCTTATTTTACAGATGAGGAAACTGAGGCTCAAATTAAGTAACTTATCCATGGTCACAGCCTATAAATGACAGTTCGAACTGGAACTAAGGTTTGTCTTGACTCAAGTCAATGCTCATATCCACCATTCTAGATTACCTTTGTTTGTTAAAAGAAAAATCTTGACTTGGATATTTTTGGGCAAAGCAGTTTTAATACAACACTTAGTTGAAAATCACAATTAGCTTATTGCAGAATAGTAGCAAAGGCAATTTAATTTACATAACTTAATTTTGTCCTTGATGGTAATGTTGTAGGGTGGACACTGAAGATTTTGTTGCTTTTTTTTTTACTTCCTAGAGTGTTCTTTGATTTGTATATTGATGCATGGAAATGCTTAGCTGTCCCTTAACAACATGAGTAGTGCAAGGTCTGATGAGTTTAGAAATCTTTCCATACTCAGATCTGGGATAAGTGCTTCCCTTGGCTATAGGCTTTTTGTCTAAACATTTGGAGAGGGCCTGTCTGACTTTCAGCTATCTTGGAGGTTCCATACAGTTCATTCTTTGGAAGGGCAGACGGAAAATCATTAGCACTTCTCTCCTTCAGCAAATTGATGTTTCTTCAAACCTGGGCTCTGGTCGGTTTCCAGATAGTAAGCCTTTTACTCCTGTAGGACCATGCATGCAGGGCCTGGCAGCCCTCTAAATTAAACCGTGTACTTCACTCTGGTATAGAGAGGTCACCGTGAAAAGCATGAGCTGCCAACTCACTTTACCTGGCAGTGGTTCAACTCTTTGACAGGCCTACCTCTGATTTAAACAAATTTGAGAAATATGTAAAGTTTTGGAAGCAGTTTTGCACTGATTTGATAAAAGAAACCACAAAACACTGCAGCGCAGGTGTTGAGAATGTTTGAAAGCTGATTGAGGGAAGCAGATGGCTTTAGTCAGTGGCATCCAGCCAAAAGAGCAGGTGCTGGTCATGTGACCGCTGGTTACCAGGGTAATCTGATTGCTCTTGGCGTGCAGATGAAAGGAAAGGGGCCCAGTGTTCAGCTGTAGTATTGTATAATTTGTGGCAGTTAGAGCGGAAATAAATGCTGGAAATGGAACCTCATAGTAGGGGAGACTTCTGTCCATGTGTAGCGTAAACACTAGGACAGTTGGATGAGGAACGGTTGTATGGATTTTTTTTTTTTAATTTTAAAAATATTATGCTTTCTGTGGATCTTTTGAAGACAAAGTTTTTAGAGCATTTCCTTTTTCTTTTCTTTTAAATAAAAATAGCTTTTTAAACCTAACTGCCATTTGCTATAATCTTGAATTGCTATTTTCTTATGTAGCTATTTACTATGCTAAAATGTTAACAAAATAAAATAAAACTCTGAGTATCAAGAATAACTAATTTAAGATGATCAGATATTTTATTTAGTTGAAAAAATCCATTTTAGGTGTGTGATGGGTACTTTATTAACAATACTTTTGAAATATTTTACATGACATATGCTTTATTCTGAAAGCCTTATAGATATCTTGGCTTCTTCCTTTTGTAGTAGCCGACGGTAAAAACATGCTGTTTAATGCATTGTGTCAGCACATTTTCCTAAGAACTTACACATTTCAATAAATAAACTTTTTGAAGGTTTTTGAAATACAGCTTTTGTTTTTCACAATTTATTGGAATTTGAGGCTCCCTAGAAATATTTTTGAAAAATATCATTACTGAGGTTGGATTATTTTCAGTGTTGGATAACAAATAGTAATTGGTGTTAGAAAATTTGGAGCTGATGGCCAGGCGCAGTGACTCAGGCCTGTAATCTCAGCACTTTGGGAGGCCAAGGCAGGTGGATCACCTGAGGTCAGGAGTTCAAGACCAGTCTGACCAACATGGTGAAAGCCCATCTCTACTAAAAATACAAAATTAGCTGGGCGTGGTGGTACATGCCTGTAATCCAGGCTACTTGAGAGGCTGAGGTAGGAGAATCGCTTGAACCCGGGAGGCGGAAGTTGCAGTGAGCCAAGATCGTGCCATTGCACTCTAACCTGGGCAACAAAAGCGAAACTCCGTCTCAAAAAAAAAAAAAATTGGAGCTGATTTGGAAATAGAAATGGAAGGTAACACTAAATATACATTCTGAAAGAAAATCAGGTAAAGGTTCTAGAGGTAATGGCAAACTTAAAACATTTTTTTTCCTTAAAGTTTATGTCCTTTGTCTTATATAATATTCAAATTCTGCTAACATTTGTCAGCAGCATACTATGAAACATGCACTTTATTAGGGTTGCTTTACTGTATTTTTATTTTTCAGAGAACTATCTTTCAAAAAAAGGGCTAATTGTGATTATCTCAAAAAACATATAGCACCAAAATAAAGCTTATATTTAATTAAGAACACAACACTAACTAAAATTATGTACAACAGGAAATTGCTATATATTTTGATTATATTCTAAAAGATTATAAGTTGAACAAAAATGTAACTGGATGGTATAAAAGAGGATACCTTCTAGTACTGGTCGAAAGAGTACTTAAATAAGTGTGTAAAACTATCCACAAAAGATACAAAGAGATGATCATGATATCATTTTTCATGACAATTAAAAAAGTGTTGTGTACCTTAAAAACTTGATAGCAAAACTACTTCTTAATCTGATTTTTTATTATGGCTTGATGTTCTGGGGGGCATTTTGCACAAATATACTATGTGTGGTATAAGTTTTTGCATGCAATTTATTTTTAATTAGGTCATATATTTGCTAAAAGTCATTAATATGGAGTTTTGCCAGGAAAACTTAATTGGAAGTTGCATTTAACTGTAAATAGCCAATATGTATGAACTTAACAATTGTCATTGATACTTTTGGGATATTAATGTGGGAAATATAAGAGACATGCAGAGACACATTAAAAGTGAACACTAAGTGATCCACTTTGAATTCTAGTAATAAGAAACCTGACTCAGAAGCAAGTGCTTTGAAGAAAAAGGTCAACAAGGGAAAAACAGAAGGTTCTGAAAATTCAGACTTAGATAAAACACCCCCACCATCTCCTCCTCCTGAAGAAGATGAGGACCCAGGTGTTCAGGTAATATAATTATTGTGATCCCCGAGCCTTGGTCATTTAACATAGGTAACTTTAGCCATGTATGAAGTACACAAGACCTCCGCTATCTTGTTATAGAGATGCTTTTGAGATGTCTTCATTGTAGTCTGGAACATTATCTCCATAGTGATGTGGGGAGGGGGAGTGGGCGTGGAACAAGAAATTACACTCCTGACGAGAGTGGCTTGATTTTGCTATCTTTGATTCTATAATTAATAAGGCAGAGATTCTTCATTTATTTCTGTAAATGTATATTTTGCTGTCTATGTTATTGTTAACATATTGTTGAACATTTTGTGAATATACAGGCTCATATAAAACTTCATTCACATTTTAAAATTTCTCTAAAGTTTGGTTGATTGTCACTTTTTTTAATTTTGCAAAATTAAAAATCAAGATATAATTTGTAGTAGCTTGTCTAAAGTTTCTGACATCTGACAGTCAAAGTTGAGATATATTCATGTAATGTAACTCATGTAATACTAAAGTTTCTAAGAACAAGCCAGTGACTTTCCAAATGGCAACTCTGCAGAATATTCTCCTGACATTAGGAGAGTTTTATAGGAATGAGTTGAAATGCTAACCCTGAAGTAAACGTGAGGAATGTAGGTTTTTGTGTGTGAAGCATATTGCCTTCACTGATTGGACTGAGAAGGACCCTTACACGTGACAGTTAAAAATTATTTCCTTGTTAGGTTCCCTGGAAGCATGCCAGTGTAGTCCACTGGGATGGCTGGGAATGTAACTTATGTGAATGACATCTAACTTGCCAAGGAGCAGTTCCTGAAGAGTTGTCCTGCAGGAGGAAGCCAGCCTCTAGAAGCTTACTGGACTTTTTCTTATCGTTTAGTACACACTCAGGACTTTCCACCTGTACCCTCACCAGTCAGAAACAAACTATTTGTAGTGTGCAGCTCTATTCCAAAGAATTTCAGATATTTTTGGGTTTGGCTTTTTGTTTGTTAGAGTAGAACTCCCTGATATCTGTAACTTCACAGAATAGCCTTAAGCTGGACCTGAAAGGGAGGGAGAGAGAGAGAGATGGAGTGAATGAATGCGTTTTGGTTTGGTTTGGTTTGGTTGTGTAACTAACATAGTGATACTTTTGGCAGTGTGGGTTATTTTGTGATTTTATTTTATACATCAATGGAAAGATACTGGGAAGGTAAGTAGATACCATTTTTTAATTGCGTAGGCTGTTTTACAAGTAAAGCGTTTTAATGATTTTTATTTTTTTACTGGGATCTGGTCTTACCGAATCAAATGTTTTAATTATTTTGAGGTGTTTTTTTTAATCCTTAAGGGTATTTTCTCCTGATTTATGTTTGCTTAAAGTAGGACCTTTATGTCAATAGTATTTGGACAACATTAAGAATTTGTTTACATCAGTAGAGGAAATTCTGTTGTTCTTTCACAAATACTGCTATTGTTTTTTAAAAGTATGTTTATATTAATTCAGACTCAGATGGACCTTATGAAATACTAGCTTTAGGGTTTTTTTTTTTTCCTGCTGCATTTCAAATATGGAAAACTGCTAATCAATTCAAGTGAACATTGGTGTATGCTTTCTAATTGACTAAGGCCTAACTGTTACGTGTTCAATAGCTAATATAAGCAACCACACAAGATCTGACTTTGAAAGTTGTGCTTTCTTGATATGTCTGACACAGGAAGTGATGCTGACTTGTTGTTTATTATATTTCTTCCTGTAACACATGCATGAAGGGCTTAGCATTAAAATTCTTGAGTTTTGTGATTGATTTACTAAGGTCCATGTCATATAATTTTAACTAACTCAAAATTGTGTCACAAGTTACTTCAACAGTGAGGTCATGGAAACATTTAAATGTTCTATTTGTTATACCTGTTTTAAGTATCTTTTCTAAAGCAATCTGAGTTTAAAAAGTCGATCTATTATTTTAGTGTCAATTCAAAAGTTTTGAATTATGGTTTAAAGACAGTTCTTATATTTCATTTTGATTCGCAAAAATCTTTCAGATAATAATAGTTTACCAGATCACAATAGAAACATTGTGTATTAGATAATTTAATTTTACATTGGGGAATTGTGAAAGGAACCTTGATACTCAAAATAAATGTAAGATCAATTATTATTTTAAAACTAGAGAAGCCATGTAACATTAAAAAATTTGTATAAAATTGAGTTATAATTGTATTTTGGGGTGTTTTTACATATGAAATGACCTTGTATCCACTGCTAACTAACTCCATCACTATTGCCCAGATTTATATCACAAAGTTGATATGAGGAGGAACTTATATTTTAAAAGTTATACTTACCAACTCATAAATTTCTATTTAAAAAGAAGAAAGCACTCTGTCTTATTGCACTGAATGGAACCCTTCTTTAACGTCAGGGTAGGATTTAGCATAAAGTGGATTTGTCTTAGACCCTATCCAGTTACTTATATGGCACAACACTGTGACAGTGGGGCCTTAAGCAGGGAAACCTGATGAAACATCTGCAGGCAGATCACTAGGAGCCCATTCCTTCTTACTGGAATGGTGTAAAGATGGAAATATAAATGAATCCATTTAAATTGAGTTAAATTGACATATCAAATGAAATACAGCATATGCTAAATTTTGCAGTATTAAAATTGTTCTTGATAATGGCCTTTTATATCTTGAAGAAATTGGTGGTCCAGAAGTGAGGAATGGTAAAGTGGGCATGAGAGCAGGAGTAAGTAGGTCAGCTTTGGAAAGAAAAGGGAAGCTGTACAAGGTAACTGGGCCATTTTTCTTTGGAAAGCTGGAGCTGATTAATGATAACTTTAGTCCTACTAATTACATCTCACATTATTTACCATGTACTGTTCTAAAAGCTTCGAATGAATTCCCTTATGTGATCTTCGCAGTATTCATATGAGGTAGTTACTGTCATTAACCCCATTCTACAGACCAGGAGTCGTCCACAAAATTACTTGTCCAAGGTCACATGATAAGAGTCACATGGTAAGAGTCGAGGCCAGTTCAAACAAGAGCTCTTCGTTTTAGGACTTACAAGATCAAATTGCCACCTGAGATATGGGGAAGGATTGCAGATGGCAAAAGACTCTGCTGAAATCTCTGTTGCCTCCACCTGGGGTTGATTTGGGCAGTGCCAAAGCTTTGTCCTGTAGAGGAGGGTCCCAGGAGGAACCTCTGGCCCATGTCACTACTCCCTCCGTGTAAACCACAGGGAAGTCTCTTAATAAAGTTTTTCTAGAGTGGTCTCACGTCAGAAAAGTACTTTGCACCTCTGTGGCCACAGCTGTGTGTGGCTTGTAGCTAACAGTCTCTAACAATCTATTTGATGGTCATATTATACCGAGTTCATATTGTGAACTGTCTCAAATCCCTTTTTAAGAGCAGGGAGAACACAAACTTAATAAGATTTAAATCAATCAGTACCACTCTTTGGGGAAAAGTACTGGGATTGTGTTCATCCTAACTTGAGAGTTGGTAGTGCCTGTCTTGCTTTAGATGCGCACAATGTATGTTTTGCCTCTCTCTTCCTTACTGTCTCAACTTTAGCATTCATCAGATTCTTTAAAAAGTTTTATTTCATAATTCTTAGAAAAAATTTTGTATAAAAATTTTTCTCAATATTTTTATTTCTTCTGTGTGCTTTGCAAACTCATTCCATAGGTTGTAATATTCTTGAATTCATTAGCAGCTTAAAATTTTACGTGTCATTTTCAAATTTAGATTTCACATACATATATCAATAAAAAGGTTATTTCTCCTTATTTTTAATTAGCTTGCAAAATGAATTATTTGACAAAACAGTTAAATAGTGTAGAATTATTATGAACAAAGAGTTCAGAACCTCTTGTTCTGCTCCATTTGCTTCTTTCCCCATCTTTATAACTATTAATAGTCTGTTGTGTGTTTTTTCAGATTCCTTTGTTTAAAGCCATATACATATACATTCATTTTTTAGCAAATACTCATTGAGGCATAGAGAAGTAAACAAGATATGCAGTCTTTTTGTCTTAAGAAGTTAATATATCAATGAGCTGCACACATCTAAATAGATAACATTTTTTATTTATCTTAAATAGAATCTTAAGCTACTTCTTGTTATGTGGCTTGTTTTTCTTTTTATTTTACAGTTTATCTTGCAGATATTCCCAAACTTCCTGGAAGTGAAGGTAGTGAGTCAAAGAGTCTGCGTGTGTAAGTTTTGATGGATAGGACCACATTGTCCTGCAAGGACTGTATGGGTTGCATTTTGACCACAGGATTGTGAGAATACCCAGTTTGCCAGTAATCCTGCTAATACTGGCTGTTACCAATCTTTTTAATTTTAACCACTATGCTAAAAACATATTTTTAAAAGTAAAATTACTTTTCATAGTCATTCATTATGAATTTTGCCATTTAACTCTTCATCTCTTCAGAAATTTTCAGAGTATTTCTTTTAGGATCAAGATTAAAATACAAAAACCTTTCATTGAAAATGGCCTGAAATATCTTGGGTACCTTGGATAGCATTATAACAATATTTGTATAGAACTTTATAATTTACAGATTATCTTCTAATGCACTGATTTTTTTGGACTTTTTATATGGGAAAAATGTTAAAATGTACAAAGGTAGAAGGAATAGTATAATGAACCCCTGTAGATTCATTAGCCAGCTCCAGTATTGCTGCCACTTTTGATGGACATACTGACTGAGTGAGGAACCAGATTTGTTGTTATTTCCATTTTCCCAGTTGAAGGGCACGTAGCTGGGAGTGGCAGGGCTACAGCTGTTCCAGGCGTCTGACTCCAGATTTCCACCCATTTCTATTTTATTTATTACCACTGTGATCTTTTCACATCATTTATAGGATTAACATTATCACCTTTTCCTTAAGATTAATTTTTAAAAAATTCATCCTTCCACTCGGTGCCATTATAAAGAGCATTTTTCTTTTTAATCATTAAGTTCAAGGCCACTGTGTTGGGTTTTTGTTTTAGAAGAGACGGTCCAGCAGACAGGTGAAGAGAAAGCGCTACACTGAAGACCTGGAGTTCAAGATTTCCGATGAGGAGGCAGATGATGCAGATGCTGCTGGGAGGGATTCCCCCTCCAACACCTCGCAGTCAGAACAGCAGGTTAGTGCCAGATTTGTGGGATTTATGGATGCATTTTAAAGATGGACTGGAAATTTCATTGCTGCAATCTGAGAAGTGCAGTGGAAGCTTTGTACTTTCAGCAAGGGAACATCCACCTAATGTTGGATAATGTGCTATGGGAAATACGTTGTTTAGCAGTATCTTTTAAAAAGCCCTGTTCACTGCAATTTATTTTTATATAAGCCTGTGATATGTAATTTGACACAATTTTGGAGAATTAATGGTCTATGCTGAGGAAGAGCCAGAGTTAAAATATAAGGAGGCTGAATATACCTCTGAGAATTCAGTGCTGTGGCTTCTGGGACTTTAATAAACCACTCAAGCTTGTCTCCTGCTGTTAGGCACTGTGAGAACCCCTTTATGAAATTACTGCCTTGTAGTACCCAGCAGGGTGTACTTTATTCTCTGTGCAATGTAAATGATGGATAAAACAGTTTGTATAAAATATGGGTAGTGTAGGATTGATCATTATAAAGATCTTTTTTAAAAAAAAAAATGCTTTTTTCTTACCATTACTGTACTTTAGTTAACAAACTGGTAACCCGTTGAAAAGTGTATTAAATGCACCTTTGCGTTTTATTTGGTAATTTTTTCTATATTAAGTTGTTACATAATGTTTTATGTGACCTCCATAGATAAAAGATGCCTACTATAGCAGAATGATGAGTATCTTTACCCCATGGGTATAGATGAAGAAAAGTTGTATTTTTGACTGCTAACATGTAGAAATTATTTTGTCTTGGTGGCTTGAATTTCTGATTGCTCTCTAGCTTTAGGGACCTAGGCTGGTCCACATAATTAAACCATATAATCATGAAGTAATAAGCACGAATCTTCCTTTTGCCTTTCAGTAGAGTGAGATTTTTGTTCCTTTCAGTCGTGTGTCTCACTGATAACTTTGTGCCCAGTGACTTAAAAGATGTGGAAGTGGTAGCAAAAGGGAAAGATTTCTTGCTCTTATAGCTTGAGATGAGATGTTTTCTATTTGAATTGATTCACAGGACTCTTTTTTTTTTTTTTTTTTTAAGGAATCTGTTGATGCAGAAGGCCCCGTGGTAGAAAAAATTATGAGCAGTCGTTCAGTAAAAAAGCAGGTGAGTGCCATTTGGAACGATTAAAATCTGTGAGGTGTATGCAACTCTTGCAGGATTGTTGGCTTTGTAATTTTCTTTTAAAATTCTAATATTGTAAAATAAAACTTCTAGTAATAATTCTAATCCTGTCTAATTTGTTAACCCAATATGAATCTTTGGGATATTTGACCCCAAATGAAATTAAAATATATCAAGCAGTCAGTGCTTTATTACACCATTTAGAGTGAACTAGAAACTCAAAAGTCTCCAAATAAATGTATGGGACTTTCAAAGTTGTAGACTGCCTTTTTCATAAATATTATTCATAAAAATCAAAACATGAATTTACTTCTCATCTCTCTTAGGAAGGTTTTCCCCCCTCTTTCATGTTAGGATGGAAATTCTGTCATTTTAGCAAGTAGGTGTTTTCTCATGTGTATTGTAACATTTTCTCATATACAATTATTCATTTCTTTCTTGCCAGTGCAAAAGTGAAATACAGGTCTATTTTCAGTGTAATTTTAAAAAATAGTTTTGACTTAGTACTTCAGAGTTATTCAAAGTTTCTGTTGATCTGCAAAGGTGAGCTCTAAGTATCTGTCACTAGTCTGATTGCTTTGTCATTGAGGTACTCATATGCTCTTTAACAAAAAATGCCAGTGACACCGTGTTTTCTTTTACTGATGAAAATTCCCTGTTTTAGCCACCTCCCTTCTTACAGCCCACTTTGAGAAAATGCTTTGCTTAGTTTGAATAATTACATAAACCTGCAGGTGCATTAGGTATTACAACATGCAATTTTTCGTGTCTCTAGGAAGTAGTCTGCTTTAGACATAGGTGTCTGTGTCGCAGCTTCAGTCGTTATCGATTCCACACAGTTCTTTCTTTGTATTTGCTTTCAAGGAGGGTGGAACTACAACTTCATGTTTCAGCATGTAAAACAAACTTCAAAAAATTAACAAATAAAATGTAAAGACATGGTCTAGCTATGAACTCCTGGGCTCAAACAATTCTCCTGCCTTGCTCCCCCAAAGTGCTGGAATTACAGGTGTGAGCCATAGTGCCTAAAGTTGTTTATTTTTAGTAAAATGTATACAAAGTATCTCCCAGTAAGAGAGTTGAGGAATGGAGGATTTACAGGACTCAGTGAGAGTCCTATAATAAAGTGAGATCTCAGGCTTATCAAATAGGAAACCATTACCATTCAAATACTGCTGTTGAGTGATCCTTGAACATGTTATTGCACCAGCAGGTAAACTTCTCTTTACTTTCATGTTAATACTGTGTGCTTTGCTATCATGTGATTCAAGGTATGAATTTTTATCGAAATATGTATCTCTGGTTTGTAAGAAGAGCAATATGTCAGAGTGTTTTCCAGTTGAGTATAGGGGATACGGTGTATGGAGTGACTGGCTATCTTGGTGACTTTTTGAATGTGAAGGTTTCCTGATGAATGAAATGATAAAATCTCAGCCAAATTTTCCACCTGCTCAAGTAGAAACAAGCACTATTTAACTCATTAGAAGGTTGCACTTTTGTCCTACTAATGACTCTAGAACTACTAATTTATGAATTGTAGATATATGGTAAAATTTAAATACTTGACATGCTTTGAAGAACAACCCCCTTCACTGAATTGAAGTGACTTATTTGAGTAAATAGCATGTCGTTTAGATGGGATATATTAATTTTCATTCAATTGATAGTGCTTCAGCAGGCATACTCAGCAGGTTTAGGGGTTGCAAATTATAATTAGCTCTATTATTCAGAGCTACTTAGACTATACATTATGTAGAACACTGCTTTTTCTTTCTGTTTTGCCCACTTTAGGGTTTTTGTTTTCTTTTCCTCTTTAGCTACCCTTTAAAGATAGGTACCCATGGTTTAGGAGTAGATACTGTTAACCATTTACTGATGATTGGGTTTATCTTATCATAGGAGATTAAAAATCACTGTACAGGAGGGTGGACATTTGTTGAGTTGGTGAATTTGAAGCTGGAGAAAATTAATGGAAAAAATTATTCTGGAAGGGAGATATGCTTCGAGGTATGATTTAAAATAAAGAAGAGATGTGGAGCTCATGGAATTACTTGTCAGTTACTGGTATTTCTTAAAGGGCAATAAAAAAGCGTTAGAAGGTACTAAACATTAACAGGTGCTAACTTTTTAAACTGCTAATATTCTCAAAGTAAGTAGTTTAGTTATCACCTTTAATAACATTGGAAGAAAGTGTTGCGAATAGAAACAAAAGGAAATTTGAGATTTTTTGTGGATTCGATCTGTGCCTGCTGGTCTGTTTCTTATTACCATGAATAATTTAATAATTGGCTGTGAGAAGGTGTCTTTATCTCTGCCAGGCAGCGCTGTAGAAACTGGCTATGAGCTCTGCATGGTGTTGACACAGAGTAGAGACTCCATGTTTTTCAAAGTCAGGTGACCTCATCACTATGGCCTGAGAAGCATCATGATCCATTATGATGGAGTTGTGCAAACATAAAACTCACTTGGCAGAGGCACCCTAATTCAGCACCTCATATTAAATAGGGGTAGCTCAAGCATTTATGTTGTTCTAAACCCAGATTAATGTCTATGACACCTAGTTGCATGAGGTAGTTGGTACCTATTTGAATTTTGAGGTAGATGTATGAGTAGATACTTGGATTGTATAAAGGCTTATTATTTTGTTTTCCTTGTTTAGTCAGCCTGTAGCTATTTCTGCTTTGAGCCATTCATCTTTGGAGAATAATTCAAAGATTCTTTTTTTTTTTGTATCAGAAGGCCAAAAGTAGTTTTAAAAGTGAATTGTGACTGTATTCCCTAAAATTCTTTATTTTTCTTTAAGTTAACTACAGGACGTATTTTCAGAGTGTGTGTTTTAATTCTTTAGTTGAGCCTCCTAGAGTGTAAAGAAGGCAAAACTCTTAATCTCATCTATTATTATGTCCTTGTTGTTTCCCTAAGTGAACTGTGATTTGGTGTCTCTAGTAAAGTAATACGGTAGGTTGGGCCAGAAGTCAAAAGGGATTCATACCTATGCCTTATTGATAACTTTATTGAGGTGCTTTTTCATTCTTTTGTGTATTATTTAACAGAATTTTCTTTTTTTTGTTTCTCTGTAGTTTAGTTTCTTGACTATGACTACTTAATTTAGTAGTAGGACGCATAGAAAAGGCCTAAGTTAGGCCTACACTCTGGGTGGCTATTTAGAATCCAAGTGGCTAGAGAACTCATTTATTGCCTTCTCAACATTTCTGGTTTGCTTGAACAGTGGGACAAGTATGGCTTAGTATGTTTGAAACTTTAAATTTCATATGAATAATAAGGATTTCCATAGACTAATTTTGGAACTAATGAAAAGGTGTATACATTTCTCAGAAAAATTCTGTTTAATTCATAATATTACTGGATTCTCAAATTTAATGGTAGCTGCTCAAGAAATAAATCTGAGTGTTGTGTATATATGTGTGTGTATGTATGGGAATAGTGCTGTGACTTAGTTATTCGTTGCCTATGCCCATTGTAGAATGGCTTCTGAAAATGGGGCTTAGAGGTGAGAGGTTTTGGGGTGGGGGCTGTTGTAAGCTGTCATCAGAGGCTGGTCAAACGGCCTCCCATTTAGTAAATAATTGAAATGATGTTTCTGAGGGCTTATGAATTCACACACTTTTGTTAAATTGTTTTACTGTTCAGTAAAAGAAAAGAGGTCAGCATGATCATATTTATGTGAAAGAAACAGTGAAAAACAGCTCTATTTATAGTTTTAGGGGCAAGAAGGTGGTGATCCAATATGTGTGGTCCGTTAAACAGAACAAAGTATTGTATTCTGAAACATCCTAAAGATAACAAGCCCTGGGACATTCTGTACCAGCTCCAGGTGCTGCTAAATGAAGTTTCAGAACCTAGTTGGTTCCTCCTAGGCAGCCCTAGACTCTCTTGTCAGGCATCTTCACAGCAGGTTCCCAGAGGAATAGCTATCATGACAAGAAAGTGGGTAGTAATGAGAGTTGGGGACAGATGGCTGTAAGAGTCAGAGCTTTCTGGGAACAGACTTGAGACAGAATAAAAACTGTCTTTACTGTTCAAGATTTGATCCTGTATGTTTTGGTGCCCACTTGGAATTATGGGATGATGAGACCATTTAGAATGAGAAGGAAAGGGACAGTATGAGAGAAAAGATCAGATAGAAGAATCAGGAGAAATAATAAGAGCATAGACATGATAAATCTTGTTTATGATTTATAACATATATCAGTTATATAAATGATACATGGTTTTGAAAATGCCTTCAAAATTGAAAAAAATATAATTATTATCAGAAGGGCAAAAGCTCAGACCTTTGAGTTCCATTCTTGATTTGAATTTCATGGTAATGCTGTGTGAAGAATCAAAGGATCTAGTTTCATCCTTGCTTCTTGCTTCTCTTTTTCCCTGATCATCTACTATCTTTTTGTCTTTCTGCTGGAATGTCTGGTTCTCTATAAAGATAATATATCTTGAAATGGGAGGCCGGGTGCTGTGGCTCAAGCCTGTAATCCCAGCACTTTGGGAGGCCGAGGCAGGCGGTTCAGGAGGTCAGATCAAGACCATCCTGGCAAACACGGTGAAACCTCGTCTCTATTAAAAATACAAAAAAAATTAGCAGGGCATGGTGGCGGGGCCTGTAGTCCCAGCTACTCGGGAGGCTGAGGCAGGAGAATGGTGTGAACCTGGGAGGCGGAGCATGCAGTAAGCTAAGATTGCGCCACTGCACTCCACCCTGGGTAACAGAGAAGAGCAAGACTCCATCTCAAGGGAAAAAAAAAAAAAGAAAGGAAAAGAAAAAGAAATGGAAGTAGAATGGGGAAATATTAAGACTAGAGAAAAAAGTAGGGTGGGTCTTGGATGGATTGCCACTTGAACTTGATAGTATTTATTTACAAATTAATTCCATGTTCCATTTATGTTGCTGGTTCTTGAAGCCATCCAACAAACATTTATTTTTATTTTGGATAACTAAAAGTCTATGACATAGAAGGCGTTCTGAATGCATTAGTTTAAAATAATGCTTTATAGTTATCACCTTTCATAGATCCATTAGGGCACAACCAGATATTAATAGATATTGACCACTCCTGCATGTCCAGACTCCTTCTTGATGATTTCTAGACAGGCCAAAACTACTTAAAATATAGGTTTAGCTGGGTGCAGTGGCTCGTGCCTGTAATCACATCACTTTGGGAGGCTGAGACGGAGGGATTGCTTGAGCCTAAGAGTTTGAGACCAGCCTGGGCAACATGGTGTAAAACCCAGCCTACAGAAAATACAAAATTAGCTGAACATGGTGGTGTGTACCTGTAGTCTCAGCTACTTGGGGAGGTGGCAGGGAGGCGCAGGGGTTGCTGAGGCAGGAGGGTTTCTTGAGCCTGGGAGGTTGAGGTTGCAGTGAGCCATGTTTGCACCACTTCACTCAAGCCTGGGTAACAAAGAAAATCCTATCTCAGAAAAGAAAGAAAAAAAATTAGGTTTAACTGTTATAAGTGAGAGTTTCAAAGAAAAGTTTAAGTTCACAATCTTTGAAAATAGTTTGAAGGTTAGAGATTGAGGGGACTAGTACCTTTGAACAGATCTGTGCCCGTCTATTATCCAGTAGAAGCCTTTGCTCTTCCGTTTGTTCTTTGCCATGTTCCTACTTGCCTTGATTTTCTTCGAAGCATTTTGGAGGTGGCTGAACAGCCATACATGACCCTCAAGGCAGGCTTGGGGTCTCTTGTAAGAGTGTAAAAGCAATCCCCAAACATCTGTAAGTGGTGTTTATATTTTAGATCCCTGATTTATCTGATCAAATGTTCCAGAAGGAAATTACATATTATGACTTGCTTAAGAGCCTAAAACCAAAAGGGGAATAAAAAGAGATGCCTAAAATATCATCTGAACATTAACTTCTGCATACACTACAGCAGGTAGGATCAAGGGAGATATTATAGATAATCTTACTACTGAAAACTCTTGATTTGGCTGACATGTATCACAATTTTAACCTTACCTAAATGTAGTATTTGGAGTGTTAATTTTATTTGGCTGCTATGTGTGTGAGACATCTTGTCTGAGAGATTTTAATTGTACCATTGAGTGAAACTATGAATAGTGATGCACTGAAATTATAGCATAAGAACAAGGTTTAGTTTTATATGGTTTCTTGTTTAGAGTTATTAAGTATATGGAGAAATAAATGTCTTTTAAATATTTTAAAACATTACAAAACCCACAATGTAAAGTTGCCATGAGGCAGCCAAAAATAATACATATGGCATTCAGGAGAGCAGTTGCTAATTGGCTGCTGCCTGAGAAAATGGTACACTTGGCGTCTACTTAACACTGTGGGTTTGGCAGAAAGCCAAATTTGGGGTCAGGTTGTTGTGAATGAAGCTGCATGTGGTTAGGGAGGAGTTAAAGTGATTCATGTCTTAGAAGCTCTTGCATGTCGGGCAGAGGTGCGTGCATGGGCCTGAGCGTGGCAGTCTCCATGGCCCTGGCCGCCTCCCAGCTCACAGCGTGCTCATCTTACGTGAAGGGCCTGTGCTGCTCTTCTCAGTCCTGTTTTGTGCTCATATGGGAGTAAATCATTACTTTTAAAATACTGTAGTAGATGGTTTTAAGTATGTGCCTGAAATTTTCTTTTGTTGCAGAAGGAATCTGGAGAGGAGGTAGAAATTGAGGAATTCTATGTGAAATACAAAAACTTGTAAGTAAATTGTGATTTTGTTTTTATTGGGGGGCTATATTTTCCAAGTAGTAAGCAACCATTTTTTTTTTTTTTTAGTTGGTGAATTAAGAAACTTTGGTATGATTTCTTTAGTCATCATGGCCTGGGATGCCATTTTTTAACTAACTTTTGTATGTTTGATATTTTGTGAATTTTTCTGGAAAATGTGTAATTGGTGTAAAAGTTGACTAACTTCCGTATATAATCAATAAGTATTTTTTTAGAGAGGATAAAAACTTCTACAATAATAGAAAAATGAATAAAGCAGTATTTCCCTGTCCTCTGATCATGAATTCTACCCTGTGGGGCTACACTTCGTCCCTTCACCTGTGCATAGGGTGCAAGGCCCTAGACACAAGAACTCTCCTGTGGAATGAAAGTTCTAGAGAACCATGGCATCACTCAGGTTCTAAAATGCAGTGAGCTATAGGTTTATCTATTTTTGTTTGTTTTTGATATTTATTTAGTAGATTTGAATTCATAACTAAAAATCCGAATTGAAAAACACAGTGAGTTGTTGTCCTTGTAGATTCTGTTGTAAGCAGTACACCTGGCCCAGACAGACATTGCGATGAGCTAGGGTGTTTTCAGAGTCAGTAATCATTCTGCTGAAGAAGACTGAGGCCATTTTGTAACCTAAATAACAATCACAGAACAAGGACAAAATGTTCATTGATAATGTAAACATTAAATTTATTTTTTTACCCCTTTTAAGACAAAGGATTAAACCACCATATTAATACATTCTTAGGGCTTTAAAGAGAAGCTTTTGTGAGTTGCTGTGAAAACAGCCTCAGAAAATTTACCCCACCCTAGAAAATGAAAGCATCAGGTGCCATGGGTTTTCTATCATTCTCTCTTGTTGTAGTTGGCACTGTTAATAGATTGATGCGCTTCTGAAGAAGTTGTGAGTAAAACCTTTTATCAAGTAAAAAGATAAAGAAATCTCTATCAGTTTTATCATGAGAGTTCAATGAAATACAGTCTGACAATTTTAAAAATGCTCGGAAAATGTTAACTGTCGTCATTCTTTTGTCCTCAGAGCATGTCAGTTTACACATGTGGAAATTATGCCTACAACACGATTTCCTATGGTAAGGAGGAGGTAAACTAAGTAAACCAAAGGGAGAGAGTTCCCTTGTAGATTTACCAAATTGAAACAAGAGCATAGGAGTTCAAATATCAATCACCAAAATAATGGTACTACCAGAGAGACCTCCAGATCAGTGTGTGACAGTGAGGCCTGAGCTGCCTCCTTCCAGTCAGCCTGTTAGTGACCCCAGAGATGGGCTCCGAGTTCCTGACCAGGTGGCACTGCCAGACCAGGAGACTCTAGCCCTTCTCAAAAGTCATTTGAGATGAGGTAAAGGGAGTTTTGGAAAAAAAAAATAGCTTTTCTGACTGTTGTTATTGAGAGCTAAGAGAAGATTTCCATAAAACTACGAGTTTTTGTTAGCCTTATATTTGTACACAATTTCACATTTATAGAAAAATTGTAAAAATAGTACAAAGAATTTCTGTTTTTCTTTTTGTAGTTAATGTGTGTCTTCTGGAAAGGTACTTTAAGACTTAAATATGGTAATGGTTGCGAAGGGATGATTTACTAATTCCATCATTTCTTCTACATTGATTGGTTGGGTTTTACTGTAGGGAAGAGCTTTACCCTCTTGTCCATTTGTTAATTTATAGCTGAGCGGACTTGTGGCTTCTCATTTTATTCAAGGGATTATAACCCTTTACTGTTGTAGTATTTACTTTGCCCACATTATACCAGATTTGGCCAGTGGGAGCCCCTTCAGACTGGCTCTTCTGTCCTTTTGCCTTGTCTTCATTTTTCTTTGAACACTTTCTTGCTTTCTGGTACCAGAGGATGTTCCAGGCTTGTCTCGTAACTTCCCTGTTTTAGTTATGGAATCAGTTACTTCTCCAAGAAGGCTTGGTTGTTTTCAGTGAACGGGGGGCACTGAGAAACCAAGATTTGGGCTTTAGGTGTTCCTTGTTGCTGAGGAATTGTTGCTTCTAGTGCCTCTCAGTGGATGGGACTGGGAGAGTGTACACGTGTGTGTGTGTGTGTGTATGTATGTCTGTGTGTGTGTATATATACATACATATATCGAGTTACACACACACTTATCTGTTTATCATATACACACACATATTTACCTACCTCTCCAACACAACAGCAAAAACAATGTCTATATATTGATACTTACAGTACTATTTCAGCAGCTCAGAGTTTGTTCTCTCCTTTCCCCTTTAATATTAGTAATTCCCTTCTTCAACCAGAGTAAACCTGGCTCTTTTATTTTTTATATTTGCTTTTTTGTCAGTCCTAACATATATAGGAAGTGATTTCAGAATTACTAGTCCATATTTCTGTGAAAAAGAAGCCTATATTTGCTTAGTTTTTTGTCTTTAGTTTGAGGGCATAGGGACTAAAACTTTATCCAAAATTTCCTTAGGTTGGTTATTCTCTTTTCCTACCCCACCAGTGTGGTTTGTTACTTATTTCAGGCGTGCCTAGTCCCCAGGCCATGGATCAGTACTGGTCAGTGTCCTGTTAGGAACCTGGCCGTACAGCAGGAGGTGAGCGGCAGGCGACTAACCATTATCACCTGAGCTCTGCCTCTTGTCAGATCAGCACGGCATTAGATTCTCATAGGAACGTGAACCCTATTGTGAACTGTGCATGCGAGGGATCTAGGTTTTCCATGAAACTGGTCCCTAGTACCAAAAAGGTTGGGGCCTCATGATTTATTTGATACACAGTGTGTTTCCTTAGTTTTGGTTTGTATTTGTATTCCATTTTAGCCCCTGCTTGTTGATTTTTATTGTTTTTCAAGTTTGTGAAATATTAATATGTTACAAAAGTTAGAACTATACAAAAAAGAAGTGTAGTCTTCCCTTCCTTTCCACCCCATTCCTGCTTGCTTCCTTACTAATCCCAGGTTTATCCTTTCTGTAAAATTTGGCCTGAGCATGCAGGTATGATTTCCTCTTCTTTCTTACAAAAAAAGAAATTGGTGTACTGTTAGTATATTTTTGTGCTTTGCTTTTTTTCACATCACATTATGGAAATCACTCTACCTCAGTTCATAGGGGTCCTCCTCATTCTTTGTTTCAGCTGTATAGTATTCCATTGCATGACTGTGCCATAACCATTCAACCAACCTCCTGTGTATGTGGGTGTGTAAGTGGCTTCTGATGTTTTCCAATTACAGATAATGCTACAATATATATTCTCATACATATCTCTCTATTTTCAAGTTGTTGGAGGCATGGCTTCCAGGTGAATTCCCAGAAGGGGGTTTGCTAGATACAAAAGGCAAACATGTATGTATTTTTGAGAGATACTGCCAAATTCCCTTCCTTCAGGTTGTATGAATTTGTGTTCCTGTCAGAAATGTATGTGAATACCTATTTCCCCACAATCTTTCTAATATAGTGTGCTGTTTTACTTTTTAATTTTTGTAAGAAATTGTATTTCAGTTGAGGTTTTAATTAGCATTTTCTCTTACTGTGAATAAGAACACCTTTTCATAAGTTTAATGGTCACTTTTTACATCTTGCTTTGTCAGTTGTCTGTGTCTTTTGCTCATTTTCTGTCATGCTCTTAACTTTTAAGAGCTCTTTATATATAAGGGATATTAGTTCTTTATCTGGGTTGCAGCTATCTTTTCTCGGTTTCAATTGTCTTTTGACTTTATGGTGCTTATTGCATTGTCCATTAAAATTTTTTGTACAGTCAGATTTATTAGTTTTTTCTTTTATTGTTTCTAGCTTTTGTGTCATAGCTAGAAAGCCTTTCCCTATATCCAGATTACAGAGGAATTTGTCCATGCTTTCCTTGTGGTTTCATTTTATCTATTTAGGTGCCCGATCCATTTGGTGTTTATTCTTGTGTATTGTGTAAGTCATGGCTCTAAATTAATTTTTTTCAATTGTTATTCTAGCACCATTATTAAAGAGTCAATTTTTGGCCAGGCGCAGTGGCTCATGCCTGTAATCCCAGCACTTTGGGAGGCCAAGGTGGGCTGATCATGAGGTCGGGAGCTTGAGACCAGCCTGGCCAACATAGTGAAACCCATCTCTACTAAAAATACAAAAAATTAGCCGAGCATGGTGACAGGCACCTGTAATCCCAGCTACTCGGGAGACTGAGGCAGGAGAGTCGCTTGAACCTGGGAGGCAGAGGTTGCAGTGAGTCAAGATCGCACCACTGCACTCTAGCTGGGCGACAGTGTGAGACTCCATCTCAAAAAAAAAGAAAGAAAAAAAAAAGAGTCCATTTTTGACTCAAGTGATTTGAGATCCAAACTTTATTATGTCCTAAAGTTTTTTTTATTTTATTTATTTTTTAATTTATCTGTACTTTATGCCTTTGAACTGCTTGTCTATTTATAAGCCAATACCACACTGTTTACTTAGGGAGTCTTTATAGTGTGTTTTAGTATCTGGTAGATCTATTTCCCTAGTAGCTTTTCTCTTTTAATGTTTTCCTGGATATTCTTGCATGTTTATTTTTATATATAAAATTTAGTATTGTTTAGCCCCATATAAATGCCTGTTTGCATTTTATTTATTTACATTGTGTTAAATTTACAACTGTATGATGTATGATGTTGAGTTGCACAGTGTGAAAATGATGTCTTTTCAGTGGTCCAGTTCTACTTTTGTGTCTTATAAGAGTTTTAAATATTTTCTTATACAAATTTTACACATTTTTAATTAAATTTATTGCTAAGTATTTTGTCTTTGTTGGTATTGTGAAAGAGGTTTTCTCTAACATATTTCCTTATTGGTAATTGTTGTTGTGAATGAAGACAATTTGTTGGCTTCTGTATGCTAATTTTATATTCTGCTACATTGCTGTATTATTTTATTATTTGAATTAGTTTTCTAATTGATTCTCTAGGGTTTTCCAGGTACCTGATCATATAATCTGCAAACAGAGATAGCTTTACTTATTATTTTCTAATTATTATGTCTCTTATTGTTTTGACTTGTCAGTGACATTGGCTAATAACCTCAAATACAATATTGAATAATAGTGGAGATAGTAGGTATCCATGCTTTCTGATTTTTGTGGAAAACTGTGGTGTTTCTTCATTTAGTAAGATCTTATCTTTAGAACTAAAATCTTCAAATATGTGTTAACAAGATACCTATCAATTCCTGTCTTCCTAAGTTTTAAAAAAATCCATTGTGGGTGTTAAATTTCATCAAATGTTTTTTCCATGTCAATAGAAATAACTGTGTGATTTTTCTCCTTAGATATATTAATATTGTGTATTTTTAGTGAATTTCCTAATATTGAACCAACCTTGCATTCCTGAAATAACTACTTGGTCATGACGTATTATTTTCTTAATGTGATGTGGAGTCGTGTTTGTTAATATTTTACTTATATTTATTTATAAATATAAATATTTATAAGTATTATAAATATAAATATTTACTACTTTGCACTGATATGGGTAAGGGATATGCACTTTCTTTTTTTTTTTTTTTTAACTGTCAAGATTAGGTGTAAATGTATACCTGTTTCATAGTCATTACGTTTTATTTTTAAATGAAATTTTGTTTTCCAAAGTGACCATAAACTTTATTATCCGTAGGGCCTAGTTCAGATTATTTCTTATTAGCTTCATAATATTTTTCTTACATTTACTTCTTCATAACTTTTAAAAAAAATTAAGTTCTAGTTCAGTTATAACTTTCTCTTGCCTTAATCTATTAAGACAAAGCAGTCTATTTTTGACCCTTTATTCTTCCTTCCTCTTCTTCCTGACTAAGCCTCCAGAGTGGGTTATCATCAGGGTCTAGAAAGCAGAGTCCCACTAAAAGTTTCATCCCAGTTTATAGCAGATAAAGCAGGGCTGGAGCCACTTGCATATATGCCTGTGTCCGGTTCAAGGCTAAACAGGTGGTGCTTTGAAGGCTTTTGCACCTCAGCCAAGACAAGAATACTGACTGACTGCACTTGTGCCTTTTTCTGTCAAATAATTTGGAGACTAGAGCAGATTATTTTTATGTGTTTCTTTTTGTGTATGTGTGGCAGGGGGAACAGGGTCTCCCTCTGTCGCCCAGGCTTGAATGCAGTGGCATGATCTCAGCTCACTGCAACCTCCACCTCTGGGGTTCAAGCAATTTCCCCGCCTCAGCCTCCTGAGTCGCTGGGATTACAGGCACATGCCACCACAGCCTAGCTGATTTTTGTATTTTTTAATAGAGTTGGGGTTTCACCATATTGGTCAGGCTGGTCTCGAACTCCTGGCCTCAGGTGATCTGCCTGCCTCATATAATATGTGTTTCTGATTATGACAGTATTGCATATTATTTATTGGAAATTTGGAAACTGCAAGTTGAAAGCAGAAAATAAAATACTTGCAGTCCTAGTACCCAGAAATAATCAATACAGGTTGAGTGTCCCTTATCTGGAATGGTTGAGATCAGAAGTGTTTTGAATTTTTGATTTTTTCAAATCTGGAATATTTGCATTATACTTTAGTAGTTAAACATCCCAAATCTGAAATCCAAAATGCTCCATTGACCATTTCCTTCAAGTATCATGTTGGTGCTCAAAAAGTTTCGAGTTTTAGAGCATTTTGAATTTTGGATTTTCACATTTGGGATGGTCAACCTGTATTAGCATTTTGATACAATTTTATCTAGTATATTTTCTGTGTGTGTATATAGCATTTATATCAATTCATAGCTATATAACTCATATGTATTTAAAATCCTATTCTCCCTCAATTATAGAAGGACTAAATGAGTCCTATCTTTGAAAATCGTATTAGACATGGTTATCGGTTATGTGTTACTTAATATCATAAGCATTTCCTTTATCATGAATCATTTTTGAAAAATTTGTAATGGTTGTATAATTTTTTTTTTACTTGTTTTAAACTTGTGACTTCTGTGAACTAAAGCACAATTTCTAAGAGTACTAGTATGTTGATTCTGAAAGAGATATATATATTCAAGCATATAATTTCTTTTTAATGTCATCACCAGAAAGAGAAATAAGAGGCTGTCAAGGCTATTTGAAGGGCAGGGAGAGGGTGATGGGACAAAATAATATTGAAGAACTAAACAAAAGAATGTCAGAGTTGCCATAAAACATTAACTGTGTACCTGTGAGTGTTGGAGAAGAAAAGGGAAGTACAAATGTATTCCAGTTCAGGTGAGGGAAGACACCATACATGCTCAGAGCAGGGGGTGGCGAGGCCGGGGGTGGGGGTTGCCTCGTGCAGGTACAGATGATAGCAAGTGAAACATTCACAGGGGACCAAGGGATATCATTGCAGAACGCCTGGAGGAACACAGCCTGGGAGACCAGCAACTGATAAAGAGCTGGTTAAGGGCATGGCCCAGTGTTCCAGGAGCAAACAGTGGTTCTTTCCTCCTAGATTGTTCTAGAAGGACCAGGTTAGGTTTCCCTTTGGGACCAGTATGATAGGCCTTGGATGACTCTAGGGTACCCTACACCTCTTATCTCCAAAGAAACTGCTGTTTTAAATTTGAATTATTTTAACTTGATAAAAACCTATTTCTCAATGGTAGGAGATTCAAAGTATAAATTCAGAATTAAGGTCACCCTGTAGTGCTAATTTTATGTTGAAGTGTAACCTATTCACTTATGGAAATAGATTGTTATTAGGCCATTCTCTCTCTGTCTCTTGTGTCTGTCTGTCTCTCTCTCTCTCTCTCTCTGTCACTGTCTCTCTCCGTTGGTAGCTGGTAAGAGAGCTGGAGGCTTAGGACAGAAGGCAAATTTTAGGCACTAATATTGAGTTTCTCTTCTTATTCTAAACATTATTGGGTATATTAAATGTTGCTCAGCAGCCTTAATGAGTAATTAAGCAGATTATTTTAATTATCTGTTTAGTTGACTTTTTTGAATAAGACATAATAACGGATTAATTATATTCTACATATTTCAAGGATATTATTTTGTTCTTTCAGCTCTTATCTTCATTGTCAGTGGGCATCCGTAGAAGACCTGGAAAAAGATAAGAGAATTCAGCAAAAAATTAAACGATTTAAGGCAAAGCAGGGCCAGAACAAGTTCCTTTCAGAGGTACGAAATACCTGCTTACTTTTCCAAAGTATTTACTTTATTAAAATGTTCTAAATTTAAAATTTTAGTTCCGTGAATTAAGAAAAAATAGTTAGTCTCATTTGGTGCTGTTACTTGCATATTGGTAACTGGTTCTTGCTAACAAATTTGTAAACAGGAAATTTCTCATTCTTCCTGTTGCTTAGGCTAGAAGATATGGGTCCTTATGATATTATGTGGAAATAGTGGTGATGGTATGATAAAAATCTTGTAATGAAAGTACAGTTAGTAGGCGATGAAATTAAGTGGACAGAAGTTCTATTGAGATTTAGCAGGTTAAGAACTCTACAGTAAATGTTAAGTACAAGTTCTAAGATACAAAAGCTTAACTTGTGTTGGGGAAAGTATGTGGCAAATTTATTTTGTTCAAGTCAATGCCTAATCACAGAGAGTTCACTAAACTGATTTTCGCAAATGCTGTGTTGTAGCATAGAAACTGGTAATAATATCTTTGCCTGTGTCCCTTTATCCCAGGTATCAGTCTGGAAATACAGCAATAGTACGTCAGGGAAGAACATCTGCATTTACTAGAAGTGCCAGTTCTGCCCTCTGCCTCCGCAGTATAGTCAGTTACATTTTTTTAAAAGTGCTTTCACAAGCTGCTTACTAGGGTCTCTGGACTTTTGATCGTCAATTTGGTTCCACTTAACAGCCTCAAGTAGATAAAAGAAAAACCCTAACATTGAAAGATAAGACTTGCTGATTTATTAGTTCCTCTTTTCATAAAAGAGTTGACAGAATGTAGACTTTATGTAAAGAAGCATACAATTTGATTCAAAATAGTATCTGTTTAACAACCTGCTTTGCACTGCCACCCCTTTTTGGAGATGAAGGAAAGTGGGACAGAAGAACACTTAGTACTTTTATGTTATAAAATCCTTATACTATCAGGTAACAAGTCTGTGTTCTTCTGGGTTTTGATTTCCATGATCCCAACTGGCCTATGGTAAAGTCTGCGTTCGATGGGAGATCATGTGGTTGTTCTTTTACTGGACACATGTCTGCATCACTACCCCTGGCACTCTGAGTGTGCAGCATTTTTGGCAGTGCAGTGGTTCGGACTGAGTGGAATGGGGTTACTCGAATGTGACTCAATTCATAGATCTTGGAGAATATTAAGATTCTTCAAAGAACTTGGAGGAAAATTCTTTTGAAGAAAGAATCTTAATATTTGATTTTGAGAACAATGCTATGAGGTTCTATTTTTCATGCCCTTCTTAAGAAATCAGAGTTGAATTTTTGGGACATTGGATGAGCTGAAATCATTAGCCTCCTTTTAGAAAGAGACACCATATGTTCTGCTTACCTTTTCTGTGGGCCAGGGGGAGGGAGACAGGCAGAAGCACAATGGTAGCTTTCCCCCCATCCCTAAATCCTGGTCCTGTTTATTAAGTTTATTTTTATTCTGTCTCCTGTAGTCACACAGTCTTTAGGAAATTGTGCCTAGCCCTAGGTATACATACCAAAGTTGAATGTACATTATTTACCTGGTAACTTGTCAGCTAGAAATCTTAGTTTCTGTCCTAAGTGGGAGTTAGCAGAGAAGGATGGCAATCCCCTTCCTCCCTCTCTTTTACACATGAAAATGCACATGCCCCCATTTGTTTCATCCCATACATGATCATGGCTTCAAGTGTTCCATGGCTGTTCTGCTTTAAGATTTTCAGTTTCAGCTGCTTTTACTTCTTTGTTTCTACTTAGGCTGCCTTACAAGCCTGCTGCAACTAAAAATCTCTATTCAAAAACATCATTTAGACTGGAAATTTCATCACATGTGTGATGCCACAGATTACTCACTTAAAGGGTAGAAATGTTTAGGAAAAGTTAAGGATTTTAATTCAGCACTGGCTATGAAAGCTCGTGTTTAAGAACAAGTTTTCTTAGAGGGAATTTTTGCTATCAAAACGTGGTTTTGAGAAAGTTTAAGTGTTTCTGCTGTACATGGATAACATGCGTGTTTACCTAAGTCTAGAAGCTTTTGAAAAGCCAGTTTATTAATATACTAATACTTTATATTAATTGAACATTTCAATGGATTTTTTTTCCTTACTAATCACCTCTGTGTAAAAGCCTGAGGTAGCTGAGACATGTATTTGTGTTTCTGCTTTCTGTTTCGTAATTCACAGTTCAAAGCTTCCCAAGTGGGTGTTTTAAGAGGGCCGAGTAGCCAGGGACAGTTTGTTGCTCTTGAGCAGATGATGACTGAACTGCTTATCTTTTCAACCTGCAATTCAAGGGATATGAATGGTGTCTAAGTGACTTCTAGTTTGCCTTTTGCAAAATATTTTAATGCAGTTATATTATTGATAAGTTAATTGAGAGGTACACATAATAAAATGTGTCTTTTGTTTTCTAACATCTGAAACTTGCCTGACCCTAACTTCTTTTGGGTATGGCTTAGTCTATAACTCTTTTTTCTTTTCTTTTTTTTTTTTTTTTTTTTTTTTTTGAGACAAAGTGTCGCTCTGTCACCCGGGCTGGAGTGCAGTGGTGCGATCTCGGCTCACTGCAACCTCCGCCTCCCAAGTTCAAGCGATTCTCCTGCCTCAGCCTCCCAAGTAGCTGGGATTACAGGCACCTGCCATCACACCCAGCTAATTTTTTGTATTTTTAGTAGAGACGGGGTTTCACCACGTTGGCCAGGCTGGTCTTGAGCTCCTGACCTCGTGATCTGCCCGCCTTGGCCTCCCAAAGTCCTGAGATTACAGGCATGAGCCACCGCACCCAGCCTGTAACTTTTTATGAGCCAAATTCTAGTCTTTTATATGAGATGCCTTGGCAAGCAGCAATATTACTTTACTTTTGTAAGATTATTTAATATATTGGTTAAATAAGCCAATTATTTAGGCCTTATTTCTTTATCCTTAATACTTTTACCTAAACACACTATATTCAGTGTAAATCATTAGAAAACTTAGATTAATGATAAGACTGTGATTCTAAATGAGGTACTAATATTGATTGACAAATACTACCAAACATTGTAAACTCTGATCATGCTAAAATATGAAATTAGCTGGTTTCAGTGTATTTGGCTTTTGAATAACATTTTGTAAATGATGCTATAAGGCATCGGACAGCTCCAGGAGTTATGAGATTCCAAGTAACACTTACTTTGCATGACTCTGATTCTTCATTGCAAACTGTAGTTTCAGGAATGCTAAATGCATCGCATGCCATAAGCCTTTTGGATTGCTCATTAGTGAATTGTAATTTCACACTTCATTTAAAATATTCTTAAACATTCTCTCACAGTAAAAGGTTTCACACGGTAATTAAAAGACCCAGTTAACAAAGTCTGAGAAGTCTGATTTCCTCATGGGGAATGATTTTGCTAAATTGTAGCATTTCAATTAATGTAATAGAATTTGGCAAATTTAAGTGTTGTATTGCTATGACCCAAAATATTATTGCTTGGTGAAAAGTGGAGTAGTATTTCATCTTGGAAAATAAATAAACCTTTAACTCTTTTTTCCCCTTTGGTGTAGATTGAG
This sequence comes from Mandrillus leucophaeus, assembly GCF_000951045.1. Classification (NCBI taxonomy): domain Eukaryota; kingdom Metazoa; phylum Chordata; class Mammalia; order Primates; family Cercopithecidae; genus Mandrillus; species Mandrillus leucophaeus. The sequence continues at coordinate 3,436,945 of NW_012102432.1, read as the reverse complement.
GATGAGCTTTTTAATCCAGATTATGTGGAGGTTGACCGGATAATGGACTTTGCACGTAGCACAGATGACCGGGGAGAGGTAACAGGAGATCATTTGTATTACGAAGTGGTGATTCAGGCAGTCCATACATGTTTATAGAGAAGATGGTAGAATCCTAGACCTGGTCTTGGTCAGAGCCTTGGACTATGACACACTTGGCCTAAATTTAACTGAAATTTAATGATTTATTATTAGTTTTATGACTTAATAAATAATAGTGCTAAATATGTTTTATGTTTAGTCTGAGAGCTTTTTAAAAAATTGATTTTCAATATGAAAGAAACACATTGACGTTTTGCACAATTCCACAATATGATAAAGAATTCAGTACATTTTGGTATAATTCTGTCATGTAGCACAAAGTATCCTTATATAATTGAGTGTCTCTTGTGGCAGAATGGAGTTTAAGGTTATTTAGAATTGGGCATCATTAGTGAAGTTGATGAATTCATTTAATGCAGTGCACAGAGGCTAATGGACGTTATTTCTCTTAAAAGATCCCAGTCTCAACACTCTCATTTTGCTTTGCAAAACTCTGTGAGATTATAAGGGATATTTGATAGGGAAGTAAGAATGAAGACAAGTGTAGTGACTTCTGAGTATTGTGTCTTGATAATGATGTGCCCACCCACCATGAGTTCTGTCTTTCCTGGCTTCTCCATGTAAATTGAATTTTATATATACAGTGTTTGGATCTTGCTTGTCTAGGAAGGGTCTGCAAAGAACTCCCATTTTCTTCTAAACTCTGTGTCATGACACTCTATGATGTTTCCAAGACCATATCTGTAACATGATCTTTACTTTTCTAGTTTTCCTTAGTTATACTTCAAAAAATTGTTTCATAGCATATTTACATTGCACAGCAAATATTTTTCACATTACGACCAGGTCAGCGTACTTTGGTCCTGAAATGAAGGTCAACAAACCCAAGTGTTTTCTAGAGGAGAGACAAAGGAAATCCTGTTGATCTGCATTACCTGAAATATTTTGCGCTCCACCCTTCTAAAGCTCAAATACGTTATTTTAGTGTGATTGGATACAAATAGTATCACTCTTTTTAAGGAAAAGATAGAGATCCTAATAAATTTAAGTGTATGTCTCATTTTTAAAGAAACCAGCCAATTATGTAAACATTTAAATATGCTAAGATGATTTACCATGTAAGTCTGAATCAAACTCCTGATGAATGATTTGTGCAGATAAAAAAAAATCTCAAATTCAGCTTTACTGTTTACTAGCTATTTCTTTATACTTCCTGGCTTTCGAACATCACTTACCAATGATTTTGATAAAAGGCTAATTTGTTCTGATAATACCCAGTAATACTGTTTCCAGTTTAGACTTGAGACTCTTAACTAGGAACAGCTGTTTTATGGCCATAGTTTTTAAATTTTTGTCAATTCAGACTTACTCATGCCAGGATAATGTCTATTGATAAATGAAGTAGAGCATGCTTTTCCTTAATGTATATGTAAATATACATGTATATGTATATATGTATAGGTATAAACGTGTGTGTATATATACACATATATACACACATATATACATATACACACATATGTGTGTGTGTATATGTATGTGGTCAAATTAATCCAATTCTGATTTATTTAAATCTGGTCCAGCCTGTGACTCACTATCTGGTGAAGTGGTGTTCACTTCCTTATGAAGACAGCACATGGGAGCGGAGGCAGGACATAGATCAAGCAAAGATCGAGGAGTTTGAGAAACTAATGTCCAGGGAGCCGGAAACAGAGCGTGTGGTAAGAATTGGCTGATGGTAGAGAATTTAATTTGAAAATAGCATAGTGGTGTGGTCTTTGGGAAACCACTAATGGGATTTACTATATTTGAAACAGGAGCGACCTCCTGCTGATGATTGGAAGAAATCGGAGAGTTCCAGGGAGTATAAAAACAATAACAAACTCAGGGAATACCAGTTGGAGGGAGTAAACTGGCTACTTTTCAATTGGTACAACATGTATGTAAAACAAGTTTTTCTTCACTTTTAAATATATCTGTAGTTTCTTTCCTTTAGTTGTTGAAAATAATAAAGAACTTAATGTTTTAACTCTAATAAGAACTTTTTAAAAAAGCATTGAAAATATATGTAACATTTATTTAACAGATATTAAACAGAGATTGATATAAGTATGTAAAATAATTTTTATTCTTTGAGAATTTTGTTTGAAAATATATTTTGTTGAATCTAAGAGAACATCTAAAGCCTTTGAGTATGCATTTGTGAGTACAATGGTATATATTTTGTGAAATGACAGCAGTGTCTCATATCCATACTCATTAAACTTTTGTACTTTATTTTCCTCCAAAAGGCGAAACTGCATTTTAGCAGATGAAATGGGTTTGGGAAAAACTATCCAGTCCATTACATTTCTCTATGAGATATATTTGAAAGGAATCCATGGCCCTTTTTTAGTAATTGCCCCATTGTCCACAATCCCCAACTGGGAAAGGGAATTCCGAACCTGGACAGAGTTGAACGTGGTTGTGTATCATGGGAGTCAAGCTAGTCGTCGGACCATTCAGTTGTATGAAATGTACTTCAAAGATCCCCAGGTAAACTGTCACAGGTTGTATTCTGTGTGCTTATTCTGTGCATTTTAAGGTGTTAAAAGAAAACAAAGTCTTGGTGACTTGGGAAGGCCTAAATTTTGCCAAATTGAGAAATTTGCTTTAGATATCTGACTCAATTTACATTTGTATTATCTGTGTCTATAGATTAAAAAAGCAGCTCTTTATTTTTATAGCTTTGGTTTTTCTGATTATTAGATTAGAAGGAATGAAATTTTTTGCCTTGGATGATCACTGAAATCTGTTTAATGCTTTGATATGTTAATTAGTTTTATTTCGCAAGCCTAAGAGAAAACTAAACAAAAAATGGTAATATTAAATGTGAATAGAAAGAATATTTTATTATGGTATTGCTAGAAGTGAAAAATAGTAAGATGTAAAAAGTCCTTGAAATATATGACACATTGAATGAAATATATCCCAAGGGAGGAATTTATGCTTTGGCTGTTAGTAGCAATTGCTTTAATTTTTTCTTATTCTAGTTACCTTTATGCCATTAGTGTGTATCAACAGTGAAGCATTATAAATGACATGATAAGGAAGAATAATATATGCTAAAATAGTTTTATGTTATGGGTAGTAAATGGAAGTCCTGTAATTGCAAATAGGACTTTTGCTATATATATATGTTTTGCTATATATATATATATTTATATATAGAGAGAGAGATAGATGTGTGTGTGTATTCTAAGTATAAAATCTGACCTACAATTAAATAACTAAAGGAGAAAAAATATTGAAGTCTGTATCTTTAGATTTGGGAAATTATTATAAATTTTGTCATATGTGAATGTGTGACTAGAATGGGTATACTTAGTGGTAAGTGATGCACGTGCTCTATTAGGAGATTAGATCCAAAATTTACTGACAGTTTTGTCATTTGTTTTACAATTCTGTTTTACCATATAGTTTAAAACTGCCAAAATAACTTGAAAACAGATGTATGTCATCTAAAATAAAGAGATCTCCAAAGGGATAAATATATATGTTTATGCTATTTATTCATCCTTAAAGTTATTTATGTAGTCATTAATGCTTAATAATAATTCAGAGTTGTTCTTATAGGGTCGAGTGATAAAGGGGTCCTATAAGTTTCATGCCATCATCACTACATTTGAGATGATTTTGACTGATTGTCCTGAGCTGCGGAATATTCCATGGCGCTGTGTAGTCATTGATGAAGCCCACAGGCTGAAGAACAGGAACTGCAAGCTGTTGGAGGGACTCAAGATGATGGACTTGGTCAGTGATCATACTGGTGACTGCACTGAACCTGAATAGAATTGTTGCTGAGTTGATAGTCCCACTGCTCTGAATTTGATGCCTGTAAACAGTATTTGAAAAGCTTGTCAAATATTGTGGTATATTCTCTGGAACTTTCAGTTATTCAAAAGTTGTTGCCTTTTGGATTCTTACATTGTTGGCTAGTGTCTATTAAACAGTTGTCTTATAGCAGAGTGTAATCATGATATCTTCACTAAAGTGAGTTTCAAGTTTTTGTTTTACCCTTTGTTCATAAATACAGGTTGATCATACCAAATACAAAAATCCCAGAATCCAAAACTTTTTGAGTACCCACATAATGCTCAAAGGAAATGCTCATTGGAGCATTTCGGATTTTGGATTTTCTCATTTGGGATGTTCAGCCTGTAAGTATAAATGCAGATATTCCAAAATCTAAAAATATCTGAAACCTGAAACACTTTGGTCCCAAGAATTTTGGATAAGGGATACTTAACTTGTACTGCCATTTCATTAAGTGTTGGGCCAAGCTTTACTTCAGTGATGATAGTCCAGTTATTTTCCATGGCTCATAGGTTTTGTCATACTGTGGCCAGCAGGACTTGTAGATGCAAGTTCTCAATGAGTTGAGTAGGATATCTGGGGTTGGTTTAGTTCGCACAGATGCTTAGAAGTTTGGGGCATTACAATGCCTCAGATTTAATCTGGAGTTTTACACCACGCTTGTCCCATACTTTTCCAGCTTCCCAAGAGATGATCAGGTCTTCCTGAGTAGATTTTCTAGATTTTTTTTCAGTAGGAGCATCATGGAATAGCATATCATAAGAGTAGAAGGATTTGATTTATTTTCTGTCTAATATTGCTGTGTGTATGATTTCCTAGTGGGAATTTCAACATGACCTGTCATCCTCAGGCTTCTTTTCACTCCATAGTTTATATCGTGGTTATGATCACTTATATTTTATTTTTAATGTACATTTTGAAAGCAAAGCTACTGTCGTTTAGCATGCCTTGGATGATTTGATGAGTTTCATGGAAGTACAGAAAGGTTTTTAAAATATTTTTAATGCTAATTTCTATAGGCTAATTTGATCTTTTGTTAACTGAGAGTTTGAGATGAGAAGGAGTATTCTATGTATTCATGGCCATATATTTTTAGCTGAAGACTGTTATTACCAAAAAACACCTAAAAGCTTTTTGTTGCAGCTGATTCTCTGAAGCAGCTTATTTTATTCTTAAAGAGATTAGATTTGCCAGCTTTGCTTTTAGTTTAAAACAAAAAAATCTAGTTTTGCTTAAAGGAAAAAGTCTGACTGAATTATCCTATTTAGGATGGGATTTCCCATTTTTCTTCCTAAAGAATTATTATTAAAGCTATCCTAAGATCTGTCTCAAAGCAGTTGACTGTTATTTGGTGGCCAATCCACAAAACAAGTGAGAGTGCTTAGAAACAGTGAATAGTCTCAGGGACCTTGGTAAGCATATGGAAAAGAGAAACTCTGTGTTTGCATGTGTTCACTCCAGGTGATACTTAAGCATTAAAATGAAGTAAACTTGTATTTGCAGGTAAACACTAATGCTTATGATATAATCTAAATATATCTTCTCAGTAGGGATCCACCTTCATAGTTTTCTACTAAGAGACAGTTATGTCACCATTTCCTGAAGGCTTAAACAGTCATCTGACTGAGCTTATCTGAGTTGTGTTCTATTATTAGTTCATGTGTTCCCAGATAGTAGATTCTTACTGTAAAACATTCTTTCATTGGTGAGTACACATTAATTTAACTCTGTCAACATCAAACAATCTGATTGTCACTGGGCTATTTTTTTTTTTAATTTAAGTTCTAGGGTGCATGTGCAGAATGTGCCGTTTGTTACATAGGTGTACATGTGCCATGTTGGTTTGCTGCAACCATCAACTTGTCATTTACATTAGGTATTTCTCCTAATGCTATCCCTCCCACAGCCTCCCACAATCTTTAGGCTAGTTCAAAGAGTTTTCTATTATTTATACTAACATTTGATTAATGGATTAGAATCTGTTATCCAAATAATTTTCCTATTACATATTGCAGTGTTCTTAAGCTTTTTCACATGATGGCACATACAGAAAATGAATGCCACACTTGGGTAAAAACAGAAGGCTGCCTACTGCCACGGGACACCACCAGTCCTGGGTGTCCTGACCTTCCCCAAGGACTTATAACCTGTACTCATCCTTGGCTCACCAACTGGGAAGCTCTGATTAGCACATGAACAAAATATTTATTTTTCTAATGATCGGGAGTATTTATTTGAGAAGAAATGTTTTCAAGATGGAACACATTGTTGTTCAGAATATAATTGTATTTGTCCAATTCCAAACAGCTCATTGTCTGGTCTTTAAATCCTTACTTAAAAAGTAAGCATCTTGATAACTTAGCCACTTTCTACTTTTTATTCTTTCCTACAATAAGTCACAGTCAAAATAGTGGATAGTAACTATATCCAGCTACGGCACAGGCCATAGGGAACTGCTGTTACCTGCACTAGACTTACTTGCGATGAAAATGTGCTTGATGAGGATTATCTCCAAGTGCATTCCCAGAAAGGAAGACCAATGAGTGTCTTCAGCTCTGCAGGCACCAAGGAAATGTTTGTAAAGATGATACGTTGAGGGACAGTCACCGTCCTCACAGTCCTCCACAGGAGCTCTGGGAAAACAGCCATCTCGTTGTCCTCCATCCACGAGGAGGGGATGCTGTGGAGGTCATGGTAGTTCTTCATTGATTCTGGTATCTCTTTCATTGTCAGGAAACCTGACACACAGAGTCTTCTTAAAATGAAATTAAATGGACATCACTTCGTCGGAGCTAAAAGGAATAGTAATGTTGTCGAGGCAGAAGCACATCTGCTGGCATAGGTGGAGGTGATAAGGTCCATCGCCTGAGTTTCTTACATGATGTTTTGTGAGACTGTGCATAGTAATTGTGTATTTTTTTATTGTTACCCACTTTCAAATTGATACCTCGTTTTATTCCACTATTTGTAGGTAACTGTATGAAAGGATTTTGTGTATAATCATTTGGTGTAACTATAATTGAAGGGAAGCTGCCTAAGAAAGGAGTGCTTTCCTTTTTTCAAATAAGTTTATTTTGAAATTAATAAGTTAAAAAGGCTTTGACTTTTAAAATATTTGGTTAGGCAGTCAAGATTTAATTTAATGTAGTAATAAAGGATATGAAAAAACTGGGAGACACGATAATCAATACAGCTCATCTATTGCAGTAACTCTTTCCTGAATATGTGATGGGGCTTAAAAAAAAGTTCTTGCATACAGTAATCCAGGACTTGGGTATGTCAGTGATTGTGGCCCAGGCTATCCACAAGTGTGGTGGTACATTAGAAAAAAATTGATCGATTGATCCCTACTGTTTTTGAATTTACTGAGTCTGAAGATGATGGTGGTCCACGAAACTGCCTCAGAGACTTTATTCAAAGGGAAGAGGAAGAGGAATACAAGTATATTGAACTCCTTTACCTCACTTTCAAAGAGCTTCATTGACAGAGATGACATGGTAGATATTAAGAAAATTAGCATGTTCTTACGTCATTCATCTAGTATCTACTGAGCGTATACTCTGCTTGGCAACCAAGACTTCTCAGGTTCCGAGTTAAGTCAGAATATTGCTTTCTCAACTACTGGGAGGTATAATTACTTTCTGAAATAGTTTTGTTAGCTGTGCTGTGTACCAAATGGCCAGAGAAAGCAGAAAATAATAGGGTTCTTAAGATTAATATCTCACTATTGTTAAGACTGGCCATTGTAAAACAGCTCCTCTGTATTGCATATATAGAAATAGGAGGACAGGGTACAACTGCATGAGGAAAGCTGGGGAAAAGAGTTCGTAAACAGGAAGAATTAATTAAAGAAATACCTAACTTGGTTCAAAGAGACAAATTTATAAATAGCATCTGATTTTTAAAAAAAAAGTGATTGTGGTATTTACAACCAAGTTGACCTCTTTGCTAGTTGGAAATTTTTGCAGAACAAAATAGTTTTTCATATGCTGTTGCATGTGGAACTTCTTTTGTCTCTATGAAGTGAGTCATGCAGGAAGCAGATGGAGAGATGAGAGCACTGTTGATGTAGAGAGCAGAAAGAAGCATGCATGTTTCATCTGAATCTAGGGATTCTAGGAAAAAAACTTAACTGGTGGGGATAAAAGCATTGAGAGTTGGGGACTTAAAAAGCCATGGCACTAAAATACTGACCTATAACTCCAGGAAGAAACAAAATGGCAAGACACATTTAAGGACCCTGTAGAGTTCTGGAGAGGACTGTCCCCAGATCTGTTTACCTGACACAGAAATCGTGTTCTAATATCTCTGTTTTCATGCCTGATTCCTATACTTTTCATAGGATAGATGAGTAGGAGTAGAACAGTGGATATCTAGTGAGAGGCTCTGGTTTTAAGAAAGTGTTTTTGTTACAATTTGATTAGTGGTTTTCCTTGCGTTACCTCAGGAACACAAAGTGCTGCTGACGGGAACCCCACTCCAGAACACTGTGGAAGAACTCTTCAGCTTGCTTCATTTCTTGGAACCAAGTCGCTTCCCTTCAGAAACCACATTTATGCAAGAATTTGGTGATCTAAAAACAGAAGAGCAGGTATTTATCACCTCTACTTTGTATTTCACTCATAAAATTGAAGATTATCCCATGAAACAGCAAAATATTAAGTTATTTTAAAGTGTGATTATATTACAGTTTTTCCCACCTAGTACACAGAACCTTAGATACCCTTTCCTTGGACTTTCTAGGTCATCATCGTAAAGGTTTTCTTCTTTATTTGTTTGTTTGCTCTTGTGAAGGACTGTTGAGATTTATAGAGAGGTTACATACCTGTTGATAGAATTTTCAGAGATAGTTGTGCTGTGCAGGTTGGTAGTTTTGCTATGTATGTGTAGTTTTGGGGATGATGTCAGATGCCACTGACAGTGATAGAGCTGTTTGCCTACTGCAGTTTTGAGTCTCTGTTCTTTGTGAAGCATCTATACTCAGCCACAATGCTTACTTCTTCAAGCCTACATATTTTCACTTTAGAAACTTAGGGCATAACCACTGCACAGTATTTCTGTGAGAAATAAATGAAGTATTGTGTATGAAAAGTGCTTGGGCCAGGCATGGTGGCTCATGCCTGTAATCCCAGCACTTTGGGAGGCTGAGGCAGGTGGATCATGAGGTCAAGAGTTTGACACCAGCCTGACCAATATGGTGAAACCCAGTCTCTACTAAAAAAAAAAAATACAAAAATTAGCCGGGCGTGGTGGTGGGCGCCTGTAGTCCCAGCTACTGTGGAGACTGAGGCAGGAGACTAGCTTGAACCCGGGAGGCAGAGGTTGCAGTGAGCCAAGATCGCGCCACTGCACTCCAGCCTGGGCGACAGAGTGAGACTTGGTCTCAAAAAAAAAGAAAAAAAAAGTGCTTGGCTATTTTATATGCTGTAAGAGTTATGTGGGTATTAGTTATAATGTGTGTGCTGTATTTGAAATAAATATGGAGATAGACGTGAAATCTTGGTTTTTATGTGCCATCTCCCCTGACTTACTGTCTAAAACCTCTTAGCTCGGTTCAGAGTAAGGTCTGTTTTGTTTTTCTTTTCTAAAATAAAAACCGTATGGAGTACTCAGTTCTCTTGCCAATCAATAGAAAAGAGAACCAGGGAGAGATGTCTCTGCTGGCTCCTTCCTGCAGGGACTAGATTGCTCCTGGCTCACTTCCTCTCATTCTTTAGCTCTGCCTAGAAAGGAAGAGAATAGAAACAGAGCATTGCCATGACACTGTCTTGTCGCTCTTCTCTATCTTCCCTATGGCTTAGAGCAAACAGAATGGAAAGCTACATGAATATGTTGGATTTCTGCTGGATGCTTTTCAAGCCTTCTGGCTGTTCAGGGCTCCTGGATGGATGAAATAGTTCATTTGACATAGAATCATCCAACCTTCGTGCACTGCTTTTATGAAAGCTGAAAGATGAGCTCCTTCATTCTCTCACTGGGCTTTGAAAAATGCAAATGGATGGTTAATGAATGAGATAATCCTGATGTTTCATGTTAGAATATGTTTTAACTTACCATCAAATCATGACACAAGTATTTACTTAAGGTCCTTTTTTAGGTGCAAAAACTTCAAGCTATTCTAAAGCCAATGATGTTGAGACGTCTCAAAGAGGATGTAGAAAAGAACTTGGCCCCCAAAGAAGAAACTATTATTGAAGTTGAGCTAACAAATATTCAGAAGAAATATTACCGAGCCATCCTTGAGAAGAATTTCACATTTCTTTCCAAAGGCGGTGGGCAAGCTAACGTACCTAACCTGTTAAACACTATGATGGAATTGCGGAAGTGCTGCAATCATCCGTACCTTATTAATGGTAAGCCTGCTCTGCTCACAAACTTGCTTAAGTGACGGTTGAAGCCCAGAAATCCTTTTCTGCCCCCAGACTGGGGATTTCATGGTATATAGTCATTCCTGTCTCCTGTCCACTCAGCATGGATTTCACCAGCTTCCCACTTTCTGTGATGCCTCCTTCTGTGTTTGCTGAAGGCGAGTGACCATTGCCCCAGCAATCGCTAAAATGGAATCTCACTTTGCCTTTCTCCTACCTCCCTGTGCTTGAAAAGAGGCATTAGTTTTCCATGGCTGGAAGTCATCTGAAGTGCTAACAGCCAAAGAGAAATTAACCCCTAATGGAGGTTTTCTTGGGGTGTGTGTATTTAAATCAGAGATGTTAAAGAGGAACTTAGGTGTGGGCAGACAGCTAACAGCTGTCTCAAGCCTTTGATAGAAAATGCCCTCATCTTCCTCTCAGTCCAGAGTCATCTAGCACCTCTGTCCTCCGAGAACAAAAAGATTAACTTAAAGCTTTGATAATTTATGGGCCTCCTCTTTTCTTAACTAAATTGATAGTGTTATATAACTCATGGCTTAAAACCTTTATTATGCATTTTTGGAAATCATTAAGGTGATAAATATTTCATGCTTATGTTGTATAAGATACTCTGGAGAATACAAAGGTAAATAAGAAGGGAGCATTCGCCACAAGCAGTCTTCAGTTAGCTGAGAGATTGAGATTGGGGGAGTCTTTAGAAGGAGATGGCCTTTTAAGGCAAGTCTGCAGGGGTAGAAAGGATTTTCCCAGGAGAGTTAGAAAAAGAAAGGATGTTTAGGCTGAAGTAATGATACAAGCAAAGAGAGGGGATCAGGAAAACAATGAGGAACTTGCCCAAAGTAAAAGGCACACATAAGAAATGCACCTTAGTCATGGCTTGGACCCTGCTGCAGAATTCCTTAAAGGCAAGTGCTTGGAACCTCCGCTCTCCTCTGCAGGCAGTGAAGAACCACAACTAGTGTTTGAGCTGAGCATTGATAAGAAATATGATTCAGGGTGATGCGTCAGGCAACGTTGCATAAAAAGGATGGGAGGAGGAAAGACAGACAAGCAGAAGGACCAGCTCAGAGGCTATTGTATTCTGGGCAGAAGTTAATGTGGGTTAAAGAAAAGTGGTGGCAGGCTAATTTGGGAGACTTGTACACGATGATAGTTGGCCAGCAGTGCAATTAGATGCCTTTCCAAGGAAGAGGGAGCACAACCTGGTCTGTCTTTATCACAGTTTATGAGGTTCAAGGACAGCTAATTTAAAGAATTTCTAATCTTTCCCCTTTTAATAACTTATAACTCATCAGACCCCAGATTCAGAAGTCTCCATTTCTAATGGACAGAGTAGTCCATGCCTGGAAGACAGTCTCAGAGAGTTGCACCTGGGATTGTTGGTGTGGTGCGACGAATCAGTGAATTTCTTTATATATATACACATTTTTTTTTCTTGAATAGGGTCTCACTCTGGCACCTGGGCTGTAGTGCAGAGGCATGATCTCAGCTCACTGCAGCCTTGACCTCCCAGGCTCAAGCATCCCTCCCACCTCAGCCTCCCGAGTAGCTGGGACTACAGGCATGTGCCACAACGTGCAGCTAATTTTTTTTTTTTATTTTTTGTAGAGATGGGGTTTCTCCATGTTGCCCAGGCTGGTAGCGAACTCCTGAGCTCAAGTGATCTGCCTACCTCAGCCTCCCAAAGTGCTGGGAATACAGGTGTGAGCCACCGTGCCCAGCCAGTGAATTTCTTTTTGTGCTTTTAGTTTTGTCTTCTAAAGAGAGTATCCTGTGTGATGGTTATGTATCTGATACTGCCAACCTGCTAATCACAGTATGTTTAGGAGCTTGTACAACCGTTATGGTGAGTGTTAACTAGCCAGGTCGTGAGTTGGCAAGACAGAGCTTAGGGCAACTGATGGAGCGAGATGAGGACACGTGTGTGCATGCACTGTGCACATAACACACGTTTGCATTTAATAGCTGGTACAAAAGAAAAGAAATAATAGGCTCCAAGGGGAAAGAAAAGAAAAGGAGATACAAAAGAGTCTGAATGCTACCAGCAGGATGTGTGTGAAAGGGGAGATCTCAGCAATGGTAGTTAGATTGCCACCCCCAGTTCCAGCAAGTTTACCCTGTTTGGTCATATGTTAATTATATGCATTGAACATTGTGGGTTGTTTTCCCCCAAAACACAGCTGGTGTGTCTCTTCCTCTGCTGATTGCTTTCCAGGGTCATTCTCTATAGCATATTTGTTCGCCAGGAGCCCCTTAGGACTCCCTAAGGCTTGGCATCTGTGGCAGTTGTCCTAATTGGTCACACCTTGAGGTCAGCTTTTCTGTCCTGACAAGTTAAGAAGTGTCTGTTAAGCAGGTGTCCTTGTTCCTAAATTTGGGGAAGTTAAGGTGAAAAAGTATAGATAACCTACAAACTAAGCGCACGCAGTTGCCCAGATAACTTACGTAGACATCGTATTGTGTAGAAGTTGCTCCAGGGCCAGTACTATTCATTTTCATCCACAGTCTGGAGTAAAAACATATGTCCAGCATTTAAAAGGAAATTCTTTAATTTGGGAGATTACACTGAAATTTGAATGGGTTGTGGCAGAGCAAAGAAGCCTCAATCAACATTCAACAAAACACATTTCCAGGATTATGAAAAATAGAAGCAATTTTATATGTATGAGTTGAAAGTAACATAAGCACAGCACAAGGAAAAAAGTTTAGAAGTGTTGGTAGAACACAAACTATATATAAATGAGACAATATTTTTAATGTGACCCTTAATATTTTTACTTCAATGCTTGGAACAGTGTCTGGCACACTCTAGGTCCTCTGCTAGTTGTTTTCTTGCTAAAAAGTTAAGCAAGAAAGTTAAACAAGTGAAGGTAACTAACTGAGTGACATAAATGGAGTTACTATTATTGGCCCAAGCTTTATTTCAATGGAATTTCCAATTTCTCGGTTTTGTAATGTGAAGTTAAGAATAATGTTGAAAACATGTCCAAGGTACCCTGCTGATTAGAGCTGACTTAAGAGTCATTGCTGGTTATTGTTTGAGGCAGGGGGCGTGTAGAGAAGAGTGGGCAAAAAGAAAACAAGAATGAGGCTTACGTGATGGAGTGAATTTCAGAGAGAAAATAGTAACTTGTTTTTTTCTGGTAATCGTCAAGAACAAAATATTTTCTTGTTTGTTCGTGGCTTTTATATAGCTAGAGGACATTGCAGTTACTGTCCCGACAGTGACCATCTGTTGAAGTGAAAAGACTTCAAGCTGTAAGTGAGTGCACACTTGTTTCAAGTTGTCTTTGATATACACACTTTCCAATGTAGTACCAGCCGTACATTAATTTAGGATGGAACCAACAAAGTGTTTTGGGTTGTCATAACCCATTTCCAGTTAATTTTTGGATTGATGTTTACAAATTGGGTATCAAACATTAACTGGTAATCTTGAAAATTTAGCTATGATGTCAGAAGGTAGCAGTTGCCTTCCTCCGCAACACTCTTCCCACCCTCTTTCCTTCAATGTTGCGACGATAAAATGTCAAGACAATCATATAGGAAAGATGTTTGCTGATGATACTATTTTTGAATGAAATATTATTAGTATAAACTGGCTGCCAGTTGTAAGAACCTGAATTCATAACAAAGAGCTGAATTAATTAATTCAGCAGTAGCTTTTGTCAGGTAAGAAAGAATGGATTTTTTTTTGGACTATTCTTTTTGGTGGTATAAAAAAGGCAAAAATTATTTTTTTAATCTCTGAATAAATTTAAAATTAAATTTCTCTGCAAATTTGACCGAATTATTTATATTAAAAAAATTTTAACTGAAACTCAAACATATCTGATGTTTATTTTGTCAAAATGATTATTTCCTTTTTGAAAAATATTCATTGGCCATTAGTTTGTTTTAAATGGCTAAAATACTATATTTATATTATTGTGGATTTTAACTTAGTATGGACAAAACATAGTTGACCAGATAACGTAAGAGTAAAATTTATTTCTGAATTTCAGAGCTTATGGTATATTGTACAAGAACACACTCGAAAGAGACCTAATGTAACATGTGCACTTAAATCTGTTTCCCCTGTCTCTTGAGGGGCTTGTCCTGAATCTAGAACCTGGGTTTCTAAATTTCATGTTTTAAAAAATATTTAACTTTATTCAAGAACATTCTTGCTAATGCTCTTAAACAGCATTTTGCTCTTTACTCTTACATTTATTTTCCATAAAGAAAAATTGTGAATATTACCTTTTCATTCACTTTAAAAAAGGTGTGAGGACCAGGCCCCCTTCATAGGAAGTCAGTGTATTTTGTGGAAGGCCTTAGTGCTTGGGAAGACATTAAGTGACTTTAATCTGTTCTCAGTAAATTATTTGTTGATTAATAATTAACAAGCTGTATTTCTGCATTTGACCGTGCCATAAGGTAATTTCTACATACAACCTTAAAGTACAGATAGGATTGCACTTTTGTTACATCTGTGCTTGTTGCAGCAGTACCATGTGAGAGGCTGCGGTGGCCTGTCCCACTAACCCAACCTTTAAAGCCTCTGTGAGATTTATGTATCCCCATCTTGTGTATAGTTAGTTCACATGTTAAAAACTAGTGGTAGGAAGGTAGTTTTAAGTTTCTGGCACAGTTAAAGTCTGGGAGACAATCCCATTAAGATGAATGTGTGTGTGTGTATTTTCTAAAGAATAGTTGAACACATCCTCCACCCTCAGAGAAAGGAGCTGAACACAACAGCTATGTCCTGATTAACCCCAGAGGCAGGAGGCCAGACCAATGCTGCGTAATTCTAGTTAAGCCACCTAAGCAGTTGAAGGAAGCTTAGCCTGCTGCTTCCTGAATAAGCGTGTGTCAGGCAGGGATGTGGTGGGGCATCTTTCCTTAGGAAGATGTCATCTTCTTGAGGCCTCTTGCCAATGTACCCAAGTCTTTGGACCAGCAAAAATCCATGTGGGGCTATGAGGGAGAAAAGAAGGGTGTAAGCATAGAAGTCTTGTGTCAAACACTTAAAAGTTTATTTGTTTTTAATTTTAAAAGGTTTGGATAGTTCAAGATAGAATTTTGTATCTTAGGAAAAATTACCAGATGAGAATGAATGTGGAGGGAGATTTAGAGATTACAGTAGATGTATGCTTAGGTCCCCAACAGATATTCCAAGAAATTATCCTGGAAGTAAATTCCTCTTTTTGTAGTTCCTTTGCCTATATTAATATGCAATTGTAGACCCAAACTACTACTGCTCTTACGCTGTAATTGTTAGGACTCTATTCCTTTGTTTTTTCATTTCAGAACAGATTTTGTTGTTTGTGTTTATGTTCAGCTAGTAAACATTTCTTCATTTCTTTAGCAATTTAGGTTCCAAATTTTTTGTAGGTATCTGGCCCTTGGCTTGTTTCTACCACTTCTGGCTTGACAGTCTGTTGTTGAAATTCCGTTTTTACAGACAGCAAACATTTGTTCGTTGAAAAATGTGGTTTTCCCCCTAAATGCCTCAATGTGTTATGCTTAAAACTTTTATCCCTTTTGTGCATCCACAGTTTTGTATAGACCCAAGTATGAGTAAGTGGATGGATTCTTGTTCATAAGCAGGAGTTTGGTGTTCTGGTTCCTACAGTTTGCAATGGGTTTTGAAAGCAAGTTCATTGTTTTTAGTAATAAAAACCTTTTACAGTATTCACGTTATGCTGTCCAATCTCTGCAGGTGCTGAAGAGAAAATTTTGGAAGAGTTTAAAGAAACACACAATGCAGAGTCTCCAGATTTTCAGCTCCAGGCAATGATCCAGGCTGCTGGCAAGCTAGTGCTGATTGACAAGCTGCTGCCAAAACTGAAGGCTGGTGGCCACAGGGTGCTTATCTTTTCCCAGATGGTGCGCTGCTTGGACATACTGGAAGACTACCTCATTCAAAGACGGTGAGGGCCACCATATCAGAATAATAAAAAGGAAATCTAAAATTACCTTCACAGGGTTCCAAGCAGTCCACTAAAAGTGGTATCTATGATAAAGGGGATAGAATGGGGAAAATGTATCACATGTCATTTTTAAAACTATAGATGTACATGATTATTTTATATGATGACTACAGGAGGACATTGCATACTTTTTTAGGCAATTTTATTTCCCCATTGCCTTTATTTGAGTAAGGGAGAATATTTCTTACTTAAAATTGAAATTATTTGTTATCTTACTGTTATAGGTGTCAGCTGTTTTTAGAATTTAGCTATTTCCCTGGAGAGGAAGTAAAATAAAATTTAATCGTTGATCATTCAATCAATTATATAAAAAACTCCGATAAACCCTGTTTGCTCTGAGATTAGCTCTGTTAAGTCATATTAGTCTTTTAAATATATATTCCATATTGTAATAAAAATTTTAAAAAAGGAGCAAGTATGTTGTCGCTGTGTGTCAGGCCTCCTTGTTCACACTGATGATTTCTAGGTACCCATATGAAAGGATTGACGGCCGAGTAAGAGGCAACCTCCGCCAGGCAGCTATCGACAGATTCTCCAAACCTGATTCTGATAGGTTTGTTTTCCTCCTGTGTACAAGGGCAGGAGGTTTAGGCATTAACCTCACTGCTGCTGATACCTGCATCATCTTTGATTCAGACTGGAATCCCCAAAATGACCTCCAGGTAAATGCACAAGAAAGTCCTGATGCCTTTAAAAAAGAAGTCATTCTGCTTACTATGACAGAGAGTCCCAGTCAGACCCATAAATTAATGTTGCGTTGTCACTCAGGCTGTGTCCTATGACTCAGAGCAAGTAACCAACTAGTAACTTATTGATTAATAATGTGAGAAGAAACTTTTTAGTTTTAACCTTCTTCTAAATGGCACCTCTATTTATTGGCACATAGATAGGGTCTTATAACTGGCAGTTGAGCCTTGTCATTCGTTGGTAGCCGTCTTAGCTCAGGTCTCCTTAACAAAATACCATAAATTGGTTGGCTTAAACAGCAGACATTTATTTCTCACGGTTCTGGAGGTTGGAGGTCCAAGACCAGAGTGCCAGCAGAGTCAGGTTCTTGGTGAGGGCCCTCTTCCTGGTTTACGGACAGTCATCATCTTGCTGTGTCCTCACCCAGCTTAACGAGAGCCAGCTCTCTTGTCTCTTTATATGAACACTAATCCCGTTCGTGAGGACTCCACCCTCATGACCTAATTACTTCCCTAAGCCTCCACCTCCAAATATCATCACAATTGGAATGAGAGTTTCAGCATATGAATTTGGTGGGGAGACACAAACATTCAGTTCATTGCAGTAACTATTAATTTCATTTTTCTTCCAGGCTCAGGCTAGATGTCATAGAATAGGACAGAGCAAATCTGTGAAAATCTACAGGCTGATTACAAGAAATTCCTATGAAAGGGAAATGTTTGACAAGGCTAGTTTGAAGCTGGGGCTGGATAAAGCTGTGCTACAGTCTATGAGTGGAAGAGAAAATGCTACCAATGGGGTAAAACCACCCTTGTCCAAACCATTCATTTATTCTGGCACTTTTCTTTATTTAACTAATTATAAAAAATTACTCAGCTTTTGATTATTTTTCGACCTCCATATTTTAAGTGTATTTTTGTAACACTTTCCTTTGTTATAATTTAGGTTTACTCTCTTTGAGAAAAATGCAGCATTTGTTTAGTCTACAAATCTTTTAATTCTAAATTATTTTGAGTATTTTAAATATTTCTCTAAAACAGGTACAACAGCTTTCCAAGAAAGAAATAGAGGATCTTCTACGAAAAGGGGCCTATGGTGCACTCATGGATGAGGAGGATGAAGGGTCTAAATTCTGTGAGGAAGATATTGATCAGATCCTCCTACGTCGAACCCACACCATTACCATTGAGTCGGAAGGGAAAGGTTCCACGTTTGCTAAGGTGTGAATCGATCTGAAGAGGCCAGGTTTTCCATAGAAACATAACAGAGTTCATGTGAAAAGTACCTTGTAAAAGTGCTTACAAGATGCATTGGGAATTAATCAAATTAATCATTAACTCCCTGTGGAACCCCTGGCACATGAAGCTTTCTTTATGCTTTGGTTTCTCTTCTGTGTACCTGCCACTGGTATTTGCCCTCGCCTTGTCATCCTTGTATCTACTTCCCAGCTCCTGAGGCTAATCCCTCAGTTGTGTTCTTGACTCCATCCTCTCCACTTCTGAGATCCTGCTCCATTGGCATCTTCCTTCTCTCCCCAGATTCTGGTTTCTGAAACAGCCTATAAGAATGATCAACTCACTCCTTTAAAAACACCTGTCCACTATTTTCCCCTTTAACTCTGTCTCCATACATAAACTCTTTTCAGAGCTAAAATCCACACAAACGTAATCTACTCCAGCTGTCTCTACTGTCTCCCTTTCTACTTATTTTTCAGCTTTTTCAGCTTCCAGCTTGCACCCATTCCCTGCCTCTCTATCAGAGCTGCTCTGGCCAGGGTCACCACTGAGTACATCCAATGGTTCCACCTGAGAGCCCCTTCTGAGGTTTTGCCTGCATTTTGTTCTAGCCATCTCACTAAGGCCCACTCTGTACTTTTATTTTTAACAGCTTTACTGAAATGTAATTAACTGACTATACAGTTAACCTGTCTTAAGTGTACAATTCAATGCCTTTACCATATTACAGACGTGAGCACATACTACCACAATCTAAGTTTGAAACATTTCCATTACCCCAGAAAGGTCCTTATGCTCATTAGCAGTCATTCCCTATTCCTATCCGTACCAGTCTCCCATATCTGGAAAGCATGAATCTACTTTATTTTTCTACAGATTTGCCTTCTCTGGACAGTGGACAGTTCACATAAATGGAATCATATGATGTATGATCTCTTGTGTCTGACTTCATTCACTTAGCATAATGTTTTTCAGGTTCATCCATATTGTAGTATGAATCAGTAATTCATTCCTTTTTATTGCTGAACAGTATTCCGTTTTATGGGTATACCACATTTATTTGTTGATAATGGACATCTGGGTTGTTTTTACTGTTGGTTATTATGAAGAATGTTGTTATGGATATTTGTGTACAAGTTTTTATATAGACTTGTTTTCATTTTTCTTGAGTATGTACCAGGAGTAGAATTGCTGGGTCCTATGTTAACTTCATGTTTGACCCTTTGAGGAACTGCCAGACTGTTTTCTAAAGTGACTGTACTATTTTCTTTCCAAGTCAAATAGTAAGAAATATAGATGAGGATATGGAGGAAATGGAACTCCATATCCTCCCCAATACTTTTTATTATCTGAGTTTTTAGTTTTTGCCGTTCTAATGGGTGTGAGGTCATATCCCACTCTTGTTTTTATTTGCATTTCTCTGATGATATTGAGCATCTTTTCATGTGCTTATTGGCCAGATGTAGATCATCTCTGGAAAAAATTCTATTCAAGTTCTTTGTTCATTTTTTGAGTTTCTTGTTATTAATATTTCAGACTTAAAATATGTTCTGTATGAAAGTTCTGTATTAATATGATTGCAGATATTTTCTCCTACTCTTTTCTTAATAGCGTGTAATTTTAATGAAGCCCAGTTTACCATCTTTTTCTTTTATCGCTTGTGTTTTAGTGCATTGTCAAACCCAAGCTCACAGAGATTTATGTTTTCTACAGATTTGCCTACTCTGGACAGTGGTCAGTTCATATAAATGGAATCATGTGGTATATGATCTTTTGTGTCTGGCCTCATTCAGTTAGCATAATGTTATTCACTAGCGTAACTTAGATTCCAAGATTTGTAGTTTTTAACTCTTACATTTTGGTCTGTGATTCCATTTGAATAGAGTTTTGTGTATGGTGTGAGGTAGGGGTCCAACCTTCCTTTTGCATGTGGCTGTCCAGTTATACCAGCTCCTCCAATCTGGAAAGGCTCTTCTCCTGTGGGCTTTGAGACCCACATCTTCTCCCTTACATCTTTCAGCTTTATGTCAGGTTATTTTCTCAGAGCTCACAGCCAAACTTACCATCCCTGTCTCTCCCCCTACCGCCATCTCTGTTTGTCCACCTGACTGACATCATTCAGATGCCTGAAATGGATGCTGAGGTTTTTCCTGGCTTCCTCTTTCATATTTCACATACACCCAGATTCTGACTCTATTAATTTTGCCTTTTTTATTTTTAGGGATGATGTCTCACTGTGTTGCCCAGGCTAGACTTGAACACATGGCTCAAGTCACCTTCCACCTTCAGCTTCCCAAGAATTTTACCTTTTAAAGAATATGTTTCTTTTTTTTAAAATTTATTTTATTTTATTTTATTTTATTTTATTTTTAACAGAGTCTTGCTTTGTGGGAGTGCAGTGGGAGTGCAGTGGCGCAATCTCGACACACTGTAACCTCTTCCTCCTGGGTTCAAGTGATTCTCTTGCCTCAGCTTCCCGAGTACCTGGCATTACAGGCGTGCACCACCATGCCTGGCTAATTTTTGCATTTTTAGTAGAGACAGACCATGTTAGCCAGGATGGTCTCAAACTCCTGACCTCAAACCATCTGCCCACCTTGACCTCCCAAAGTGCTGGGATTATAGGCGTGAGCCACCACGCCTGGCCTAAAGAATATGTTTCTAAACCACCTTCTTTTCTCCATCGTGTTATTTCTTCTGTAAATTATTACAGTGGCCTCTTCTGCTGTGTTCTGACCTCCATGCTCCAAGCATTGGTATGACCTTTCCAACTTGTGACTCTAGATATGATTGTGTCCATAATGAGATTATTCCCAGTTTCAAATAGTCCCTGGTTCCCTCGGGATAGAGTTCAAACTCTGTTAACAACACATGGAAGACACTGCTTCACCTAGCTTCCCTCTCCCTCACCAGCTCGACCTCTGGCTCTTCTTCCCTGACTACCCTTTTCCCCTTTACTCTCCTCTGTGCCATGGCACATGCTCTGCTGTGAACATGTCCACATGCTTTCCTGTTTTATGAATGTTTTAAAATGGTTCAGGCATCATTTTATGGGAGAGCCTTTTCTTCTCAGTTTCCAGCAATGCCCCGCCTGAACCAGGTTAGGGGCCCCTCCTCTGTATATCACTTGCACTGGTCTATACCTTTGCTCCCTGTCATTTATCATGCTGCAGTGTAATTCTTTGGTTTGGTCTCAGCTCCTGGTCAGTCAGTTGCCTGAGGGCCCGTCTGTCAATCTAGTCCCATCTACTGTAGTGTCTAGCACAAGTGGAGAAACGCACAATATTGGAGCAAATGAATAAACAAAAGCTGCTTTACATTCTACTTCTGAGAAAAACCTCTCAAAGTAATGTGTTTCTTTTTTCTCTGTAGGCCAGTTTTGTTGCATCTGGAAATAGGACAGATATTTCCTTGGATGATCCAAATTTCTGGCAAAAGTGGGCTAAGAAGGCTGAATTGGATATTGATGCCTTAAATGGGAGGGTGAGTAAGAAGTCCCATTCAAACACCTATCTGATCTAAACCAAGAGCCACTCTTTCAGAAATTTCAAATGTATCTCCTCTTTTGTTAGAACAACCTGGTTATTGATACTCCAAGAGTGAGAAAGCAGACCAGGCTCTACAGTGCAGTGAAGGAAGATGAGCTGATGGAGTTCTCAGACTTGGAAAGTGATTCTGAAGAAAAGCCCTGCGCAAAGCCACGGCGCCCCCAGGATAAGTCACAGGGCTATGCAAGGAGTGAGTGTTTCAGGGTGGAGAAGAATCTGCTTGTCTATGGGTAAGTAGGACTCACTACATAAGATGGAATTTTGTTCTAACGATAGTTAGAATTCCCAACTGGTATAGAGCTATATTTGTGTTCGAATTTGTGTGACACCCCTTTGCACAGTCAAATGAATGCTTCTGCAGTAACTTTACAGGGCTTTGGAGCCATTTGGTTAACATAATCTAAGTTGTTCAGATGCTTTTGGATTCAGAGGTCACCTGAAGTTAGGGTGCTTACGTGTACCTTAAGGATTTATGCCAGATCCAGATTTACATGTTGATTATTAATAAGAACAAAGTGTCAAAATTACAAAATCTTTTCTCACTTTACAAGCTTTGCATAAAATTTGTGACTGTCGTAAGCTTTTAATATTTCTCTTATAAAAAATTGTCAAAGGCAATAATCTCACTTGTTAAATTCTTCCTTGCAACTCATGTGAACCATGAATGGTCATTTGAACTTTGTGAAAGTGTTGTATTTTTCCTGCTGGACTACAAGTTTCTGAAAGGCAGGATCCATGTCTAATTTATCTCTGAATCACTGTGACGCCCGAAGCAGTACTTCGAATGGCAGGGTGCTCAGTAAATATCTGAATCGGTCAATAAGAGTTCTCTAACAGATTGTGGGACTATAGGCAACTCCTGTTAAAAAAACAAAACAAACAAAAAAAACTGCTACTAGAGTAACCTTTCTACAGATCTGATGACGTCCTGTCTTGGATGATTTCTTCCAATGGATTACCATTAGTTTCAGAGTAAACACAAACATATGCTGACATGGCATCCAGAGCTCTTCTAGGCCCTTGTCTTCTGTTGGTTCTTTCCCATGGGCAGTGCAAGCTTCTGTTAGGACAGACAGCTTCATCTCCTTCAATGTGCCACGCTCCATCTCATCTGTGTCTTTGCACAAGCTCTTCCCACTGCCTAGAGGACCCCCCATGTGCAGCTCCACTGGGAGGTGACCTGCCTCCCTTCTGCTCTCTGTGGGTGTCCGATGCAGGCATCAGCTTGTGCTCTGCAACCGAGTCTGGCCTATACTTCCCATCACACTCATCATGTTGTTTACGATTTTTGAGTCACCTCCCTCTTTTGCTAGATTCTGTTTGCAGCTCCTTGAGGATGGAGGCTCCTTCTTTGTGCCCTCAGTGCGTAGTGCAGTGTGAGCAGACACATAGTGCTGATAAATGCTTGTTCCTCAGAAGTCCATCCTCATTATCTGTGCAAGCTGGGCATTCTCTTGTCTCTTCTTACATGGGGCAGAGACTCACATCCTGCCCCCCAAAAGCCTTTTGCTACCCTCGCCTGCTGCCATGTTTCAGCACAATCATCCGATTTGAGAGTTCTGTGGGTAACTTTAGGAATGGAACACATAAATAACTCCTACAGCTAAGAAGTGTGCTTAGCACAGATTGTCTTTCAGTCAGGTCCTTCCCTCTTCCCATAGTTGTCACTATGTACTGAACACCTATGTGCTGGTCACTGTCTAGGATCCTCTCAGTCACTTGGGGTGGAGCTCTGAGCAAAACAGTCATGGCTCAGGCAGGCAGGTGAGCAAGCAGAAGTGGTGCAGACTGTGACAATACTGTGACAAGGAAGCACTCTGCTGTGGAGCATAGAGCCTGTCAGCTCACTGTTAAGACACAGCTCCAGTGTTGTCTCCCCACCTCTGGGGTTAGGAGGAGTAAAAGGAGGAATTCCACAAAAAGTCACACAACCTGTGACTTGGTGGATATCACAAATCAGCCAGGGTAAGAGGGAGTGCTGGGATTTGGGTAGGGAAGGGAAGTAAGATCCCAGCAGACAGAGCAGTGTGTTCCAAGGCCATCAGTGAGAGCTAGCCTTGTGGTTGGAGAAACTTCAAGAAGTTCACAGGAGCCAGAGAGGACCAGGGAGTGACAAGAGACCAAGTCAGGGTGAGAAGCAGGGCCTGAGGGAGGATGTGAGCTGCTCTCTGCTCCAGACACAACTCTCAGTCTGCAGCGGAGGGGCTGTTCATACCATGAGCACTGCCTTGGTGGCTCAGTCTGCTGTGGCCTGGGAGAAGACATGGCTCAGACAGCACCTACTGCTGCCTGCCCCTGTACCTATTTGTTGTGTGGTCTTACCCCACAGCTCCCAGATGAAACAGCACAGCACTGTTTAGTCTGGGATTATAACACGAAACAGGCAGTCAGGCCCCATGGCATGTTGTCTGTTTGCTTCTGTTTTCTGTCCATAGTCCTTTCTCCCACTCATTTCTCATGAGGATCTGAGGGTTGGCAGAACATCTTGCCTGTGAGGGTTCTTATGCTTGGGGTTATTACTCCCCGTTTCAAAAGGAACCTCAGAACTTTCCAGAACCTTTCACCAGTGACTGTGGCATCCCCTTAGAGGTGGGTCGATGCAGCCATATACTGCTCAGCATCACATCCTTGATTTTGGGGTAGTCACACCTTTTATCTTGAGTTGCCTTTTATCTCAGATGGTTGGTCAACATCCAAATGTACTAATCATGACAGTATGAAGCAAAGTCCGTAATTTCCAGGCCCTCGGTTGAACTCATGTCCTGAAAATTGCACTGTTGCGCCTGCATGTACCTGGAAAAGCCAAGGTTAGCTTTGTGGGGGTTATTCTTGTGGCAGTTCAACTCCTGTGCTTAGGAGCAGTGAACTGAGGGGCAGCTTGCTGTGTGAGGGAGTATTTTTAACTCTTGCACCCTGGATTGCTTTCCTGTCATCCAGTGTGAATTGTTGCTAGTTTTGACCCAGGATTTCCCAACACTGCTACCTGACTGTTAAAGTAAAGCCGTAAATCAAAACTCACAGACACCTCTGCATGCTGAATATTTGCTTTGCAGTTGGGGACGGTGGACAGACATTCTTTCCCACGGACGCTATAAACGCCAGCTCACTGAGCAAGATGTCGAAACTATCTGCAGAACCATCCTGGTATACTGTCTTAATCATTACAAAGGCGATGAGAATATCAAAAGCTTCATCTGGGATCTGATCACACCCACAGCGGATGGCCAGACTCGAGCCTTGGTCAACCATTCTGGTAGGTTTCCGCCATGTTGTTTGTGCTACAGGGTCACAAAGCCATCAGGCTCCTTCGTGACACACTGTTGATAAAGAGATGTGACATACACCCCGTATTTCCCTGCCTCTCTGCCATTGACACTATAATTGGAATGTAAAAGGCTTCTATTATTATTATGATGGTGATTCTAGGTTTATCAGCCCCTGTGCCAAGGGGAAGGAAGGGAAAGAAGGTGAAAGCCCAGAGCACACAGCCGGTGGTGCAGGATGCCGACTGGCTGGCCAGCTGCAACCCAGATGCCCTGTTCCAGGAGGACAGCTACAAGAAACACCTGAAGCATCACTGTAACAAGTATGTTATTAGAGGGTGGACCTGGAGAGTTTAATTCCCTTTTTATTCTTTAAAAAATGCATGCAGTCGGCCCTTCATGTCTGCAGATGCAGAACTCGCAGATTTGGAGGGCCAACTGAGGGACCTGAGCATCTGCGGATCTTGGTGTCTGAGGGGTGTCCTGGAACCATACTCCTGTGGATATGGAGGGACAGCTCTGTTATTAAGACTTTTAAATGGTGTAGTTGTTGCCTTTGCACAGCCTTACCATTTTTCTTGAAATGTGGTGTCAAGTTACAGGAGAGCATACGTTTAGGTGACTGATTATTTTTTAACATGGTAAGATACACAACACAACATTTACCATTTTTACCGTTTATAAGTGATCAATTCGTTGGCATTATTTACACTCACAATACTGTACCTGAAATGTTTCCATCATCCCAAATGTAAATACTGTATCAATTAAACAGTAACTTGCCTGGCCCCTGGCAATCACCATTCTATTTTCTGTTTCTATTAGTTTGTCTGTCCTATATGTCTCCTAAGGGGAATCACAGATTATTCGTCCTTCTGTGCCTGGCTTACTTCACTTAGTATTTTCAAGGTTCATATGTGTTACGGTATCAGAATTTCATTCCTGTTTATGGCTGAATAGTATTGCATTGTGTGTATATGCCACGTTTTGTTTGTCCCAGTCATCTGTTGACAGACACTTGGGCTGGTTATCATGGCTGTTGTGAATAATGGTGCTATGAACATTGTAGAGGACTGGTTTTTAACCAGTATCTGTTAGATAATTGTAGTCAGCGTTATATGATCCCACCTTAAACTAACTGCGTACAGTGGAGGGAGGACTGGGGAGTTCATGTATTATTTTTTGTTTAATATTACCTCAGTTGCTGGGTCCATTTTTTCTGCCTATGAGCTTAGAATCATATTTCTTACCTTTATTTCCAAAAACTGATTATAGATAATTGAAGAATATTGAACCTAAATTTATTTCATTGCTTGGAGTTCTGTTAACAGTTCCTATTAAACTAACATCTGCATATGTTGTTTCCTTATTCTGAATATGCGTTTTTCCATATCACTAGTTCAGGCAACAATGCTACTGATCAGCTCTATGTCCTAGCTTCGTGTGACCTTGAGCAAGTTATTCAGCCTCTTGAGGACTCACTTTCCTGGTGAGTCCAGTAGACCTCGGCAGCAAGATCTCAGCTGGATGAGGCAGGATGTAAATAAGTATGCATTTCTCTCTGTAAAAGTAGCAGCAACAAAGTCTGAGCACATAATACTGGCAGCGTGCCAAGCGCTTTGTATGGCTTACCTGTTTGAGTTGTCTAAGATTAGTATGACTCTTATCCCCATTTAACTAACAAGGAAACTGAGACTAAAGTTGAGTAACCTCCTCAAGGACCCTCAGCCAGTTAAGGGGCAGAACCAGGTTTGAACCCAAGTAGATGAGGGCAGCCTCAGCTCGGAAGTCTGCTCCTCAGAGCTGTGGTGAGGCTCCAAGGCATCTTCAGAACCATTACCTCCAACCCTTTTGGTATCTCAGAAACTTGGTGGTTACTGCTGTGGCATAAAAGTGCTTCCTAAAATCCTACCCCACTCACACTCTTAGAAAATGTCTGTTCAGTATGGCACAGTTAATGTTTAATCTCATGAGTTCACAAGAGAAAAAAAATCTAAAGAAATAGAAATGAGTTATCCAAAGTGAGTCTCTTCAGGGATTTACAGGCTCATGCTTGACCTGTCCAGAGCCCATGCTGGCCATGAGTAGGCTCGTGGTTGGGGGAAGGCCTGTTGGGGAGCATCTGTTGATGTGTGATCGGGAGTTGTCTGTTGTGGTGAATCCTAGTTGTTATTTTGAAGTTTTAGGGACAGTTTCCACACCCTGAAAACAGCATGGTGTAGTAGAGCCTGAAGACCTAGTTCCAGTTGTCCCATGTGCAAGGTAACTCTGTGGCCTTGGATTTGTCACTTATCTTCTGCTACCATCAGTTTTCCCATTTGAAAGTGGAAATTATAACTTGCCCTGCTTCATCATAGGGTTGTTGTGAAGATCAAAAGGGCTAGTATAAGTGTGAGACATTGGTTGTAAAGTGCTGTACAAGTACATGATGGGATTACTCAGCTGGGGAAATAACATTTGTATTATCATGTACTCATGGCCAAGAAGGCCACGATTCACCTGTCAGTCCCCAATGCACACCAGGGCTGTCCAGCAGGGGATACTAGCTTTGGTAGACACTGGCTTTTGGGACTTACCAGGTGGACTTTCTTGAAAGAATTATGTTTTAGCCATTGAGGAACTCCAAGCAGGATTGAAAATCTAGTTCCTAGAATTCCAAGCATTTTAAAAAATCGATTTCTTGAGAATGATTAAGAATGTCAATGAATTGGACACATTTTAATTTTCTAATTTTTTTTTCAAGCTACTACAACTTAAGTTCCCAGGTACAAAAAACTAGAAGGAATAAAAATGTCTAACATAGTATTTCATACAGGAGAAGAGCAAGGACACACCTTCTACCCAACCCTGTCGCCATCTTCTTTTCTCGGAAGCAAAGTTGTATAATCTGAAAAACCTGACATTCCATATTGAGGGTTTATTGTAAGGTAGTAAAACCAGATTTTATATCTCGTTTATTCCTACAACTTCTGATGTGCTTCCAAAAATGGTATTAAGGCAGCAGCTGAGGAAATTTTATGAGATAATGAAGCAGAACAGTTACTGAAAGCCATCTGCTCAGTTGTTTACAAACTTGCTTCAATACTTCAGAGGCAGTGGTAGGGTACGTGTCTAAACTTCACAAGCTGCACTAGGTAGAACTAAATGAAGTGC
Source organism: Mandrillus leucophaeus (assembly GCF_000951045.1). Lineage (NCBI taxonomy): Eukaryota > Metazoa > Chordata > Mammalia > Primates > Cercopithecidae > Mandrillus > Mandrillus leucophaeus. The sequence goes on along the minus strand of NW_012102432.1, from coordinate 3,408,777 downwards.
GCCTGGGCTGGGCTGAGCTTGGGCCCTCTCTGTGCAGTGTGAGCGGTTGCCAGGCAGGCCTGTTGGAAGCCAGCAGAAAGCACCACACAGAGGTGATTATGTGCCACCATCTGTCACGCTTCAAGCCTACCATACAGCATGGCTAATCAGCCTTGGCAGGATGATGGATGAACAGCAGCAGCTGCCAAAAGCCACTGTTGGCAAACAGTCCTGAAGTTAAGAACTTTTTCCCCCCTCTGTCTTCCTCTCCAGGGTCCTGCTGCGTGTCCGCATGCTGTACTACCTAAGACAAGAAGTGATAGGAGACCAGGCAGATAAGATCTTAGAGGGTGCTGACTCAAGGTTAGTGCGAGCTCACGTTTGTACTCAACCTCAGTGAGATAATCTGGGTAGCCGGAAAACATCATGGATTGTGTTTCAGAACCTTCGTAAACCACTAGTAACCCATCTCCTTTTTTGCATCTTGAATGCGGTATTTGTCCTTCCTGCTTGGGGATGTGATGAGAATCAGGAAAAGGCTGTTTGTATTTATGTTTGTAGTGTAAAGAGGTGCGAACTAAAGCACTGGTGTTCTGAGATGACCCTTAAAATGGGATACCATGTGATAAAGTTCTTTCTGGTCATAGCAGAGGGCTACTGACTCATGCCCTTTCTTTTTACCTTTGCTGATACCTCCCCATCATGCTCAGATGTTTATTGTGGGAGAGAGGGCACGTGAGCCGTGTATCACATTCATTACTTGGAATTCTTTTTTAATACTAATATTTCTTATAAATGTTGTCTTTCAGTGAAGCCGATGTGTGGATCCCTGAACCTTTCCATGCTGAAGTTCCTGCAGATTGGTGGGATAAGGAAGCAGACAAATCCCTCTTAATTGGAGTGTTCAAACATGGTAAGTGACGTTTCTGTTTGAATACATCTCGACTGTATGGCTTGGTCTTTATTTAGAACTCTTTACATACTCTTTTCCAAAGTCATAATATTAATGAGGATAGTTCCAAAGGACTCTTGGCGTCTACCATTTTTCTGTACTAAAAATCTAATATGAACTGTAAATATCAGATGCTGTTTTTGAATGTTTGTTGAGCATTTGAGAAGAAAACATTTCTTTCTTGGCTGTAAATAAAACCCAAACCATATTTGTTTTAATAATAGCCAAGTTGTACTATAGCTCTCCCTAAACTTTGCTTCCAGCATGGCTTCCCTTGCTAACTCTGCCAACCAGTGTCAAAGTGGACGGTGGGCTTAACCTCTGCTATTAATCTGTACAAGTGCCTCCTGGGCTTTGTTCCAAGCAATATTTCACAAATGTCAGTGCTGAGAACTCGTGGCTCCCCTGAGTGGGATGCAGCCTTGTTAACTTTGAAAGGCTGGGGATGCAGAACTGGCATGATATATACAGTGAGCGATTCCTGATTATAATCCCAATTCTCTGGAGGTCGTGGAGGTATTCTCAGCAGCCCAGCCTGACTAAAGGGGAGAATGATGGCTTATAAAACCTTTCATGATTACAGTTTGGCTTGCGGCTCTACAGCAGTTAGGAGCGGTGTGTTGTAGTACACATCCTAATTGAATTGTGCTGTTCTGCCTATGTACTGCAGCCGCGTTTTGTGAGCTCAGCCTCAAAATCATTTTCCCGCAGTGCACTGTTGGGATCTGCCATTTTCCATCTAGTCAACTTGGGCAGTCAAAAAGCAAATTGCAGTTTGAAAACCATAGAGGGAACAGTGTCATCTTACTGACATGCATCATCCTAAACCTAATAAGACAGGTTCGCTGGCCTTACGTATATGGGGATTTTTCAGCCAGCCATGCGAGTTCCTGCAGGACTGATGCTATTCACAGGGTGGATGGGGGTGGACTCTGCGCACCCCTGCAGAGGTCATAAAGGAACATTGCGAAGCCTTCTAAATGTCAAGCAAAATTATATCTGGGGGAAAATAGGTTCAGAAATCCTCCCAGGCATCTTGCAGTTATTCTGAACCTGTTTTTCTATTAGTGTTTGTGGTAATTCTGATAATATCCCTGAGGTGTAACTTGGCCCCCAGTACCTTCCCTAGAAGGAGCATTCCATAGTATCCTCTACTAAAACAAGGTCCACTTAGATTCAACATAGATGCTAACCTTGACTGAGAAACAAACTTGTGTTGTGGCAGTGCTGTGATTTTGCCTGTGATGGGGCCTTTCTTTGTTTCTATGTGTTTTCCGTGCACGGATGGGCACGGCACAGGCTATGAGAAGTACAACTCCATGCGAGCTGACCCCGCACTGTGCTTTCTGGAACGAGTTGGTATGCCTGATGCCAAGGCCATAGCTGCCGAGCAAAGAGGAACAGACATGCTAGCAGATGGTGGTGACGGGTAAGAAGGACATTTTAAAATTTGAATAAACTTTATGTCAGTTTCACATCTATTGGCAGCGTTCAGTTCTTACCCTGCACTACACACTGTATTGTGTCAGATTTGAAGTTCAAGTGCTGTTTACCAGTCTACTCTATTTGTGTGTTGTAATGACTGTTTAAAGGATATACATTATCTTGATAATCTGAAACTTGTTTTTCTTTTCCAAATGTCATTTCCCCCGACCTCTCCAGACCCCCTCCACCACCCTGCCACGGCTGCATGTTTTAAATACTGATAGAGTTGCTTTTGATGTCAAACCCATAATTAAAAGTAGCACTGGATAGATTGTTACTCTTTCCTACCCACCCCCCCTCCCTCTCTTGCTTATCAGTATCATTCGAACAATTTTTATGTTTGTTTTACATAGGGGAGAATTTGATAGAGAAGATGAAGACCCAGAATATAAACCAACCAGAACACCATTCAAAGATGAAATAGATGTATGAACTTGAGTATATTGGCTTTTATAGCTCCACTAAATATTATATGCCCATATAAGACTTGTTAAACTTTATAGATAATGACCTTTTCTTTAAAAGACAAAGAAAAATGAGACCCCAAATTAAAGCCATTCTGTTTCTTTGCTTTCAAGGAATTTGCAAATTCTCCTCCAGAGGATAAGGAAGAATCCATGGAAATACATGCCACAGGTAAGGCCCCAGAAAAGCTCGTGCAGCTGAGCAGTCATTGTTCATGTGGTAGGGACTGTCCTGCTTCACAATGGCAGTGTCTTAACACCTTGTTTCTTCTACACTGACCTGTTTTGTGAATCATTTTAATTCTTGTTAATGGTTGTGTTTTCATTACATTGAATTTCTTAGCTAGGATAACTGTTTCTTTGATGATAATTAGCTGATTTATATTTTACACTAATTAGTGAAAAATTTTAAGTATCTAAACTATAACTCTTGGGAATAGAGAATTTGCTCTGTATTTACCTAAAATATTTTCAGTTTATTTAGAATATTGACCTTTTACCGAATAAAATCATTACACAACAATTATGCAGTTATTTTTTATACTCAAGATGATTATTGCACATACATTAGAGGAGAGTACCTTATAAGGAAGTTTATGCTGTAAAGTGTGTTTCTTTATGTAGGACTAATAAATAATGTTTTCATCCCCTCTAAGGAATTAAAAAAGAAATAAGTGTATACGTTCCAAGCGAATGTTATTACTTATTTATATTTTTAAAATGAGGGCACTGAGATGCCCTTACCCACGCTGTCGTTTGAATCTTAACGAGTCATCCTGTTTTGTTGGAATACTCTGTGTGTTGCAAGATTTCAGCTACACATTTCAAAAATGTTTTTCCACTTCCGCAGGCAAGCACAGTGAGAGTAATGCTGAGTTAGGCCAACTTTACTGGCCTAACACTTCAACCCTGACTACACGTCTGCGCCGGCTCATTACTGCCTATCAGCGCAGCTATAAAAGGCAACAGATGAGGCAAGAGGCCCTAATGAAGACTGACCGGCGCAGACGGCGGCCTCGAGAGGAAGTGAGAGCTCTGGAAGCGGAAAGGGAAGCTATTATATCTGAGAAGCGGCAAAAGTGAGTTTCTTCAGGGTTTCACTCAGCTCCTGGTACATTCCCTTCTGCCCTGCTCCTGTAGACCCACAGGAGATGGGACTCATATCAAAGAGTGACCGCCAAAGAAAGGCTCACTCCAGCAAAGCAGTCTGTCTCCCCACCCCCAAATAACTACCATGTATAAAGTCTGGGAGAAAGGGGAAAAGAAACAGTAAATATTAAGTCTTTTCCTGAAGTGTGATGCAAGCTAATATAATCTTTCTAACAGGTGGACAAGAAGAGAAGAGGCTGATTTTTACCGTGTGGTATCTACCTTTGGGGTTATTTTTGACCCTGTGAAACAGCAATTTGACTGGAATCAATTTCGAGCCTTTGCCAGGCTTGACAAAAAGTCTGATGAAAGTTTGGAGAAATACTTCAGTTGTTTTGTGGCCATGTGTAGGCGAGTATGTCGAATGCCTGTCAAGCCAGATGATGGTAGGTACATTTAGCAACAAAGCTCTATGTGAAAAGACCAGTAAAGTGAAACATAAGAAAGTGTACAATGTAGACTGCTTTTGAGTTCTTCCCAAGTAAATATGAGCCCTTCTGTGTTATAGAACCGCCAGACCTCTCCTCCATAATTGAGCCGATCACAGAGGAGCGAGCCTCTCGAACTCTGTACCGCATTGAGCTACTACGGAAAATCCGCGAGCAGGTTCTCCATCACCCCCAGCTGGGAGAGAGGCTTAAGCTCTGCCAGCCAAGCTTGGATCTGCCAGAGTGGTGGGAGTGTGGACGGCATGACCGAGACTTGCTGGTTGGTGCTGCTAAACATGGGGTCAGTCGGACAGATTATCACATCCTCAATGACCCTGAGTTATCCTTCTTGGATGCACATAAAAACTTTGCTCAAAACAGAGGAGCAGGTAATACATCTTCCTTGAACCCACTGGCAGTTGGATTTGGCCAGACTCCTCCAGTCATGTCATCTGCTCACATTCAAGATGAGAAGGTACTGGAACAAGCGGAAGGCAAAGTGGAGGAGTCTGAAAACTCAACTGCCAAGGAGAAAGGTGAGGGCAAAGAAGAGGAAGAAGAAACCGACGGCAGCGGAAAGGAGAGCAAGCAGGAATGTGAGGCGGAGGCCAGCTCTGCGAAAAATGAACTGAAAGGTGTCGAGGTCGGCGTAGACGCTGGGTCCAAATCTATCTCAGAGAAAGGTTCCGAAGAGGATGAAGAGGAAAAGCTGGAGGATGATGATAAGTCGGAAGAGTCTTCCCAGCCTGAAGGTAAGGCCTCACCACTGGCCCCTCTCCCGATCCCACAGCAGCTGGTTGTGAGATACGTTGCTTTCTGGCAGCATGGCACCTGCTCTTTTCTTTTTCACGAGTACTTAGTGTACATTTTCTTCCATGAGGGGATAGTTTCAAGTTTTGCTTATACCTGTGTTTTGCCCTGGCACCTTATAGCACCTAACCATGGTATTTTGAACAACGTAAACTCTTAAGAAGAGTTGCATGGACACATTAGCAACTTTTGGTTTAAGGATGGAAGTTAGCTTGTAGCGACAGTGTATTAAGAATTCTATGTGATTTTAATTTTGACAAATGTGTGGGAAGGTGGTCATTCACTGAGTAAATATTGTTAATCATTTTGAAACAATTGGTGCTTATGTTTTGATTCAGAAGTAAAGAGTAGGAATAGAATCTAATAATAACCAATTTTTTAAGTCGCAGTAAGGTTGCTGAAACTGGCCCAAAGTGAAAATGAAGCACATACTGTGCTGTAGCTGGAACCTTCAACTTTTGCCAGAAGGTCAGCCCTTTTTTCTGTGAGGAAGAAAATAGGCTCTTGAGTCAATGACTTGGTTGGCTGTCATCCTCCTGTAAGGTTTACTTGCACAGTGCTAGGTGGCTAGTGACTAACCTCTCTCAGCCTCTTGTCATCATCTGCAAGATGGAAATAACACCATCTATGTGAAATGGCTGTTACAAGCTTTAGACAACAATGCCTAATACCATTCTAGCCATGTAGTAGGTACTCAATAAAATGGAGCTGATTAGTATTCACATTTTTAATCGTGTCCTTTCTAAACTTCAGTTTCCCTGATACTGTGGTTGTGAGTAATGCACATTAACTCATTTCTCAGCAGGAGCTGTCTCTAGAGGGAAGAATTTTGATGAAGAAAGCAATGCTTCCATGAGCACTGCTAGAGATGAAACCCGAGATGGATTCTACATGGAGGACGGAGATCCTTCAGTAGCTCAGCTCCTTCATGAAAGAACATTTGCCTTCTCATTTTGGCCTAAGGTTGGCAGGTTTTTGTTGCTGCTGTTGTTTGGCTGACCAAAAGGGATTAGGGTAGAGGAAATCTTTCTAACTTGATTTTTCAAATAATTTTAAGGTAAACTTTTGACACAGTATATGAAGACTATAGATTTTTCTTATGCTTTTAAAGAATGATCTGAAAAAGCCCAAAGAAAAAAATTGTAGAACACTTTTCCAATAGGATGAGAAATGTGATGTGAAAGAAAGATAATAAGAAATAGAAGTGTTTATATGGATGGATCTTTGGCTCCATGTGGCTTTTAGGTTACTTACCCCTGTTGTCTAGTATAATCTGTGGATTATCACTGTGTTTTAAAAATTTTTTATGTGAAATAAAGCCTTCAGATTTAAGACAACTTTATATTTTTGGAAACCTACCAGCTTCTTGACTTGGGAGACGGTATACTGTTGACCCATTTGCTCTTAACACATTATGAGATAATTCCAAATGTAGTTATCTGTAACCAAAAGCAAAATGGAAATTACTTTTTTGGCTAAATAGTATAATTTTATAATAATTCCCCATATAATTTAGATCTGTTTTTCGGGGTGAGGAAATAATCATCCTAATCACCATAACAGGGCTGTCTGGTTTAAAATAACACAAAAAATGAGCTTCAGTCAGCCTACCCTCAGGCTGGTCTTTCCCAGTATTATTGTTGTTTAAGAAACAAGGTGAAAATTTTGACCAAAGAATGTACTGTCAAAGATATTTTCTTTCCTCTGTCTGTCCCTTTAGTTCCCCTGTTATGCTAACCTCCTTTATTGAGTGTAGGAGGGAGTTTCCCAGATCAGTCAAAGGTTATAGTAGCAGGCACTTTTAATCTAGGGAAACTCAGTCTAAAGCTGTAATTAGAAATTTTTAGTGTACACGCTTCAATGAAATTTGAAGTGATAATAGGTAGGGAATGCAAATTGACATTCATTAGGTGTTCCTAGGTTGGTGCCCATTTCATAATGCTGAACTTTATTAATAGTGACGCTAATGATGTCCCACTTCCTGGGACTGCAATCCAGCCTGTAGATCTGAAGGGCCTGGGCAGCAAGATGCTAATGCAGGGTTTCCATTGTCATCCACTGACGTCCACCAGCAGAGGTCTGTGGAGCTTGTACAAGAGTTACTTTTTAAATATGAAGATATTTTGAAGGTGGTGATTATTTAGTACATTTTTCTGTTTTACGAAGTTCAGTGTTTGTAATTTTAAAATAGCATGTTTTCTGTGTTGAAGCCACCTAGGACCTTCTGCCAGATCAATGCCATTATAGGAGATTTTGTTTATTTACTTTCTTACTTGGTTTCTTGCCTTTTGTTTTCTTTTACTCTTTGTCCTCCAGTTGACTTTTAAACATTTTATGCTCTTTTGCATCTTGATGGATGTATTTATCTAGTAATTTTAACCAGGGCTTTGTTAAAATTTCTTGTGACTTTTCTTCTCCCTCCAGGATAGAGTAATGATAAACCGATTAGACAACATCTGTGAAGCAGTGTTGAAAGGCAAATGGCCAGTAAATAGGCGCCAGATGTTTGATTTCCAAGGCCTCATCCCAGGTTACACACCCACCACAGTGGACAGCCCCTTGCAGAAGAGGAGCTTTGCTGAGCTCTCCATGGTCGGCCAAGCCAGCATTAGTGGGAGTGAGGACCTCACTACTTCTCCTCAGTTATCAAAAGTAAGTTAGAATGGCTTGTTTCTGCAGCTTAAAAGGGAGCCCTCTAAGCCTTAACTGAGTTTGGGAGCTTATATTTCACTGGTCCTGCTTAGAAATAAGATAGCTGCTGTTTCCTCAGCTCTGTGCACCAGTCATGAATGCTTAATTCCTTAACCTTCTTGTTCCTTATTTCTAAAACCAGCCCATATAGCCGATACAATTCTGGCTCACTGCAACCCTACTCTGTTGGAATTTTTCAATAGGAAGATGCCCTCAACCTCTCTGTCCCTCGCCAGCGGAGGAGGAGGAGGAGAAAAATCGAAATTGAGGCCGAAAGAGCTGCCAAGAGGCGAAATCTCATGGAGATGGTTGCCCAGCTTCGAGAGTCTCAGGTGGTCTCAGAAAATGGACAAGAAAAAGTTGTAGATTTATCGAAGGCCTCAAGAGAGGCAACAAGCTCTACCTCAAATTTTTCATCTCTTTCTTCAAAGTTTATCTTGCCTAATGTCTCGACACCAGTGTCTGATGCCTTTAAGACTCAAATGGAACTGCTCCAAGCAGGCCTTTCGCGCACACCCACAAGGCATCTCCTTAATGGCTCCCTAGTGGATGGAGAGCCTCCTATGAAGAGGAGGCGGGGAAGGAGGAAAAATGTGGAGGGCCTTGATCTGCTTTTCATGAGCCACAAACGGACGTCATTGAGTGCAGTAAGTCGGGGAGCTTGCCTGCATGGCGATTGCACATGTTGACAGCTGAGGGTCCCGCGATGCTCACGCTGCTAGGCTGTGTTTCTCTCAGCAGCATGGTATGAAAGCCAGCTTCTTCCACTAAAGAAATAGTTTTACAGTGAACAGTCATGATTCTGATCATTGATACAGATCACTTGGCCTGAACGAACTGTAGCTTGAGGATGTATTCTTCCCAAGTTCTGATGTGTTGATTGCTCCCAGAAGAACAGCCCAACCCAGAAACATGTTCTTCTGAGCCTAGAATTGTTATCTCTGAATTCTCGAGGTGAAACAAGTTTCTGCTCTTAAAGCTATTGATATGTTTTAGGCCTGGCATTTATTAGAATTAGTATAAATGTTTCATTTTGGACCTAAGATTTGTGTTAACATAAAAAGCTAGTGACGGCAAATTCTCCTACCTCCGTAAGTATTTTAAAAATCTGAGCTGCATCTTTGCTAGAATAGGTTTGAATAGAACGTATGAACCAATGGATTTTGACTTTCCCTTTCTCAATTCAGAGGAAATAAATGAATGCAGTATAATCAAAATGATTTTCTTTCTTAATCTGCTTCAACTACATCTCACCCAAAAATGTGGTGCCTGACTCACTGATGACCAGAATTTTATCCCAAAGAGCACATTTACATGTGTTTTTTTTAAAAATGGTTTAGTACTGTATATCTTGAACCTATTAACTAGAAGCCCCAGTCACCATAGTGGCTGGAGCTCCTTGTCTGTGTTGTGAAGAGTGGGTGCTCTGGGAAGCCTTCCAGGTACTGGGCCATCCTGGGCCCTTCCTCAAGCAGTGGGACATAGTTTGGGAAATACTGAAATTTGAGATTGAGGGAAGACAGTTGTCTGTTGCAGCATGTTTTTTCTTACTCCATCCCTATTATTATTTGCCCATTTTCTATTTCTTGAACCCAGAGAAAGCTTAATAAGAAGGCAGGATAAGACATGGTTGAGTTGAAGTTCAGAAACGAAAAATAACATTCACTGAAATTTGTTTGCCCTCTGGTGGAGTCTAATTAAAACAGAAGCATTCAGAGTAAATTTTCAAAATTGGACCGGGCACAGTGGCTCAACGCCTGTAATCCCAGCACTCTGGGAGGCCGAGGCAGGTAGATCACTTGAGGTCAGGAGTTCAAGACCAGCCTGGCAAAAATGGCAAAACCTTGCCTCTACTCAGATTATAAAAATTAGCCTGGCCTGGTGGCATGTGCCTGTGATCCCAGCTACTCAGGATGCTGAGGCAGGAGAATTGCTTGAACCCGGGAGGTGGAGGTTGCAGTGAGCCACAATCGCGCCACTGTACTCTAGCCTGGGCGACAGAGCAAGACTGCATTTCAAAAAAATAAAAAAATTTTTTTTTCAAAATTGATTACCAATGCACCAGTCATCATAATGGTCACATTTGTTGATGGTATGATTGTTTTCGGAATCCTGTAAAAGTATACTTTGTAATGGACTAGCTGTGACTTATATGTTTTCCGTAAGTTAAAACACCATTTCTAGGGGTATGGCCCTGAAACAGAGTTGTAGCACTAGTGATTAGCCTTTCTGTTTGAAACTACTTCTTTGATAGATTTTGTTGACTGATAAATTCTTTCTCCATAAACTTTAACAAATTAGGAAGTTTCTGCAGCTGACACTTCTTTTTGTTTATTATCATGTTCAATATTTGTAGGGTTCTTTGTGTTTTGAAACAGGGTTTGTTTTTGAGACAGGGTCTCACTCTGTCACCTGGGCTGGAGCACAGTGGCACAATCTTGGCTCACGGCAGCCTTCACCTCCCGGGCTCAAGTGATTCTCCCACCTTAGCCTCCCGAGTAGATGGAACTATAGGCGTGTGCCACCATACTCGGCTAATTGTTTTGTGTTTTTGGTGGGGACAGGGTTTCACCATGTTGCCCAGGCTGGTCTCGAACTTCTGGGCTCAAGTAATCCACCCACCTCAGCCGCCTGAAGTACTGGGATTACAGGCAATTATGTTCAATATTTGGATCATGACACAGCTTTATTTCTGGACCAGGTGTTAGGAATTAATAATGCAACCCAGGTGCTTTCTTCTACACACCCTATTTTAAATGTGAGACTGATTTTATTCATTTCACTCTTTTAAGTCTTTAAGAATTTGTTGATATTTTTCTGAAGTCACATTTAGAAAGCCTGAGAAAATTCCTAATTGAAGTTAGAGAATGTGTTTTTAAAACTTTTTTTTTTAACTGTCACATTTTGAAATGTAGGGATTCCTCATTTGGTGTTGTCGGGGGTGATGTGCATGCACATAAAATACAAGGAAAGCACTGATCGATCTGTAAATAAACCGAGTAGGAAAGAGATGTAAAGGCCAGCAGTGTTACCTGGATGAAAGAGGACAGATCCTAGAATTTAGTATTTTGTCAGCACTCTAACTGTGCTGCCATGAAAAAGAATGCATTGAGCAACAGTGGACAAGCTGGCACTATTCCCTGTGCCGGCACTGAGAGTCAAAAAACACAGTCCTGACAAGTGCTTGCACTAGAGAATGCAGTGTTTAGGAAGGGGTGACAGATAAATAATAATGTGTCCTGGTTGTGCACGTGTGCCATGACCAAGACATGTCTAGGGTACTTTATGAGCCCAAAGGAAGCCTGGGAGTAGAGGGAAGAGAATATGGGGAGAAACAGATGAAGAAGTTTCCCTATGGATGGCTGTACTTCAGTTAAGTTTTGAAGATCATGTAGGAGTTGGTCATTTTAAAAGGGTTGGCAGAGAACATGTGTAAGAGTAGAGAGTCTCTTGGGTCTGACAAACTGAGGAATTTGCTGAGGAAGTGAGCTTCAGCAGAGATGAGCTTGGAGAGAAAGCAGGATGCAAATCATGGAGGGCTTTGATGCCATTCGGAAGAACTTGGATTTTGTCCTGGAGGTAATAGGAATGCAGTTATTGAAAAAAATAGGAGAGTGATGTGACATAATTTTTTGAACTGGGAAAAGCTGCATTTTAGAAAACTGACTCCAGCATTGTGGTGTGGAGGTTGGATTGAAGACAGGTGGGGTTAGAATCAGGGAGACCATTTAGGAATATTGCAATAACCTGGGTGGGAAGTGACGCAGGCCTGGGCCATGGTAGAGCTGTGGAGAAGGAGAAATGGGTGTCTGGAGGTTGAAATAACTGTAGACTTCAGTTAGTGTTGTTCTTTCCAATGTTGCCACACATACCTGAGACAAAATGTCCCACTACCAGCAAAATTATATTGTGCACAGATTGCCAATAAGTTGCATATAAACTGGCTTTTAGAAATTCCTTTAGTATAAATTATCTTCAATTTATTTTGTTAATTAATATCTAAACATTATTAAATAATATCTTTAATTTATTTTGATAAATTTATCTTTAATTTAATTTGGGGATCTCCAAGAGAGCTTGAGAGGCCGCCCTTCATGCATATCAGCTCAGACTATACTCCCCATATTGTATTCCCAGTGACTGGCTTAGGGTTTCAAAGCATGGAACCTTAGTGGACTATACATTTTTTACCTTCTTACTATTCTGCAGTGTGAAGAATGATATAAAAGTTTCGTCTTCTAACTTTTTTTTTTTTTTTTTGAGAAAAAGTCTCACTCTATCGCCTAGGCTGGGGTGCAGTGGCGCAATCTCTGCTCACTGCAACCTCTGCCTCCTGAGTTCAAGTGATTCTCCTGCCCCAGCCTCCCAGGTAACTGGGATTACAGGCAAGCACCACCATGCCTGGCTATTTTTTGTATTTTTTATAACTCCTGACCTCAGGTGATCCATCCACCTCAGTCTCCCAGAGTGCTGGGATTACAAGCATGAGCCACTGCACCCAGCCTCTTTTTCTGACTTTTAATAGCTGTTCCCAAACTGACATTGTTTGTAGTAACTATTTTCCCTTTTTGATCAAAGATCCATTCTAGGATAGCGTTTTCTTGAAATAGGACATTGTCAGAGGCTCTCTCTTTGTGTGAGAATTCATACCATTGTGAACTTTCTGCAGGAGGATGCTGAGGTGACCAAAGCTTTTGAAGAAGATATAGAGACCCCACCAACAAGAAACATTCCTTCTCCCGGACAGCTGGACCCAGACACACGGATCCCTGTTATCAATCTCGAAGATGGGACAAGGCTGGTGGGGGAAGATGCTCCTAAAAATAAGGATTTAGTTGAATGGCTGAAGCTGCACCCTACTTACACTGTTGATATGCCAAGTTATGTACCAGTGAGTATTGCAGAGTTTAGAGTTGGAAGGAATATTGCAGGCCGGTCCACTTCATTCCCTTACAACATAGAAATCCCTGACAGCTGGTCCCTCTGCCTTTTCCTTGAATGTTTCCTGGTCTCAAACATTTCCCAGGTCTTTGTTGTTGAATCTTCTTCATTTCAGATACTAGCTTTAGGTCTGTCTTACTGAAGGCAGCCTTATGGTTATTTGAAGATGTGCATTATGCATTTCCTTACTGTTTGCTTCTCCCATCAAACTCATGTGACTTCTTCAGTTATTCTTTCCATGGCATTGTTTCCAGGCGGTCTTAGTATTGGGGTAACACTCTTGAATGCACTTTCTCTAGTCTCCAAACAAGGCTCCGCCATCCCAGAGTGCTATGAAGCCATTACTTCCAGAGATTTGACCAGTTAGTGCAGCCCAAGATTGTATTAGCTGCTTTTACGACAACTAACGCTGGTGCCTTATATTAAACATTAGACAGTTCATATCTCCAAATGGTTTGTCACACAAACTGTTTGCTAGCTAGCAATGCAAGTCTTTTGCTTTCCAAATTTATGTGATTGATTTTTAAAAACTTAAATGTAGGGTTTTACATTTTATTTTGTTGTGTTATTTTGTTTGTTCAGCCTAGTGTTCTTGCCACTCAGAATGTATGTACCCCTACCCCCTCACAAGATCTGTCTATTTGTTGGTTAGTTCCCATTACAGACAGTCTCATGTTGTTGATGGGGTATCATCTCTTGTGTTCATTCAAGCCACTAACTAGAAATTAGTAAAAGTACTATAGAAAGCCTCCTTTAAAAATATCACAACTTGGTTAAACATTTAAAGAAAAACTTTAAGTGAGCTTATTGATAGACAAAAGGAAAAGCCAGCACTTACATGTTCCTTAATGGACAGGGGTAAAGAAGGAATTTTTTCTTTCAAAGAGAAGAATATGGTTTCTAATATTAATAATTAAAATGATTCTTGAAACTTCTGACAGTTTTCTTTGGCATTTATATAGAGAAGACTAAGTACTAAATACCAGTTTTACTAAATATGTTTTTTCTTTTGCAGAAGAATGCAGATGTGCTATTTTCCTCATTTCAGAAACCGAAACAGAAACGACATAGATGTCGAAACCCTAATAAATTGGATATAAACACTTTGACGGGAGAAGAAAGGGTGCCTGTTGTCAATAAACGAAATGGGAAGAAGGTAAACGCTGGGAAAGGGAACCGATCACTATGTGATTTCTTAGCCCAGAAAGAAGTGTTTTATCCTGCCCTCTTCTATAAGGGAAAAGAATCCTGTCTGCCAGATTGTGTGTGTGTGTGTGTGTGTGTGTGTGTGTGTGAATCCTGTCTGCCAGATTGTGTGTGTGTGTGTGTGTATTATAGAAGGAGTAGGGAGTAGATTAACAGAGAGGAGAAGGAAGACTGTGTTTTTAATCATTTGTCAAATGCCTCTACCCAGATGGGTGGAGCTATGGCGCCTCCGATGAAGGATCTACCCAGGTGGCTGGAAGAAAATCCTGAATTTGCAGTTGCTCCAGACTGGACTGATATAGTTAAGCAATCTGTAAGTACAAACTGCATTTCTGTCACGAAAGGTAGCTATACAAAACTGTTTTCCCGAGTCTTTCTTGTTTTCTGTTGGCCATTAATTATTCAGTTGTAACTTATTCTTAGCTTAAAAGAATTGACATAATACATCATTTTCATACATCATTTCATACATCATTAATATATCATTTCTTACATCAATACATCATTAATCCAAAGTGAATTCATTTGTCAGCTCCAATTTAAAAGGTTTGTATGGAAACATACATTCACAGTCTTGGAGGTAGACTTCTCCAAGGGGAACTGCCCCAGGTAAGTCTACTTAACAGCTCACCTGTGGAATGGGATGTATGGTGGTTGAGATCATTAAGATTAACTGTGATTTCTGATTTAAGAAAAACAACAAAAAAATACAACAGTTCTACCTAAAAGATTTTGTTATTACTAGCTTTTTAAAAGTTCATTCATGACATGCTGATTATTTGTTTTAATTATACATTAAAACTGACTTTTCTTTCAGTGTAACGTTCTGTCAATCTTAACACACGTGTGAGTTTGTGAACTGACACCTTAGTCAGAATAGGGTTCCATCCCCCTACCCCCTCAAGTTCCCTCATACTGTCCTTTCCCCTACCCCCAGCCCCTGGCTGCCACTGACCTGTTCTCCATCCCTGTCTTTTTGAGAATGTCATAAAATGTAAGCATGAAGGACATAAGTTTGGAAGAACTGAGCAATTTCTTTTGCTTATCATGTGGAAGGTCATCAATGGTCACGTGTCACAGTTCGCTCCTTTCTGTTGCCGAGTAGCTCTCTCCATTGCATAGATGTGACACTGCACGGCTTAGCCCTCACACGCTGAAGGACATCTGGGTTATTTCCTGATTTTTGAAACTATGACTAGAGCTGCTATAAGCAATTGTGTACAGGTTTTGGTGTGAACATAAGTTTTCATTTTTCTAGGGTAGATAATAAAATATAATTACATTTTCCATATTTCAAAAATACTTTTTCTCTTACACATATTTGAAATATCCAAAATAACACATTATAGAGGGGATAAAACATCCTGGGTTTATATTATGTTATACTATTTCATAAATTTTCTCCCATACAATATCTTTTTTGTTTGTTTGTTTTTTGAGGCAAGGTCTTTGTCACCCAGACTGGAGTGCAGTGGCAAAATCACAGCTCACTACAGCCTCAACCTCCCAGGCTCAAGCAATCCTCCACCTCAGCCTCCCAAGCAGCTGGGACTACAGGCACACATCACCAAGCTTGGCTAGTTTTTGTGTTTTTTGTAGAGAAGGCATTTTGCCACATTGCCTAGGCTGGTCTCGAACTCATCTCAAGCAGTCTGTCTGCCATGACCTCCCAAAGTGCTCAGATTACAGGTGTGAGCCACTGCCCAGCCAAAAAATTTTTTTAATTGACAGATATTTAATTGACAAAAATTAACTGATGAATCAAATATATATTCAAGGTGTACAGCATGGTGTTTTTTTCTTTTAAGAGACAGGGTCTTGCTCTGTCACCCAGGCTGGAGTGCAATGGTGTAATCATAGCTCACTTGGCAGCCTCAAACTCCTGGGCTCAAGCAGTCCTCCCATCTCAGCCTCCTGATTAGCCAAGTAGCTGAGATGACAAGCATATGCCACCACACCTGGATAATTTTTTTTAATTTCATAGAGATAGGGTCTTGCTATGTGCCCCAGGCTGGTCTCAGACTCCTGGGCTCAAGAAATCCTCTCTAATCTTGGCCTCCCAAAGTGTTGGGATTACAAGCATGAGCCACAGCACCTGGCTTCAAGTGATGATTTGATATAATTATACATTATGTACTTTCCTTTATAAAAATGTGTTATGGGTACATAGTAGGTATATATATAGGGTACATGAGATATTTTTGTACAAGCACACAGTGCATAATAATCACTTTGGGTAGATGAGGTATGCATCACCTCAAGCATTTACCCTTTGTATTACAAACAATGCGATTATACTCTTTTAGTTATTTTAAAACATACAATAAATTATTGTTGACTATGTAGTCACCCTGTTGTGTTACCGAAAACTAGATCTTACTCATCCTGTCTAACTTTATTTTTGTACCCCATCATGTACTTCCTGATGTATGATTTCTTGAGTTAGTTATGGATGCAGCTAACTTGACATTTACCTCACTGATGAGTAGCCTTGAGCAATTTTTCTGCAGTTCAGCAAGCTAACATAATAATAAAAACAAGTTTTGCTGTCATTAAGTTTTATCATTGAGCTGTTAGAAGGGAAGAACTACTTAGGTATTTCTATTTGGAATGGCAGGTTCACCACAGAGGCTCACATTGAGATCAAGTTGTCTTCGGCAGCCTTTATAGCCGTTGTTTGCCTCCCCTCTCCTCCAGGGTTTTGTTCCCGAGTCGATGTTTGACCGCCTTCTCACTGGGCCTGTGGTGCGGGGAGAGGGAGCGAGCAGAAGAGGAAGAAGGCCCAAAAGTGAGATCGCCAGAGCAGCCGCGGCCGCTGCTGCTGTGGCCTCCACGTCAGGGATCAACCCTTTGCTGGTGAACAGCCTGTTTGCTGGAATGGACCTGACGAGCCTTCAGAATCTCCAGAATCTCCAGTCGCTCCAGCTGGCAGGCCTCATGGGCTTCCCTCCAGGACTGGCAACAGCTGCCACCGCCGGAGGCGATGCGAAGAACCCTGCTGCTGTGCTGCCCCTGATGCTGCCAGGAATGGCGGGCCTGCCCAACGTGTTTGGCTTGGGCGGGCTGTTGAATAACCCTCTGTCAGCTGCTACTGGAAACACCACTACTGCTTCTAGTCAAGGAGAACCGGAAGACAGCACTTCAAAAGGAGAGGAGAAAGGAAATGAGAATGAAGACGAGAACAAAGACTCTGAGAAAAGCACAGATGCTGTTTCGGCTGCTGACTCTGCGAATGGATCTGTTGGTGCTGCTACTGCCCCGGCCGGATTGCCCTCAAACCCACTAGCCTTCAACCCTTTCCTCCTGTCCACCATGGCCCCAGGCCTCTTCTACCCATCCATGTTTCTACCTCCAGGACTGGGGGGATTGACGCTGCCTGGGTTCCCAGCATTGGCAGGACTTCAGAATGCCGTGGGCTCGAGCGAAGAAAAGGCTGCTGCTGACAAGGCCGAGGGAGGACCCTTTAAAGATGGAGAGACCCTTGAAGGCAGCGATGCCGAGGAGAGCCTGGATAAGACTGCAGAGTCCTCCCTCTTAGAAGACGAAATAGCACAGGGTGAAGAGCTAGACTCACTTGATGGGGGGGACGAAATAGAAAACAATGAAAATGATGAATAACCAGTACCAGTTCCAGTTCAAGTGTTTAAAACTTTTGACAAGTGGTAGTCCTACTGTTTACACTCACAGTTAATGTTCATACCTAGTTTTATAAGCTGTTCTGTAACATAGTGTAGCAAAAAAAAAAAAAAATTCAAGTCATGTTATACAGGTGTGTCAAAAGGTATCTTGGTCATTAAGTATTGTGCAGTGCATTATTTATTATCCCTAGGAGAGATGAAATTTGAGAGGTGATCATGTCTTTTTAAGGAAACTTACATAATGCTCTGCTTTTTTTTTTCTCTTGGTACCATTGGTATTATAATAAAGAGCAATTTGTAACTGAGTGGCACTAATGGAAAAAGGTGCTGCTCAAAGGAAGTATGAAGTTATATATTTAATTTTTTAATTTTAATTTTTAATTTTTTTGCTGTGAAGGTCAAGCTGAAATTTACCATACATATCATCCTTGCTCATTTGTTTCCCTTTTTGACTGTATGGGGTTCCCACACTCGCGCATCCACACACATCCACCCACTCTGACAATCTCCACGCTAGTGTGAACGCCTCTGTCCCGAGGCGCAGCAATAATAAGGCAGCTGTTGAATGTGAAGGGTCCCTTTGGAAAACTCACCTACTGGGAGGGTTCTTGCCAGACAGAACTACAGTTCCATTGTCTTGTGGTCTTGTAATGCACTGGTAAAAACAAAATAAATAGATGAATAAATAAAGAGTGAGAGAAGAGAGAATCAGGTACCTTTTTTAAATTAAAGGACTTTGTTACTTTAGCCACAAAGCTAAAACAGCATTACCTCAGCTCTAAACTAGCCTTGAAGTTTACAGACATGACTTTGTAAATGTATTGTTTTTCTTTGTTGTGATGTCTTTTTATTTTTTTCTTGGAAAACTGCTATCATGTAAGATAAAATGTAAATTGCTGCCAACTGTAGTAATGATGCTTTTAATAAAAGTGACCCATGATATGCAGAGATGTAATTATAGAATGTAGTATATAGGGAAACTGGTGTTCACTCTATTTTTTGTATTCGCAATAGATGCAAATACAGCATTCTGGCTTTTGTAGTTTCTTGATATATCCTCTTATACTAGATTAGCTTTTAGTAATACACTAAACTGTCTCCAAGACTAGACAGGAAAGAAAACCTTGAATTACTCTCACATAATTCCACTCCAGATATCTCAACAGAAATGCATACAAAAAGCTCCTATTACTCCCTCGAAAGGGCATCTGAGACTGAGAATACTTAGAAATGTGTGCAGCATGTGATAATGTGGTACACTGAAGAACAAAAGGGCAAAAGAAAAATGAGGCTTTAATAGGCACAATATCTAGGTCATTTATCCTTGGTTAATGGGTAGAAAAACACAATGCAGTAGTGTCAGCAAGGGACACAAAGGCACTCTGGTGTCCTGCAGACCAGCGCTCGATGCCAGGAACCAGTGTGTGGAAAAACCCATGTGGAATTGAAACAGACCGACTTAAGCACGCACGCGCGCACGCACGGTCTCAGGAGCTACTGATTTGTGGACCCCTTTTCGACCTTTGATATTTAAAGTAAAATATAATTTGAGATCTACTGTTTTCACCTTTTTATGTCACCTGAACCAACACAAAGCCATATTTTCATCCAGTTAAAAAGCAGAGGAAGGGATGTGGACGAGAGTGTTTTGTGTGTGTTGCCTTCCTCCACACCCTCCCCCCAGGACGTCTGCACACAGTCCACCCCCAGCCAGTGTGCTGCCAGACAGGTGGTCCAAATTCCTCCCAGACAACGAGATTCAGTTCGTTTATGTCCCTTAATGATTCTGGGAAAGGAACAACCTGAACCGTCCACCTTACAGATCCTGTGATGGCTTTTATTTATCATCCCCGTTGTCTGCTGAAAGTGAATGGGCTGTGCACATTGGAGGAAAGTGCCTTGAAGAGAATATTTTTTGAAAGGGAATTATTCAAACACCGAAAAGTAAAACTAGATCTGCCTAAAGTATAGGGAATTTAAGTAAGTAACAAAGATGTTAGCAGGGAGAATTTGTTTAATAAAATGAGCCATTAAAGGGTGTTTTTTAAAAGTTCTTTGTAGTATTGGAAATTTTCCTATGAGCCTCTGTAAATAGAGAATATAACGTGACACTGTTAGAATAAGATTTGAAGAGCAATGATGATCTTCAAAGCAAAGCCATCAGTTGCTCGTGGCCAGAGGACCCCTGAGTTGATGGGGCTCACTGGCTTGTTATGTGCGCCTTCCAGCATCTGTTGACATGGCTTTAATGTCATTCACATTTTCATATTGGAAAATGCATTTTGTTCTTCCAGTGAAATTCATTCTTGGTAGTAGATCTTGAATCTACCTAAGTTAGAAGCATTTTATTTTTGTTGTTTTTAGGCGGAGTCTCACTGTTGCCCAGGCTGGAGTGCAGTGGTGTGATCTCGGCTCACTGCAGGCTCCGTCTCCTGCGTTCACGCCATTCTCCTGTCTCAGCCTCCCTAGTAGCTGGGACTACAGGCGCCTGCCACCATGCTCAGCTAATTTTTTTGTATTTTTGGTGGAGACGGGATTTCACCGTGTTAGCCAGGATGGTCTGGATCTCCTGACCCTTGTGATCCGCCCGCCTCGGCCTCCCAAAGTGCTGGAATTACAGGCATGAGTAAGAAGTATTTTCAATTCAGTGAGATACTAATGGGTATGATGGTGTGCCTAGCGTGGAGGAAGCACTGAGGTGCCAAGGGTTCTCCTGGCATTGCTCCCTGATGGAAGTGCTGTTCTTCCCTGAGGAGGCTGAGGCCCGGGAGTTGGTATCACTGCCAGCAGTTAAGTGCAGGAGCAGGGCTTGAACTCAGGCTGTCTGACTGCAGAAGCCTGTGTATATGCTCCTAAAACACTGCACTTTTAGGTCTCTGAAAGAAAATCATGACATAAGGATGACTGAAAGTTTGCTGTTTTTCCCCCTTCATAACATCTTAAGTTTGAGGTTGGGAATTAAGAGAAAGTCTTGAATTAGAGCCTTAACTTTGGCTAAGGAAATGAATCCCACCTACCTCATTTAAATTTGGATTTATTTTGCCCCACAAATACTTCTATTTTATAAAGAAATCAAGTCTTTAAAAAGAATTTGTCCAAATAAGTTACTGAGATAGTAAATTGCTAGCCTGGTATTTGAACCCTGATTGATCTAACTCCAAAGCCCAGGCTCCTAAGCACTGTGCTAGTGTAATTAACATTCATCAGCAACATTGGGTGCTGTGTGCTAGAGGCTGTGCTGGGAATATAGAAATGAAAGCAAACAGACTAGTCCCCTGCTGTCATGCAGCTTATATCCTAGTACGAAGAGATGGATAACAGAATACAAATAAAATGTTTGCAGAGCAAGGAAGACTTAAATAAGGTGATAGGATGGCCAGGAAAGAGCTCTGTGGAGGAGACAGCTCACACCTGAGTGATGAGCAGTAGGCAGACTGAGATGTAGTTGGAGAATGGTCCAGACTAAAGGAATGACAAATGCAAAGACCTTGAGTTGGTAATGAGCTTGGAATAAGGAGTGGAGAGGCCATCTGCTTTGAAAACTTGGGAGGCATGGTCAGATTACATAGGGCCTGGATGGCCCTGGTGGAGGATTTGGGTTTCATGCTAAGTGCTGTAGAAAGTCTTCTGAAGGTTTTATGCAGAAAAAATGGTCATTTTCTTGTTTTTGAAAGATCATTATGTCTGCAGTTCAAAAAACTCCCTTGTAAAGGGGAGTCAGGAATTCCAGTTGTGAGATGGCTGTAGCAGCCTTGGGTCAAGGTAGTGGGCAGTAATGGAGAATGAAAGCCGTGGATGGACTTGGGATATGTTTTGAAGAGGTAGACCCTCCAATTTAAATGAACTTCTCAGTGAATAATTTGTATTCTTCAGGACTACTACTAAAAACTAACAGATAAAGAACGTTCACCATGCTGTTTTTTTAAAATAAGAATGTTGTGATTACTGTTAGAAGAAGATACTGGGAAAAGAAATTTTTCCATCATGTCTGTTACAAAATTTTCTTTTTAGTTCAATGAAAATTATTTGTTAATTATCTGTGGGAAGAGTTTTTAGAAATTACTTCTGACAGAGGAGGTGAGAATGAGTGTTGTTGAAGCAATGTGTGTTACAGCAAACATCTCTGTGTCTCTAGGGCCATCAATAAATTTAAATTAGGAAGCAAAACAATGTAAATGACTTCTAACAAGCACTTAGAATACATCTTATTCATTCAACTTGGCTCTCTAATGAGCAATTTTATGTTTTCTTAAGCACAGGTAAGATTTACCACAGTTTTACAGATGTAGTAAAATAAGCTACATTTGGCAAAATAGATGAATAAATTACCTTCTGAAATATTTTACCTAATGTAAGACTCTAAGCATTTCATCACTGAGATTTTTGGCAGAGGAGCCGCTTAATTTGCAGATTTTCTGGTAAGGGTTAGGATGATCGTTTTCTAAGTATTATAAGTTATTTTATGCAGTGCAACATAGCGCCACCGTCCCGATAGATCTATTGGTCTGTAAACCTTGTTTTGGATCTAGAGATGTAGAGTTGAATTTTAATTTGGATCTCCTTAATCAAATGTGTACTATGTAATTTAAATGAAATTAAAGAATAAGGTAGTGAAAAAATTTCAAATATTTTTACATCTAATATCTTTACTTTCAGAACTATTTACTCTTTTTTTTTTTTTTTTAAATGGTGTCTTGCTCTGTCACCCAGGCTGGAGAGCAGTGGCATGACCTCGGCTCACTGCAACCTTCGCCTTCCGTGTTCAAGATTCTCCTGCTTCAGCCTCCTGAATAGCGGGGCCTATAGGCATCTGCCACCATGCCCGGCTAATTTTTGTATGTTTAGTAGAGATGAGATTTCACCATGTTTGCCAGACTGGTCTCAAACTCCTGACCTCAAGTGATCTGCCTGCCTCAGTTCCCAAAGTGCTGGGCTTACAGGCGTGAGCCACTGCGCCCGGCAGAATGATTTACTCTAAAAATGTGTTTAGCTCCTAAGCAGGTTGAAATATTCTTCACTTGAACAAAGATGGCAGAATCCCATTTCACATGTTTGCAGGCATGCTACTTAAGTGTGCTGGTGCCTCTCCACAGTTGGATCCTGCTGTAAGCCTTCCCTTCTCATGAGGTCCTTCCTGGGCTCCAAGACAAATGTCATGATAAATTTGGAGTTGTAGCTAAAGGACAGCCTAATAGTTTTCTAATGTATAATAAATAGTAGCACTAAGTCAAAATACTGCTTAGGAATCACTTTATACTCCAGGTGGCTTCCTCCATTGTCCCCTTGCCGCCTCTGCATTTTGATCTGAAAGCTCGATTTCAAGATTACAAATGAGAGAAACCTGATTCTCTTCTGTGACAGGAGCCAGGTACTGCAATGGTTTGCAATCCAAAACCTCATAATTGTCAGCCTCAGTTCAAGAGACATCAACTTGGTTATAGGCTGGATGACTGAAACCTAAGCAGGCTGTAAATTTAATAGTTTAAGGGAGTGCACATGACAGTTTGGAAAACTCATCCTGTTTGACATGTTTCACCATGTTTCCCTAGGAATTGGGAAGCTCAACATTTCAGAATTCAGCATTTGTGTTTGTTAATAGGCACTGGTGAGTTAATCCACACCACACCCTGGTAAGTTAGGCCAGTCTTGTTGCCACCACCCCTTCACCAGGTGAGGCAGGGTCATTTGCCCAAGGCCGAGTAGTACACAAGTGTGGTGGCCAGAACTAGAATTCAGACTTTTCCAGCGAATGTGGTGGCTAGCTGTGGCCCATCTGTTTTAGGATAAACCCATCATCAATGTTAATTCAGGTCCAGGATCTTAAACAAAAACCTAAAATAGATCAAGCTACAAGGTATTTTAATAAACAACTGATGGTGTGATCTGAAGAACAAATCAGAAAGTTCCAGAATCTCATGCTGCATCACAGAAGTGATTATTGAAGAATGCCTGAAAGATGCTCAAGTAAAAAAAAAAAAAAATTAACAAGCAGGCTTTATATCCATGCTGAGTTAATGATATGATCTATGCAACCGACAATCTGAATATTTCTGCACGTTACTGAGGATATTCTCTAGGATTTCTGGATAGTGAATATTGCCCTTTCTTCTACCTTGTATCTGAATGGCCCTAAAAGCCAGCCCCAGCTTGTAGAAATTGAGATGACAAAGTCTGGAACCTATGGTTCCTACAAGGATGGAAAATAGCCCCAGCAGAACAGTGTTGCTTCATCTGTCCCCACCCACGGGGCTTTCCTAGGCTATTGTAGCTCTCACAGCGGATTTGCATATCTGTAGCTGCAGAGCTAATGTTCTCTCTCTAGGCTCAGGGGGCCCTGCAAGGCAGCTCCATGGTCCTTTCCATCTTATTGTGAGAGTTGGTGGAAAATGAGAGGCGGCCATTGTGTCTGACTGCGGAGGCATTGTTCTTCCCCCGAGGAGGCTGGCCTGTTTCTCAGCTCCCGGTTTCTGCTCCTCCAGCCATGGCTAGCTTCTGAGGAACAGCTGGACTGACTCAGAATTGCCCCAAGGGTTACTTAAAACCATGAGAAAAATTTTACTCTCCAAAACATAAAGTTACAAACTGCCCCCCGCAAACTCCTTTTCTTGGGTGTCCCAGTTTGCATAGAACCTGTGTGCTCTGTTAGTAACGCAGCCGTGGCAACTCAATGACAAAGTGCTGGCTTGCCCATCGGCCCCCAGCCCCTAGTCCCCTTTGCGAAAAGAATTTCATTGACCATCAGAATACGTGGTGATGGCAGTAGGGGATAAAATTAAAGCAGAAAATGTCCCTTTACATTTCAACCATAAAACCATCTGTTGCTGAGGACTGTGCAGGTATCAATTGTTTATGATCATTAAAATCTTGCTGTTGGGGATAGTAACTACAAAAACCTGAATATTGTTTACGATGTGGATGTCGGGGAAACCAAAGCTTTTTGTATTTATGTTGCTTTCTTATGTGTTTGGGGGCAGGCCAAATGAGCAAAACAACAGTGGCCTTCCAAGGTGCATAAGCCTAGGAGAACGTGCTGTGAAATATATGCAAGAAGAAGAGCAACTTTGAGAATCACTTGGTGTTTCTTGTATTTGGAGCTCAAATGACTAAATGGCCAAAATGTCATCTCCAGCTGACATGCTTCCAGCATGCCTGTCCTGGTCAGAAAGCTTACCCAAAGTAGTTTACAATTTTATTTTGTACTACGATATACCCGCTTCTGGACACGCATCTGCAGATTTTAGGTGCATGCTGATCTGGCACATTTATTCTCATGGATTGTATGTACAGGGCTTGATGTGCTCCCTGCCTTCAAGGAGATGCTGAAATCCGCAACAACTTGAAGGGTTAGACAAACTTACTGTTTTAATAGCTGTTACAGGTACAAATTATCCTAGCCACTTGATTGTCAGCTGTGGCTAAATGTGTTGAGTAATGAGGAAGGTACTGAGCCCAGAGACCCTGGGAGAGGACATGTGGATTTGATCGGTTGTCCTTGCTCCTTGTAATTTTAGCTTCCTGCACCAGATCACTATCCAGAACAGGAACAGCTTTAAACTAATCTTGTTTTGCTTTAAGTATAAACCATCTAGGCTTCTGAATTATTGCAAAAAAGAAAAAAGTTTAGTAACTTCAGTTAAATTTCTAAGACTCACATCTCTCCTGCATCAACATGATCATGATATTCCCCTTCTCTTAGGTGCTGCCGATGGTGACCTAAAAACAGAGGCAGCAATGCCCTGAGGATGGCTTCCTGTTGCTGGTGTCCACAAGGTGATTTCCTTCTGTATCTAGACATTCTTGCTTGATGGACTAAATGCAGCCATGTTTTGCTTTCGGCCTTTCCACATTGAGTCTCTGCTGTCTTAGGGACAAATGTCATGGAGTCTTTTTGTGTATTAAGGACACTTTCTTTTGAAAGCCATGCCAGGGTTATGCTAAACAAAGGGAATAATAGGTAACATTCTCGTCCTTAAGTAGCAACCAATTGGGAAGTATTTAATGTGCAATTGGAGGGGCGTGTTGGAGGGTAAGGGTGAGAGAAAAAGCATATAATCAGGGTTCTTCCAGGGCCTAAGAGTGTTGCTGAGGTAGGTAACATAAACAACAGATCTGCCCGTGCTTTGCAGATTTCAGGGCATTTATCCATGCATTGTCTCAATGGATACAACTTTGAAATAGGCCAGTTGTGACTTTAGAGATTACAGAAATAAGGTTTCGTGATGCAAGGTTAGCAAGTGGTTTAGTTGAATCTTGCAGGCAGGTCTTTGGACTCCAGATCACATAGTGTGGTTTCTCTACCACATAATGACAGCAACCAGGTACCTCCCGCCACACACACACAGTGGCAGTGCCGTAGAGCAAGTTCGTCTCTGAGTCTCACCTTCCTCATTTGTAAATTTGGAAGCATAATAATGATAATGCCTTCCTTCTAGTGTTGTGTGAGGATTAGAAATCCCGAATATGGCCGGGCACGGTGGCTCACACCTGTAATCCCAGCACTTTGGGAAGCTGAGGCAGATGGATCACCTGAGGTCAGGAGTTTGAGACCAGCTTGGCCAACTTGATGAATCCCCGTCCCTACTAAAAATACAAAAAATTAGCCAGGCATGGTGGCAGACACTTGTAATCCTAACTACCTGGGAGGCTAAGGTGGAAGAATTGCTTGAACCGGGGAGGTGGAGGCTGCAGTGAGCTGAGATCGTGCCACTGCACTCCAGCCTGAGCAACAGAGCAAGACTCTGTCTTGAAAAAATAAAAAAAGAAAAGAAATCCTGAATATGCAAAGTTCTTAGCGTCTGACACTGAACTGGCACTCAATAAATGATCACTTTAAAAACTTCGCATCATTTGACAAATTCTAAAGAAGTGGTACAGGAGAGTGAAGCCTAAAAACACTGAGCAAATGGCCGGAGTGGTTTTGGCTTATAAGGAGTGTTCTATAGAAATGAGGCTTCTGCCTGTCCTGAAACACAGGCAGTTCTTGGCTGAAGACAGCAGTGCAGACTTGAGCTTGGAGTGGGTGGGAAGAGGTAAGGCTTCTAGAAAGTCAGTTCTCAAACACCAGTGAGCAATACAAGTAGCCCTGGGGCCTCGTACACTTCCAGATTTGGATGAAAATTGTTTTTAAAGCTTCCCAATACTCTTATTCCAATACATTCTAATATTTTCTGTTGTATTCTATTTCATTAGAATAAGTAAATAAGAGATCATTCCCCTCTAAACTGACTTAATGATGCAGTAGTGGTTAGTTGCCTGCACTTTGAAAAATCCTGCTGTAAAACAAGGGTTCTTAACCTGGGTCTGTGGATGGGCTTTGTGGGAGGGGACGTGGATGGCCCTAAATCCCCAGAATTTGGATGCATAGTTATGTGTGCATGTATTTTTCTAGAGAGAGGGTCCCTAAATTTCGTTTGGGCCTCAAAGCACCTGTGACGTCCTTTGTGAGAGGGTAATAAGAGAGCCAGAAAAGCAGCTTTGAGTGATTGGGGATTACTTTTAATGCCACTTCAGAAATGGAAAACTGATGAAAAACCAATCCCTGAAGAGGAGAAACCACAGGCAAATGGAACATTCCCTGCAAAATGCCTCCTGCCCAGGGGACTCTTTTCCCGCTTGTGTGACAGCCAGCAGTTGGGACAGCCTCCTTTTTCTTCTGCACCAAGTGGGGATGGTAATACCACCTTCCGTGCAGGCCAGTTTTGAAGACTGAATGAGATAATGCCTGTAGAACTACTTAGACTGGTACAAAATAAACACGTTCACAATGTCAACTATTGTGCGTGCTGTCCCTGAATGGTGACAGTACCACAGAGAGTGTTGTCCCCATTGTATCTGTCCAGTGCTTTGTGAGTGTGTGTTTGTTTTTAGTGGAATGAATTCTTTTCCTCATTCATGAGCATAGAGGCTGATAGAATTTCTAGGCAATCTGAACTACCTTGAGGTCCCTCCCCTAGGCCCTCACACAAAGCCAGAAGACAGAAATTAGTCCTTTCTCCCTGTCTGGCTTCTGGAAGCTGGCCATAGGGCCTGACTGGCATCCCTGCCAAGCTAACACAGGTTCCTGGGTGGCCAAGGTGTGCCCGCCCCTGCCAGATGGCAAACAGTGCCCATGGCTGCCACGCCCTCAGCCCCAGCACACTCAGGACCACGCTCTTGTTGTTACTCACCCTTCAGTCAAAAAATCAAACAAAACACAAGGGGCCCTGGAGAGCTGTCCTCAGCTTTCCTCCTTCCCAGGAGGAAGCAAAGGTGAAAGGAAAAAGGGTTTCTGCATAAGGTGCCCACCTTTGGGGAGTCTGAATTTCTGCCCTCCTATTTTATAAATATCATTTGATGCTGTGCTGTTCAGTCGTGAAGGCCAGGGCTCCACACAGCAGTGACGCCTCTCGGTCCCGCGGTAGGTGGAAAGCGCGGAGTGCGGTCGCGCTGGGCACAGGTGCGCGATGGATGGGGCTGCACGGTGGGCATGGAGCGCCTCTGCGGGAAACTAGCTCTTCCTTCCCAAACTCAGTTTTAAAGGGCACAGCAAGTGAGGTGCTGCTGGTTTTAACAGCTCGCGTCAGGTAAAGAATGAAGATCTATACATGTACAGCGACTGAGGCTGTTTGTTTCTAATTGGTGTTTTTGTAAGTAGGGTTCTCACCAGAAGAAGGCACATGTGTGAGGGAGTGGACTGTGTCCGCCCCAGATGAACGCGCTGAAACCAGAGCCCCAGCGCCTCAGGATGGGACTGCATTTAGAGACAGAGCCTTTAAGAGGGGATTAATGGAAAATGAGTTCGTATGGATGGGTCCTGCTCCAACCCGACTGGTGTCTATAAGAAGAGGAGATTAGGACACAGGCAGAGACGGAGGGAAGACCTCCTGAGGGCACGGGAAGAAGGCGGCCATCTACAAGCCCAAGAGAGAGGCCCCCAAGAAGCCAACCCTACTGACCTCTTGATCTTGGACTTCCAGCCTCCAGAACGGTGAGAAAAGAGATGTCTGTTGTTTCAGCCACCCAGTCTGTGGTACCTGGTTATGGCAGCCCCAGTAAACTAATAAACTGTGTCTTTCATGAACTCATATAGCAACAGTTTACAAGCCTGGCCAACCCCATCAGAAAACGAAAAAGAAACCACCAGGTGAAGTGAAAGCAGTTCCGGTGGTGCGGCCGTTCACTCAGGGCTGTGCTGTGATCCACTAGATGGGCTCAGGCTGACGGAAGTCTGGTTGAGTCCTGCTCAGCCAATGGCAGGTTGTGTGCCACAGGCGAGCTACGTCATTTCTCTGGACCTGTTTCCCCAGATGACTGGTCGCAATAATGAGGACGAGGCGGATGGTGGTGGGGATGGATGCTAGATCCCATTTCAGAAGGCTGCAGTGAGGATTCTACCAGTTCACATGCATCAGGCACTGAGCCCTGAACCGCACCTAATAAACACTCTCCCAGCTATCAGTATTACAAACCTGAGATCTGGGGCCACATCAGGGACCTCCTCCTTTCCAGATGTGTGACCTTGATTGAAAGTCACCAGTTCCCTGGGGTTGCTCCATTTGCACAGTGAGGGCCTCAGTGACACTTGGGGACCCTTTTGGCTCCAACATTTTATCATTCTAATAATTGTTGATATGATGAGCCATTCTTTGCAAGGAGTAGGGCAACATTTTGGTGAGTTGTGAGAAACATAATATTTTGGGTTTTTTTTCTACCCTATGTGTTCATGGTTGACAAACTCAAGTAAATAGGGATGACTTTAGGGAATGTCTTCCAGATAATTCCCCCCTTTAAAAAAAATCTGTACCCTTAGATTCTCTAAGTATTAACAAAAAAGGGGAAAAAAAGGCAAACTTCTACTTTTAAGCAGTGCAAAGTGACTGCAGTAAATCTATTTAGGTATCATCATGTTTGACTTTAAGAAAATGGCTGAGCTATGGGCAAGGTAATTCAAGAAGATATAAATGGCTGCATTATAATAAGCAGACACCTATTTT
This sequence comes from Mandrillus leucophaeus, assembly GCF_000951045.1. Lineage (NCBI taxonomy): Eukaryota > Metazoa > Chordata > Mammalia > Primates > Cercopithecidae > Mandrillus > Mandrillus leucophaeus. Next base: position 3,379,062 of record NW_012102432.1, on the reverse strand, counting down.
AAGCATGATCTATGTTTTTGAGAAAATTCATTACAATAAGTCTTACAATACCAGCCTCTTCAATGAATTTTTCATGTCTGCATACCAAGATATATATAAAACGATCGTAATCATGTACCTTTGGGGCAATGCTGAGCGCCAGCTGTTTCAGGCATGATTTATAGGTTGCCACGCTCAAGGTTAATAATCAGGAGAAACAGGTTACAGTATGCAATGTATTTATGTCAGGTTAGAAGTTCAGTTAGTAAGATAGCATGTTATAAGGAAGCACACACTTTTAATTATTTTCTAACTGCCCCCCACCTACATTTTTCTGCAATAAACTAAAAGTAAATTATGTTTTGCATGGGGATACCTCTGGTAAGCGCATCTTCTGGCTAGTCTTGGCTTTATTTAAAGGGAAACCACAGCTAGGAATTATTAGCTGTACATATGAAAACACAGCTTGATGGTACTTAAACATCTGTGCAATGGGCCTACGTAGAAGGTATGATGGAGCTTTATAAACATCAAGCTAATTATGCCCTTACTGAATTGCAGCATTTTGCCGCTAGCAGAATTTCTAACAGGATTTTCAGAGATGTGGTATATACAAGCCACAAGCTTATCTCCAAAAGCACTAAAATGGAAGCTGCCTTTCTTTGGAGACAAAATTATTGCATCAGCTTCATTAAAATCTCAGAAAAGTTCCCTTTTAAAGTGAGGCAAAAATGCCTCCTGTTGACCTAGGAAACTTTTTTTTGTAATAAAGAGAAAATTTTTTTTTGTTCATACAGAGTTTAGTTCATTGTGCTCCTCGCTCATCATTGGTCTGCACGCATGACATCTCTCTCCTGTTTCCTTTGTTTCTTTCTTCTCTCTTACCCCAGGTGTTGTTCCTCAGCACCCACCCACCCAGCCACCCAGAAGCCAGATTTCTAGTGTGTTCATTACATATGTATGCATTTATTTTTGCTAGTATTTTTTCAAAATGTGTAGTGTTTGTGTGTGTATATACATATATACATTTAATTATGTAAATGGTATCTTGTTACTTTTCTCATTCTATTTTTTAAACTTGTGCAAGTTCATCTTAACACTCTGTTGAAGTCTAATTGGCATACATTATACCGACCGGTTTAGATAACTTTTGACACCTGTGAAGCATCACAACAATCAAGATAACGAACATACCTGTCTCCCACTAAGGTTTCCTCATGTTTCTGTTACTGTTACCCTCTACCCTCCCCTACCCCTTATAGCCAGGCAACCACTAATCTGCTTTCAGTGGGTTAGTTTGTATTTTCAAGAATTTTACATAAATGGAATTATATGGTATATGATACTTTTTATCTGACTTCTTTCACAAAGCATAATTGTTCTTGAGATTCATTCATGTTGTATGCATCATTAGTTCACTTCTTTTTGTGGCTGAGGGGTATTCCATTGTATGAATATACCCATTTATTTATCTAGTCGCCTGTGGATGGACATTTGGGTTATGTCTGATTTCCAGCTCTTATAAATAAGACCACCATGAATGGCCATGTACAAGTATTTTAGTAGACATATGCTTTTGTTTCTTTTAGATAAATGTATGAAAGTGGAATGTCTGGATTACACGGTAGGTTTATGTGTAACCTTTTTTTTTTTTTTTTTTTGAGATAGAGTCTCGCTTTGTCGCCCAGGCTGGAGTGCAATGGCACAATCTTGGCTCACTGCAACTTCTGCCTCCCAGGTTCAAGTGATTCTCCTGCCTCAGCCT
>NW_012102432.1:3371283-3376783 GCF_000951045.1 Mandrillus leucophaeus | reverse complement strand
TTCCTTCCTTCCTTCCTTTCTTTTTCTTTCTTTCTTTCTTTCTTTCTTTCTTTCTTTCTTTCTTTCTTTCTTTCTTTCTTTCTTTCTTTCTTCTTTCTTTCTTTCTTTCTTTCTTTCTTTCTTTCTTTCTTTCTTTCTTTCTTTCTTTCTTTCTTTCTTCTTTCTTTCTTTCTTTCTTTCTCTCTCTCTCTCTCTTTCTTTCTTTCTTTCTTTCTTTCTTTCTTTCTTTCTTTCTTTCTTTCTTTCTTCTTTCTTTCTTTCTTTCTTTCTCTCTCTCTCTCTCCTTCTTTCTTTCTTTCTTTCTTTCTTTTTTTCTTTCTTTCTTTCTTTCTTTCTCTTTTTCTTTCTTTCCCTCCTCCTCCTCCTCCTTCTTCTTTTTCTTCTTCTTTTTTTTTTTTTCAGAGGTAGGAGCTCGCTATGTTGCCTAGGCTGGTCTTAAACTCCTGAGCTCAAGCAATCTTCCTGCCTCAGCTTCCCAAAGCACTGGGATTACAGACACGAGCAACTGCACCTGGCCCATGGCATCTTACAATGGTTCTAATTTATATTTATCTAATGATTAATGAGGTTGAGTATCTTTTCATGTGTTTATTTGCCATTCATCTGTCTTCTTGGTGATGTGTCTGTTCAAAATCTTTTGCCAGTTTTCTCATTATCAAGTTTTGGGAGTTATTTTTATCATCTGGATACAAGTGCTTTATCATATATACACTTTAATTTGTAACTATCTTCTCCTACTGTGTGGCTTCTTTTCACTCCCTTTAAAGTCTTTTGAAAAGCAGAAGTTTTGAGTTTTGATAAAGCACATTTTATCAATTTGTTCTTCTATGAATCATATTTTTGGTGTTGCATCTGGACTTTAGAGTTCATTCCCTTGATCTATTAATCTATGTTGATGCCGAATACCACACTATCTTGATTACTGTAGCTTTAGGACAAGTCTTGAAGTCAAGTTATGTAAGTCCTCCAACTTTATTTTTCTTTTTCAAAGTTGTTTTAGCTATTCCAGTTCCTCTGTATTGCCATATAAATGTTAAAATCAACTTGTCAATTTCTGCAAAAAATCCTCCTGAGAGTTTGCTTGAGATTATGTTGAATCTATGTATCAATTTGGGCAGAATGACATCTTAAAAATAATTGAGTTTTCCTACTCACACATCTGATTTTTAAAAAACTTTTTTCTTGTAACATTGACATTTTTAAGATTAATTTGTGTTTCTATGTGTATATACTACATTGCTTCTAACTCTTGCATGAACTCAGCATGTCTTAGTTTACTATTGTTACTATGACAAATTATCACAAAGTTAATGACTGAAAACAATGCAAATGTATTATCTTACAGTTCTGGAGAAGTCTGAAATTTATTTTACTAGGGTATAGTTAAGGTATCGGCAAGTGATTCCTTCTGAAAGTTCTTCTAAAAGAAGAATCTGCTTCCTTGCCTTTTTCCATTTCTAGTGGCCCCTTGTATTCTTTGGCTGTCACCCCTTCCTCCATCTTCAAAGCCTGTTGCTCCAATCTCTGCTTCAACCATCACCCTGCCTTCTCCCGACTCCTCCCGAGAACTTTTTATAGACTGGTGTGATTACATCAGGCCACCTGGGTGACCCAGGATAATCTCCACATCTCAAGATTCTTAATTTTATCACATCTGCAAAGTAGCTTTTGCCATATAAAGTAACATTCACAGGTTCTAGGAGTTAGGGCAGGGCATCTCTGGGGATCCTTGTTCAGCCTACTGCACAGCGCCTGTGTCCACCACATTTTAGGCCCACTTTCCCTGTGGCAGGCATTAGGTTGGCCCCAGCTCCTTACCACTACAAAGAATGCTGCAAAGAGCATTCACATTTCATGTCTTTTTATGAACTTGTGTGCAAACTTTCTTTCTTTCTTTTTCTTTTCTTTTTCTTTTTTTTTTTTTGAGATGGAGTCTCGCTCTGTTGCCTAGGCTGGAGTGCAATGGTGCGACCTCGGTTCACTGCAACCTCTGCCTCTCAGAGTCAAGCGATTCTCCTGCCTCAGCCTCCCAAGGAGCTGGGATTACAGGCACCCATGACGATGCCTGGCTGATTTTTGTGTTTTTAGTAGAGATGGGGCTTCACCAGGTTGGCCAGGCTGGTCTCGAACTCCTGACCTCAGGTGATCTGCCCGCTTCGGCCTCCCAAAGTGCTGGGATTACAGGCGTGAGCCACCGTGCCCAGCCATGTGCAAACTTTCTTAGGATTTGTGCCCAGAAATGAAATTGCACTGAAGGATCACTGATGCGTGCCTGTGGTGATTATAGCTGGGAAACGACTGTTTGCTCTCCAGAAAGGCTGTGCTGATCAATCTACCTCACCAGCCGCATATGAACTTTTCTGTCTCCACTTTCTCACCAACATTTCCTATCACTTACCTTCTTGTTGCCAGATCTACGTCCCATGGTTGTGTTTTGCATTTCTCTCATTACCAGTTAGTTTTGTGTATCTCTTCATGTTTGTTAACCTTCTGATTTCATCTTTATAAACTGCCTGTTCAGCCCCTTTGCCATTTTTCTATTGGTGTTACTGTTTTCCAAGTTGGTTTTATTTAGGAAGTCAGTCTCTGGCCCTCTATCAGAAAAGACTTATCCTAGGTTTTCTTGACTTTACAGTTTCACCTTTCACGTTCAGGTTTTCATCTATCTGGTGTCACCTTCGTCTTTGTTATCACGTCAACATGCAATCTTTTCTCCATAGTGAGAAAATTTTTCCATTATCAGCTACTAAAACTTCTGCCCCTTAATGGTTTGTAGTGCCACTATTATTATATATTAAGTTCCTGTGTGTGTGTGTAATATTCTATTAGTTTCTTTGTTCTTGCATCAATATCACACCTTTTTTATTACTATGGCTTTATGCTATGCTTTATTTTATAGTGTGAAATACCTGCTCGACTATTTTCAAGATGGATTTAGGTGTTTTATTCTTCCATATTCATGGTAATATAAATTTGAGTTCCTCAAAAATTTACTGCCTAGTCATGATTATGATAGTATTGAAATCATGGATTAATTTAAAAACATTTGCATCCTTACAGTAACAAGTTAGCCATCTAAGGGCATGGAATAGCTCCCCATTTTTTCAGATCATCTTTTACGTTTTTAATCAAATTTACTTTTCTCCACACATAAATTCAGGATTCTTAGCCAGTTCATAGATTTTGGTACCATTATGAATGAAGGATCTTATTTTAAAATTTCTTGTTGGGTATTTTCTGGCATAAAAACTGTTATTCATTTTAGTAGGTTGATCACACTGACAAACTTTCTAAACTCTTGATTAGTTCTAATGGTGTGTTGTTGATCCTTCTTTTTTCTAAATAGATGATAACATTTTCTGAAACCATGCCAGTTTTATTGCTTTAGAAAACATTTTTCCCAGCCGGGCGTGGTGGCTCACACCTGTAATCCCAGCACTTTGGGAGGCCGAGGTGGGCAGATCATGAGGTCAGGAGATCAAGACCATCCTGGCTAACACAGTGAAACCCTGTCTCTACTAAAAATACAAAAAATTAGTGGGGCGTGATGGCTGGCGCCTGTAGTCCCAGCTACCCGGGAGGCTGAGGCAGGAGAACGGGGTGAACCCAGGAGGCGGAGCTTGCAGCAAACCAAGAACGCGCCACTGCACTTCAGCCTGGGCGACAGAGCAAGACTCCATCTAAAAAACAAAAACAAAAAAGAAAGAAAATATTTTTCCCATAATCCTGTGAAAGCTTCATTACCTAAATTAAGAGCCTGTCATTCAAGACATCGCTACTTTTTTTGTTAAGTATAACAACATTTGAAAGATACTTAATGATCACTCTGTGTCATTTCAGCATACCTGTGAGAAAGACAAGAATAGGAGAGTTGTAATTTACAAGGATGTAGTCACTGTGCATTATTAAATGTATACTCCCTGCTGGGCCTTTCTCTAGAATGCTTTGTTTAGTCAACACTTTAAAATACACTTAGTTAGAAGAATAAATTTAGTTAGGGGAATAAAATTCAGAAAACCTTAATCAGAATTAAAGATAAAATGTGTAAAGTAATGACATCATATCCCAAGTAATTATCCCTCATTCAACATTCTGAGGGTTACTAGATCTTTTCCTTTCCCAGGTTATTTGTTTACTCAGTAAATTACTCAGATCTTGCCTATTCTATAAAGGTTGGGTCATTTTTTCCAAGTCAGTTTCACTTCCTGTTTTTTTAAAGGAAACAAATAATAACTTGGAACATTTTTTTGAGCTTTACACATCTAAGAAGTGTGTAGTATCACGGTTTATACTTATATGGTTACCCTAAAGTTGTTCTAAGTATTTGCTATGTCTTAACTCATTAAGGTCTTAACTCGGAAAGGTCTAATCCTTTTGACTGAAATATCTGGGGGGAAATGTCATTGGGTCTGGTGCTGGGGAAAGTTGGGATCTGAATAATTTTTTATTTTATCTGTCACCTATCAACTTCCCCATCACGGGACATACCACAGAGATGTGTTGGTCCAGCAGAAGCACAGCCTTCCCCTTATGCCCTCACATGCTGGAGCTGCAAAAAGCTGGAGGAATCCAACCTATTCAAGTTATGAGAAAGAACCAACTCTCTTCAGCCCACCCAGCTGGTGAGAGGCAGGTACTAACACTCGGGTATGCTTTCTCTCACTCCAGTTCTTCCACCAGCACACAAAATGCCCTTCTTCCCACCTTCGCAAGGGTGAACTGTAGTTAATCATCAAGAACAAGGATGGTGTGGAAGGAAAAAGAAAGGGGCAGATACAGCCTAGATAATAAGTAGCATTGTATAATGTTGGGTATTTTTTTGTTAAGACTCATATCAATTCAAATAAAACATAGATTATAATAGCTAACACTATTAATCCTTGCTATATGCATTTTATATGGATTATCTCATTTAATCCCTACAAAAGCCTATGATATGGATGTTATCATCATTCCTATTTTATAGATGAGAAAACAGGCTTCGAAATGTCAGGTAACTTCCCTATGATGCCACTAGACAGTGGCAGAGAAAGGACTCAAATCAAGAACTCTCTGATACATAAATCCATGTCCTTAACCATCAACCTATCCGTGGTCAATTTTCTTACCTCCATTTTACAGCTATGACCTGGCATAGCCCAGTGTGGCAGAGTTCTTAGATACAAGTTATGGCAACCAACTCTGGTTCCCTTACGTAGAAAGAGAGTTGGTTCATTTATGCAGGAAGAGGAAACCTAGCAAAACTCACCAACTCCAGGTTGCAAGAACCTTGCAGTTCTCTGGGGCACCCCAGGGAATCCCCCTGACCCCATCTATGCGCCTATTGTCCACTGCAGAGCAGAACTCCATTTCTTCTTTCTTAGTAGATGGATTACTTCTGTCAAAACCCATATTATCCCCCATCCCTCACACACCACACTTCCTTTTTTGTTTTTCTTTCTTTCTTCTTTCTTTCTTTCTTTCTTTCTTTCTTTCTTTCTTTCTTTCTTTCTTTCTTTCT
>NW_012102432.1:3363560-3370948 GCF_000951045.1 Mandrillus leucophaeus | reverse complement strand
TTCTTTCTTTCTTTTTTTTTAGACAGGGTCTCATGCTGGAGTGCAGTGGTGTGATCTCAGCTTACTGCAGCCCTCTGCCTCCTGGGATCAAGCAATTCTCCTGCCTCAGCCTCCTGAGTAACTGGGACTACAGGCACTTACCACCATGCCTGGCTAATTTTTGTATTTTTAGTAGAGACGGGTTTTCACCATGTTGACCGGGCTGGTCTCCAACTCCTGGCCTCAGGTGATCCACCTGCCTCGGCCTACACTGTTTTTTCAATCCAGTGGCAAGAGGACTTTGAAATGTCCAGGTGTGAGTCTCAGCTTCAAATTTACAATGGAACCATTGCTGCCTCGCCTTATTTCTTATATTCTTCCCTTATTTATGAAGACCTCTAATAAAGCCCAGAGCTAGGGGGTCAGAAAACAAAATAGCTGCAAGTGGTTGTGAGGCTTTACTATTCCTCCAACCATCCCTATTCACAGGAAGGATCCACTGCGTGTGGATCGCTGGTTCCCACTTTCTGTATGTCCCAAACTGTTACATCGAGTGGTATGAACTCACCATTTATGCAGGTCAAAAATGATGATTCACTGGCAATATCATTTAGTTTAAGAGCAAGGATTTCCCCCAACATTTGCTGTTTCTAGAACTGAGTCTTCATTTGGTTATGCTGCTGTTCTACAAGGGCAGCTACTTCTGAGATGTGGGCTACAAGGCAAGCTTGGAGAATCCCATAGACTTCAACCCGTTGCCTGTCTTCTTTCACTCAAAAATAACTGCTTTAGGCCAGGTGTGGTGGCTCACGCCTGTAATCCCAGCACTTTGGGAGGCCGAGGCGAGCTGATCACCTGAGGTCAGGAGATCGAGACCAGCCTGACTAACATGGTGAAACCCTGTCTCTACTAAAAATGCAAACAATAAGCCAGGCAGGTTGGCATGCACCTGTAGTCCCAGCTACTCGGGAGGCTGAGGCAGAAGTATTGTTTGAACCTAGGAGGTAGAGCTTGCAGTGAGCCGAGATTGCACCACTGCACTCCAGCCTGGGCGACAGAGTGAGACTCCATCTCAAAAAAAAAAAAAGTGCTTTAGTGAGAAGCAATTCTATGTGAGTATGAGATACCATCATGATTAATAAGGTGTTCATGAAGGCCATGTGGGCCATGAAGGAAGAAGCTTGTTAGGAAGGAATGTCAATGCAATCCAGGTTCATAATAAGTCTTTATTCCAGTGATGACAAATTGCTACCTCTACAGTTATGGAAAAGATTCGGTGTAATCAACAGACTACCAGAAGGCAAGCTGCTGCTCCTGATTTTGGTGCCACATTGACATTCAGGGTTTGTCACTGAAGTAGGCAAGTGGGATATGCAGCCAGGTGAGGGCCCGTGCTTGTCTCTGAGCCCTTGCATAGCTGCCTCCCTCCATGGCCTCTCACGTCATGTACCTATTGGGTGGCACTGGGTTTCTGGGGATAGTGGCTGACTGATATCCCGAGAGGATGGTCATGTCCACCTTATTAAAGAGCGCCTTCTTCACTGGAAGGAATTTTGGTGAGTCTTATCATGGCATTATTGGTGCCTGTTCTCAGAGGTCAGTCTATATTCTTTCCCTGATCTGGTCACCAACTCTTAAGTCTTGCTCTTTACTAAGTTTTTACTAGGTGGTCAAACAATTAATCACTGTCCACACAGCCTGACCTCAACTCCTATCTCCTTCTTGGTAAAATACAGAATGAGAAGAACCAATTAGTTATGCTGGGATGATTGCCTTTCTTTACTGTTTTTCAAGAGTCAATGTCACTCTTTAGCAGTCTACTCCCAGCAAACACCTACACACTGTGCAAAGTCATATACACACAGATTTGTTTTTCCCTTTTCAGTCAACTGATCAGGAGGATTCTCCATGAGGCTTAGGTTTAGGATGAGGGAAGGGTCATAACATAGTAGGCAATGTACCTGCGTGTGCGAGCCATCTGCCCATACAATTTTCTTATGCCTTCAGGATCTGCACAGCCTAAGTGATGGTGCTTTGGGGAATGCCTGAATTTTGGCTGGGAGGATGAGATAAAACCTACTTCATAATGCAGAGCTCAGGTTCACCTGGTTTTCTGTGATTAAATTTGCAGCATCCATCAGGGTCCAGTAGCAATCTTTTCTCAACAGAAAAATAATTCTTGCCAAGTGGTTGTGGCTTTACTCCTAAAACCTAAGGGCCTGGCAGAGTCTTCATATAGTTGCCTCATTTGCAACCTGCACTTTGAACACCCTTGGATCCAGTCTTAAGGCTCAAATGGAAGAGATCTTTCTGCCACAGACTTGTCCAGTTGGAGACTGGTGGGGCCCTCCTTAAAGCTAGTAGCCTTTCAATTACCTGGTGCATGGAGGAGAAAGCACAGCCAAATGTGGCATATGTTGCCTCCAAACTCGAAAGAGGTTCACAAAGTATTGTACTTCTTTCTTACGGGCTGCAAGGTGAGACAATTAGTTCTTTACTTTTCAGAAGATATGCCTTCAGTGCCCCCATGGATCTCCCAGAAAGTTTACTGATGTGTGCTTCATTTTATTTTCATGGGATACCTCTGGCTTATGCTATCTTACCAAGAAATCTATGGCACCTGCTATTTTCTGCTCTCTGAGTCCTATCATACTGATGTTATCAATGTAGTAGACCAATGTGATGTCTTTTGGGAAAGCAAAATGATCAATTTTCCTTTAGCACAGAGCCCTAAAGCAAGAGGATGAAAAGTTTCTGGTGTTCAGCCTGCCAAAAACAATCTTCTTCTGATGTTTTGTAATTATTAGGATGGGAAAAAAGCATTTTTGAGATCAGTACTCGCATGGAAAATACCAGGGGCTGAGTTGGTTTATTTCAGTAGAGAAAGACCACATCTGGGACAGTGGTGGCAATTAGAGCAACCATTTTATTAGCCTTATGATAATCCACTGCCATTCCTTCTCCAGAACCCTTTTATCTTTTGCATCACCCTGAGCTCTGTTGCTTATCACTACTTCTGTTTCCAGTTCCTTTATCAATGAACATCCTTAGTCCGAAGCAACAGAAACTGGCTCTGGCTGATTTCTGTATGGTATAGCCCCTCCATCTTTAAAGTCTTCGGTAAAAGAACTTATCTCTGCGGTTCCCCCAAGGACAGAACATAGTTTTTTACTTATTATTTGCTAGGGAGAGCATGTGTCAAGGACTTCCATTCAGTTCTTCCACCATTGTAGCCTTTACTTCACCTCTAAGGGAGAGTTAAAGTGAGGATGGACTGATTACTGAGATGACACGTGCAGTCAGTGGGGAAAGGGTTCAGGATTCCACTGAATCTCCTGGGAGAGGGCTTTGGTCAAAACTCTATTTCTTACCTCACTCCCCAAAAGCTCCCTCTTTGATGAGAGGACCACAGTGGTGTTCTGGGTCTCCAGGAGGTGGTGTTTACTAAGAGCATCAGCAATCTATCCTGTAGAAAATGGGAACCATGATGCCATAAATAACATTAGTCTTCACCTGATCCATGCATCTCTCAATGCTTTGGTGAAGGGAATGTTTTCTTGGGACCCTCTTTGGAGATGTGGTAAGGTTTGAGGGAATGTGTTTCACTTACTTGCTCATGATAAATCTGCTCCCATCCTTTCTCACTCTCCAACCCCCACATCTTTGGAGTCCTTCAACTATATTTTATCAGGTGAATGCCTGGCATCTCAATCTCATTCAGCAGGGACTATCATTGAGTACAGGTTTCTGTTGACCAAACAAGTAAACAGCTGAATCTGTTCCCAGCTGTCTGGGCTAGCTCAAAGAATCCAGACTCTCTGGAAAATATACCTATACCCATGAAATTCAGTTCAATCTACAAGTGTATACTTCCCACCTTGATGTGGCCCTTCACAATACATCTTCATATGTATTTGTCAGATTTGTGTTAAACTAAATTACTTCTTTGGTGTGCAATTTCTTGGGGGCTAAGATTTGGTATTCTACTTGGCCTTCCAGAATATTCTGGGGCCTGACTCTAGTTAAAAAGCTAATTAGATGTCTAAGAAAGTTGTAGATGTGGGTCATAAGGATAATTTTTGCCCAGATGAAGTAGTTGGGGAGGTTCTTCCACAAGATAGCAATAGCTTTGTTGCAAAAGAGATGATGGACTTCCCTGGTCTGCATGGAGAACTCAGGGGGAGCCAGGGGATCCTCACACTCTGAAGTCCACTGGATCCCCGCAAGTCCCCATTTCAATCACAAGCTTTTACTCATTCCTAACCAATGTGCTACATTTTGCATAAGAGACTAGGAAAGCTGTGAATCCATAAGCATACAGTATCCAACTTTGAGTTTAGTTTTTGACCTCCTCATATCTAAGGCTGTACGAAATAAGAGTTTGCTATAACAACTCCAAGTTTAAAGACGATGTTTTGAGTCAAGAATTTAGATATTTGAGTATTTTCTTTAAGTTGTCCCCCTCTGTAGAGACAACCACCCCACTCTTAGATCTTGAATTCCTCATAACCTTCATAGCACTGTAGGCAGGGACCCATGTCCCCACTGAAGCTTGCTGTTAGGGAAAGGGCATTTTATTTGAAGGATGACAGGTCATGATGAACCGTTTTGCCGCCATGCCATAAGATCTGACAGAATCACATCCAGCATTTTTTTCCTGCTGTCTGTCCCAACTAAGCATGATAACCGAACCCAGATTCTCCTCATTACCATAAGGTCTGTTTCTGATAACCACTTCTGGTTCCAATTTCCCCATCTGTGGGCATTTTTAGTTTTAAGCAGCAGGAACTTACTGTCCATTTAAACAGAAAAGAAACTCATTAAACAAGATACCATGAATCTCAGAGAATTTCTAGAAGTGTGAGAGAACAAGGAATAATTCCCCCAAATCAGATCACAGAACGTATCCAATGAAGATTATGGCTCTTTTCTCCCACACCTGACACCTTGTTCATGAGACACAAGAACCAACACTACTGGATCTGTTCTCCTGGGATCTTGACTTGCTACAACCATTACTGCACCAGAGAGAACTTCTTGTGGTGCCACCTCTTTGTGCCACACTCTGACTCCTAGTGCAGGGCACGTGAATTTCGTGGTGGAGCTGAGTCATCCCTTTGCCCTAGCAATCAGGGCGGCCAAGGAAACCTGGCATTTTCAGCTCTGATAATGGGAACTGGGCTCTGTTTTTCAGAAAACTTGTGAGGTGGGAATTCCCTAAAACTGGGAAGAGGATTGTCCAAAACTTTGATTCATATATACTACACCATGTCACGGGATACATCAACAATTAAAAAAATTACCATTGAGTACCTATTGCCTTGGGAATAGATAGATGAATAAAATAAAATCCCTAAGATTATAAAGTTTAGGGTCTTATGTGAGAAACTCATCTAAATAAGTATGAGGGCCTGAGAGCGCAGAGGAGGAAATCATTCATTTCAACTTGGATAACTGAGGAAGACTTAGTAGAAGGAATGATATTTGCATTGGGTCTTGAAGGCTAAATAAGGGCCCATTAAAGAAAAGTGAGGGGTAGGATGAGGGACATGCAAGGAGAGAATTCTAGAGTGTAAATATTTATTAAAGTTGATGACATAGTCAGGGAATGTCGAATAGTCCAAAGTTAGTAGAATAACCTAGCTAAAGGGGGATATAGAGAATAGATTTCAAGATCTTGAAAACTAGGCTGGATATTTATCTTCTAAGGGGAACCAGTAAAGACATTTAAGCAAGCAAGAAAAAAATACAAAACTTCTGTTTTAGAAAGAGAAGCTTGGAAGATGGTTTTAAGTGGGAGGAGGCCACGATCAGGAGGAAAGTTAAGTGAGTTGTTGCCAATGGCGAGAGATTACAAGGGTCAGAAGAAACATGAAGGTCATGACAATGGATGGGATTGGACTGAGAGTATTTTGGAAGCACTATTTATTAATATTAGTGATAAAACGAATATGAAGTACAAAGGAAAGGGAAGAATTAAAGATAACCCTAATGTTTCTGGTTTGAATGTCTGAGCTGGAAAGCCATTGACTGAGGTTGAAATACAGGAAGAAGTGACAGGTGCAGGAAGAAAACATGCTGTTTGGTTATGGACTTTCAGAGTTTGGGGCATTTGAAAGGCATTTGGGTTGGAAAGTTGGATCTACAGACCAGTGGTCTGGCCTGGACATACAGATTTGGGATTCGTAGGCACAAGACGGGCGGTTGCAGGCCTGAGAGTCAACCAGGTTGGCTAGGGATCATGGACAGAACTGCGGACTCCCAGGACCAGCAACACTAAATTTTTGAATAGGAAAGGACTGGAGAAGTGGGTGGAGAGGTAGAGGAAAAGCAGGAGAGAACACATTTTTATAAATAAAAGAGAGGAGAGGGAAGGAAAAGGAGTTACAAGAATCAGGAGTTGCAGTGGGGCACTCAGCTCCTTTTTTGAGCATGTCAGTGGAATACTAGCAGCAGGACCCAAACATCAGTGAGTCTTGGAAGGAAAGCAAAGAAGGGGAGCCGATGGGGAGCACGATTTCATGACTAAGAGCTGAGCAGGAGCCAGACTCCTGATATCTGACTCCAGACCCGCACACTCCTCTGGGGCTCCTCAAACACGTTGCTGGCACACAGTCCCTGCTGGCCAATGTTTGCACATGAAAAAAGGGGTCCTGCCAAGAACCAGGTTTGGACTCTAAGTTAAAGAAAGTTGAACATGCTTTTTTACTGCCAAATGCCTCAGGGAATGTAAGAGTGTTTAATGTGCGTTGAGAATCTCTACAAGCTGGAGATGACACAAACTCTCAGAACCTGCGTGTTTGTTGGTCGTGAGTTCTCATTTCTTGAAACGGGTGTTTCAAAAGACACCTGTGGAGAACTATCATTCTGTTTTATCCACTATACCCAGTTGCTTCCATAAAAGGGTTATATCAGAATGCAGTGTAGACTGAGGGGCCTGAGAACCGCGGGGGCACTAGTTCCACGGCTGGGAGCCTCACAGACTTTTAGCATCAGCAAACTGGCTGAATTTCAACCATTCAGAAAAGTCTCTCCTTTTTTCATATTTTAATATTTCTGAAATCAAGGTGGGCCTTATAATTGATAAACATATTTAATATAGTGCTTTTGGCCAGGTGCGGTGGCTCACTCCTGTAATCCCAGCATTTTGGGAGGTCGAGGTGGATAGATCACCTGAGGTCAGGAGCTCGAGACCAGCCTGGCCAACATGGCAAAACCCCATCTCTACTAAAATTACAAAAATTAGCTGAGGGTGGTGGCGTGTGCCTGTAATACCAGCTAGTTGGGAGGCTGAAGCAGGAGGACCCCTTGAGCCAGGGAGGCAGAGGTTCCTACATGCAGTGAGCCAAGATTGCACCACTGCATTCTAGCCTGGGCAACAGGGCGAGACTCTGTCTCAAAAAAAAAAA
>NW_012102432.1:3356557-3363465 GCF_000951045.1 Mandrillus leucophaeus | reverse complement strand
AAATATATATGTGTGTGTGTATATATACATATATATATTTATATATAGAAAAAGCATAGTGCTTTTTTTCTTAATGCCCCATGGTTGTTACTAAACCAATAGTGTAGAACAACTCAGATATTCATATTGCTGCAGGCAATTTTAGTACTGAGGGACGATAAAATTAGTGAGAGAAAGTTTGAAAAGAAACAGGACCTTTACATAGCCTCAGATTATCTCATTTGCTCCCCCCTTCCTTTCTTATTACAAAGGGAGAAGTAATAACGTTACTATGGAGGAACCTGGCAGACTTCACCCTGACCAAGGGACCAAGGTTAACATCAACAGTCATAAGACATATTGGCATCAGGTACCTCATAATATGATACACTGAGAAGACCACATCCCCTCTGTAATATCTTCCCAATAATGTATCACCTTTGTCTGGTCATGAGAAAACATCAGGCACAGCCAAACTGAGGAGCATTTTACACAATACCTGAGCAGCATTTTTCAAAAGACAAGTAAAGACTGAGCTGAGCAACTATCACAGATGGGCGGGGAGCAGGTGACATGACACCTACATGCAAGGTGGGACACTGGATTCGGTCCTGGAACAGAAAAAGGACCTTAATGAAAAAACTGGTGAAATCCAAATGAAAGTCTACAATTTGACTAACAGAATCATACAAGTTTCTTCATTTTATAATTATATTATGGTTACTTAAGGGTTAACAAAGGGGAAGCTGTATGAGGAGCATACAGGAACACTTTGTACTATTTTGGCAACTCATCTTTGCATCTAAAATTAACTCAAAGTAGAAAGTTAAAACCAAAAAACAGAGATTTAGCCCCTTCCCCATGTGATGCCCTGCACAGCCTCTGGACTCTTCAGAGAGTCCCTACAGCAAGAAGGTTCTTACCAGACACATCCCCTTGACCTTAGACTGTCCTGCCTGCAGAACTGTACCCTGAAAGCCACTTTCTTTCCCTTAATGGGACAGAAACAAAGACACGGGGAAGCTGTAGGCCACAGTGACCAGCAGGAAAGTTGAGATGAAGCTGCAGAGTGAAGCTTCTGCTTCCTCAACTCAGTTGAGCAGCATAGGGTGATGGGAGCAGCAGGGACTAGGCAACACTCAGCTCACCTAGGACACTTGCCAGGCTTTGGCTCAGGAGGGGCAGAATATGGTGTTTGCCCAATCACTGAAACCAGAAGTTATTGCCTAAACATACTGCCAAAAACTCTCTCTGAAGTCTCTGTTCAGGAGCCATGGAAGATGGGAAAATTAAGTTATTTCTTTTCAAATCCAACTCAAAAGGCACAAAGAGCTGCTTATGCTCATCACTCGTGTGACAGCCAACTTTCCTTTTTTCACCAACCCACACAGGGGCCTCCTCTGGTCAAAGACCAAAAAGTAATATTTCACAGTAATATTTCATTAATAGTAATATTTCACAGTAATATTTCATTAAACAAAACAGCAACAAACACACAAACAAACGATACTGTGCCCTGTCACTAATGGCACATTTGAATGGAGGGAAAATGCTATGTTCTGTCCTCTCCAGCTGCTGCCTCTCTGAGCTGGTGTATCAGGGATACTGGATGTGGCCCTGGCACTACCTGGACATGACAGGTGGAGGGAGGAGAGAAAGGAGAGGGAGGTGAGGGAGAGAGAGAGTGGGCAACACGGGCGGTGTGCGGGATGGTATTTGTAAACAGGCCTTTGGGATGCCTTAAATTCTGCCAAAAATTTGAGTGTTTGCTTATGGGACTGGCTTTAGAGATCATGATTTATCAACCTGGGATTAGAATGAAGAATATCCTCTGGGAAGGAAGCCAGTCTTGTACCCCTGAGCCAGTCTCTTATTTAGAAATGGGTTTCCTCCTCATCACAGTGCTCTCCAGGAGAAATTTCTGTGATGACAGAAATTTTCTGTGTCTGTGCTCTTCTGTACAGTTGTCACTAGCCACATGTGCCGTGGAGCACCTGAAATGCAGCCAGTGTAACGGCAGGACAAGTTTAAATGTAAATAGTCAGTGGCTGCCTATTGGACACAGCTCAAAGGATTAGCTTAACCATATTTTTAAAAATCATGATATGGATCAATATAAGCAAAGAGAAATAATTTCAAAGATGAGTATATATGTAATCAACCACCCAAACCCCAAAGATATGTGGAAATAAGAAGTAGCCAAACAGATACTTTTACAATTGTACCCAGAATCATGGAATTTTAGGGCTGGAAAAAACCTTAGAACTCATCTGTTTCAACCCCCCTCATTTACTGCTAAGAAAGTAGGAGACCAGGGGAATATGTGATTTTTCCAGGGTCAAGGGCGAGATTGGGGAAGAAGCAGAACTAGAACTAGGTCTCCCCAGCCCCATTCCAGGGCTGTGCAGGATTGCACACGGCCTCATACACCTAAATTTGCAACCTCATTCCTGTTAAACCTGCATCGGTACCAATGAGTTATAGATGTACCCCATTTCTCGTCTCCAAACTCCCACTGTTCAGCCTCATCAAAATATCCCAAATGGGATGTTTCCAGAACAATTCTTTTTTAATGAAAAGCATCAAAGCTGCTGTCTTTTAGCCACATGGTCTGTCTTCTGGCCCCAAGGGAGGAGAGCTGAAATAATAAATCCTCTAGAGGATACAGAATCAAGGACACCAGAGAGCTTTCTCATAAATTGCCTCTCCATTACAATTTGAGTATATTCACAATGGAGAACTCTACATAAGATGAGGGAGAGGCTAATTCATTTTATAAACATCGCTTTAAATCTCTTCGTGTACCTGAGCCATGAAATTAATTATGACTGTGATGAAACAGAAAAAAAAAAAGAGTTGTTTGAAACGGTAATGAATATTACCTATTACCAGAGCCTACTTTCTTAACCGGTTTACTTTTTAAAAGATAAGCAGATGATTTCATGGATCTAAATCTCCTTATGCAAAACCCAGATGAGAGCAAACCACCATTAATCGGGTATTCAGCAGAAAACATATTCAGCAGACAATCTATGTAGTATTCTTATCAAAAGATGTCTCTTGATTCTTCTAAAACAAGAGCAAGTTCCCTATTGGGGCCAACATTGGGAAAATTCATCCTCAAAGAGAAATATGAAATTCTAAAGATGAGTAACCACTTCTCAACAAGTGTGTGTGTGAGGGAGGCTGTTATGAAGATATTCCAGATGTTTTCCTCCTGGTGTGATTTTGGGGTCTTTGAAAAGACTAGTTCCTTACAAACTCACTCCCGGAATGTAAAAACCAAAGCTTCCACCTGCCTATCAAGGGAGGCTGGTCCAAGAAGTCTCACATGTCATTTGACTTCATTTGAATAAGAGCCCACTCTGATGAAGATTAAAATTCACTTATTGACATTGAAGCTTCTTTCTTCCTTTGCTCAAGGTCTTTCCTAAGCAAGACCTCGAAGCCCGCGGTAAAAGACAAATCTAGTATGTGAATTAATTTCTGCTGACTGTAAACACGTATATGATCAAAGTGACATCCTATGCATTCCATACAGCCTTGGCATGCCCAGAGGAGAATGGTGGCTTCTCAATAATCTATACACATGTAATTTATCACAGACACTGCATAAATAATTAAGGACGGTAAAAATACTACAGCAGCGAATATTTACCAAACACTTTCTATGTGCCATTATTTCTTATATTCCTCAAGACAATCTCTGAGATATGAAGAATTATTATCACCTTCATTGGCAGGATGAGGAAATTGAAGCAAAGAGAAGTGAAATAACTTGCTTCGAGGCATGCAGCTACCAGGAGACAGAGTCAGGATTTGAATCTACGTTTACCTGACTTAGACCCGAACTCTTAAGAATTATATTAGTCTGCTATATTTTGCAGGGAGGAGGAGTAGAGAGAGACCAGGAGCCAATAAATAATAGGGTCCCATGCCTTCTGGACTATTATTTCTGGCCTGTCAAGAATGTTCCTTGGGGCCGAGGGTGGTATCTCATTCCTGTAATCTCAGCACTTTGGGAGGCCAAGGAAGGAGAATTGCTTGAGCACAGGATTGCAAGGCCGGCTTGGGCAGCAAGGCAAGACCCTGTTTCTTTAAAAAAAAAAAAAAAAAATCAGCCAGGGCATGGTGGCATATACCTGCAGTCCCGGCTACTTGGGATGCTAAGGCAGGAGGATCCTTGAACCCGTGAGGTTGAGGCTGCAGTGACCTGTGATCATGCCACTGCACTCCAGCCTGGGCAACAGAGCAAGACCCTGTCTCAGAAAAAAAAAAAAAGGGAATATTCTTTGGTTCTACTCATTGCCCCACCCCCTTAATCCTCCCAGGTGCCAGGTGTGGATCCAGTCAATTGGAATATTTGCCTTCAGTGACTTTCACTCTTCATTCCAAGCTCCTTCCTTCCACCTCCAAGCCCTGCCAATACTCTGTGGTCTCAATTTTTGTAGGTCCTCCTGTGCTCTCTCAAATCATGTCCAATCTTCATCTATTCTGCATTCAGAATGTAATGTGTGTGCTAACTGAATCAAGCTTCTTCCTTCAAGCTAAATCTTTGGTTCTGGGAGGACACAATCAATACCTTTACCTCGTGTGTCCTGGTGGTAAGAATTTTAGCCACATTGTTTCCCCCAGGCAGAGCTCTCACAAAGATGTTCACTTAATAAGGTCAGAGGTGGTCAGGGAGGAAATGGTACGTGTGTTGGTTTTATCATCAACGATTACAGTTTTTTTGGGAAAGCCAAACCTTTGCGTTGCTACACTCTTACACTTTGAAGAATCCAGTAACTGTTTTAGAATTACCACAAAGTTTACCTTCGAAAAATGCCACTTTCTTGCTTAACATGCTGGGGGAGAGACAATCCAAGTGTGAGGTTCCTTTCCAGATAGATTTTCCTGGAAGTTAATATTTGGGTGCTGCTCAGTGAACTACACCCCATGAAGAAGGCTAAGCTGGGAGTTGGAAGTCTGTCATCTGCGCCATGGGTCTCTGTTCCCGAGGGCCTCCCACGGTGTGAACTGAGTGACCCTAGCATTGAAAGAGGTGGTTTCTCTACAAGCCTCGACATGGAGACCAACAACTCCAATTGGTGATTTGCTCAAGAAGCAGTGATCTGCCCAGCAGTGAGGAGAATCTGGATGTCTTGGACTTTGGAGAATCCCCAGTTTGCAAAGTGGCAGCCTTCTAAGGGGTTTTCAAGGGTAATTTTGGAAATTTGTGACTGTTCTCTGAGAGTGTGAGATATGACACTACTGGGTGATAATAAATGTATCATATTCTCATAAAAATAACCATCACTGGCTAAGCAGCACCTGTGTTCTGAGCGTCTTTCTTTCAGCAGGCATTGTTTTGGAATTATATACATATGCTAGGAACAAAGGCGGCTGATTCCTTCCTTGCTGTATCCAGTTATGTTGTTGTCCTCAGAAGCAAGTGCCAGGCGATATTCATTCTACCGGCATCCCTTGATAGCACCTCTTGTGTCTGAGCCATCTAGAGGTAGTCCCCCTTTGTGACTCAGCCTTTCTCTTTCCATCACTCAGCTCTGCTTTTCTCTGGGTTGACTTTACTTTGGGACCCACTTTCTCCATATGTCAGCTCCTGGCAATTTTAGCTTGCCCACTGCAGCAAAGAGAGTGTTGCTTTGCAGAGAGTTACTGTGGGCATTCTGGAAGCCAGTTCCACTGGCTGTTGCTGCCTTGGTTTGGGTCATATGCTAATCCCAGCACCAGGCCAGGCCACGAAGGTGTGTGTGATGCTCTCATTGGCCAGTCCTGGGCCTGGAGCAGGGATCTGTGCTGGGTTCAATCCACTTCCTGAAAAAACAAAAGGCCTGAGAGCGGGATGGGGTGGGGGACTCAAGAAGTCCCAGGTTGCTGTGGCCGAAGAAATAGCAATGGATGCTCACAGGCAAAAGCAACCTATGTCAGCTTCTCAGATCCTCTCCGTTCCCACTTCTCCTGCCTCCACGTCTGCAGTCACTACCATGCAGTCTCTCTCGCCTCCTTTTCTCTACCTCCTCACTGGACTAGCTCTGCCTTTTACTGCCTCCCAATTTTCATGCCCTCAAGCCTCCTGTTTACTTCCTCTTCTGAGCCTCCTCCTATTTCTGCTTACTCTGCTGTTGTTCCTCTTTTACGGCCTCACATTGAGTTCCCTGGAAGTGTATCTAATCGGGTCTGTTAGCATCTAGGACAGAGTGTCCCTATCAATCAGCAGGGTCATGGGAAGCCAGCTCACAGCCACCAACAAGCCTCCAGATTGCTTCCTTCAGGTCCGATGCCTTTGCCTCGGATGATTGAGCAGGATGATAGAGCCACATCTCATGTTATAAATTAAGGCACTCACATAGAAGGTATGACCATTGGTGGCTTTGCTCAGAGTACAACAATCAGAGCTTCATGGCCTAAAGAACACATTTGGTATTTGTCCTAAAGGACCAGCCTTCATTATCTCTGTCTATGCTGTATAAACCTAACATAACACTTGCTGAAAGAAAGATCTTTATAGAGTAGATGCAATGTGCTTTTTCATACTCTAGATGATACTGGTGGATGCACAGCTGGATGAAAGCTCTAGAAACCAACAACCTCAATGACTGAAGGAAGATGAGTTGGATAAGAAAAAACGAAAAAGGGTAAGAAAAGCTAAAAGGTGACCACGAGACGCTTTTAGAAAAACAAAGGTTGGCCAGGCACAGTGGCTCATGCCTGTAATCCTAGCACTTTGGGAGGCAGAGGCAGGCTGATCATGTGAAGTCAGGAGTTTGAGATCAGCCAGGCCAACAAAGTGAAACCCTGTCTCTACTAAAAATACAGAAAAAAAAAAGAAGTTAGCCAGGCATGGTGGCGGGTGCCTATAATCCCTGGTACTCAGGAGGCTGAGGCAGGAGAATCGCTTGAACCTGGGAGGCGGAGGTTGCAGTGAG
>NW_012102432.1:3353941-3355362 GCF_000951045.1 Mandrillus leucophaeus | reverse complement strand
TAGCAGTGAAAAAAGTCCTGAGAACAGATATCTCCCCAGAAAACAGTGGGAGCGGTCATCGCTCATTCCCTCACTGAGAGGTACCCTATTCACTCATTCATTTATTCCTTCTTCTACTTCCTAAGAGGTCTTACTCCCCACGTTGAGCATACCTTATAATGATAAGCATGGCATTTCCTTTAATTTTCGTGGAACATATTCCAGGCTTCTTGCTCTATTAAAAATATGTATGTCTATTCAGGAAGATTCTTTCTCAAACATTTATTCCTGGAGGAAAAAAATCCTTAGAAACTTCGACTTAGGGGTGTATCTTTTCAAAATTGTATTGAAAAATAACTGTCTTTTGATGAATTGTAATGAATCGTGTTAAAAAAACATCAGATGTTCGAGTTGCAACTCTGGTATGAGCGTTGTAAAGAAATGATCGTTAACAAGGATTCCTCATGGGTTCTTGTGATGTCCTGAGGTTTCATTTCAGTGTGCTTGTTTGCTTGTTTGTTTGAATTAGAGAGAAGCAAGAGAGGTCATCTAGGGGGCCACTTGGCTGGTCAGACTGGTGTCCCAGGGGCACTACCAAAGTGAGTCTCTAGTCTGGTCCTGGCTTCTCAGGGCAAGAAATGATTTGTTAGGCTACCTGGAGGTGTTTGGCTTAGGACTGCCTGTTGCTTAATCAAAATCACAAGAAACTGACATGTGAAACATAAGTCCAGTTCATGCATATTTAGTGCAAAATATACCAGCCAAATGGTCGAGAATATGTGTAACACTGCTGGCTGCTGGTGTCTGTCCATAAGAGCCTCCTGTATCCTTCTCCATTGCAGGGAGGTCCATCTCAGGGCGCATAATAATTTTAGCCATTGGTCAGGCCATCCTCCTCCCCCTCTTCTCCCCAACAGTATTAGGGAGAGAGTGACAATTTCTGGATTAAATTATCTTTCTAAAAGTCCCCATGTTTATCATTCCAATTTGGAAGAGTCTTTCTTGAGATTGGTTCTTTTCATTCACTGTGACCAGCCCAAGGACCCATTTGGTGACATGATATTGCCTTCCTAGAAATGTATGCTCACCACCCATTGGGCCTGGGGTTCTTAAATTTCTCTAAGCCATACATTCAGTGACTATTACCCAGAGTCTATCATTTCTGCAGACAGTTGATTGCATCTAGTATACCAAGAGTTTCTGCATGTCAGGGGGCCCTTCCTGAAGGGCCGAATTGGCCCCGCTGGTGCCTCCATGTACAGACAATTTTGACAACGACCACACAAAGCAGAAGAAATGATCGATGTGTCTATGAAACCAAAGCAAACTGAAGGCCTGTTTTGCCTGCCTTTGTTGAACTTCAACCTCGTTTAAGTGTAACAGCAAATAAACGTTGTGTAGAGGTCTCAAGATTCGAAAGCTCCCCTCCCTCAATATACACA
>NW_012102432.1:3347778-3349296 GCF_000951045.1 Mandrillus leucophaeus | reverse complement strand
AGATCAGCCAGGCCAACAAAGTGAAACCCTGTCTCTACTAAAAATACAGAAAAAAAAAAGAAGTTAGCCAGGCATGGTGGCGGGTGCCTGTAATCCCTGGTACTCAGGAGGCTGAGGCAGGAGAATCGCTTGAACCTGGGAGGCGGAGGTTGCAGTGAGCCGAGATCAAGCCATTGCACTCCAGCCTGGACAACAAGAGTGAAACTCTGTCCCCCAAAAAAAGAAAAACAAAGATTAAAAAAGACGTTGCTCAGCTCTTCCACACCTACAGGGAGCGCACAGCATGGCAGATGGGTTTCAAAGGTAGCAAGAAACGATCTTATTAAACTGCAGGCGGGACTAGTAAGAGAAGCTTCTAAAAGCATAGTCTTACACAGGGCCATGGCGTAGATTCGTGACTACTTCAGTGTAATTGAAATTTAGGAGCTTTGTAATTTGAGTTCTAAAATTTAATAGAAATGGGAAGCCCAACAGTTCTTTAATTTGATTTTAATAAAGGAGTCTTCATTTTATCTACCATGCTGTCTTCCTCCCTCCCAACTGTGATTACTGGTAGTCAGAACTAGCATGAGGCTAGCATAAAATTTAAGGAGACCCTCACTCCAGGCCCCAACACTGCATTTGCAGGAGCTCGAAAGTGAAGGCCTCCTTAAATATTGCACCCAGGGCTCCTGACCCTCTGCAATGGAAGTGTGGTGATTTCATTTTCCTAAAAGAAAAACTTTTTGGTGTTTTAGATGAGGTCAATCACTTTATCCTTCTCTTTCTGACCTGGGTTAATAGACTCAAACTAAAAATGAATTTCATTCATATATGTGTGAGATAGAGGTGAAAATGCAAATTTTTCTAAATGTAAAAATCAAAAAACAAAAAAACTTGATTTTATGTTATTTCACTTAACATGAATGATCAAAACACTCCTCCTGGCTGGGTTTGTCTGGGGCTGCCAGGTGCCCCCCTCTGCTCTGTGCATTTCTGCATTGGCAATGTGTCCCAGAGTCCAAGTGCTTTCTAGACAGCTCATGTTCATCTGTCTTATTAATAATTGGCTGCAACCTTTCCAATTTTCCCCTCTAATAGGCTTGCAAAGTTTTGTTACTAATCACATTATGAGCTCAATTCTTCTAGATTTTTACATTACTCATCTAACACCTTCAGGGAAATTGAAGGATCACCTGAGTAACTCTATGCTGATGAGGAAGCCTTTGAGGCAAGCACCAGCCTAGACAGGACCAGGATGTTCTCTGGAAACCTGGGTTAATTGTCTCCAGGCTGCTTGGCATAATCACCTCACTCAACTTTCCTTCTAGCAGTGAAAAAAGTCCTGAGAACAGATATCTCCCCAGAAAACAGTGGGAGCGGTCATCGCTCATTCCCTCACTGAGAGGTACCCTATTCACTCATTCATTTATTCCTTCTTCTACTTCCTAAGAGGTCTTACTCCCCACGTTGAGCATACCTTATAATGATAAGCATGGCATTTCCTTTAATTTTCGTGGAACATATTCCAGGCTTCTT
>NW_012102432.1:3344876-3347083 GCF_000951045.1 Mandrillus leucophaeus | reverse complement strand
GTGCCTCCATGTACAGACAATTTTGACAACGACCACACAAAGCAGAAGAAATGATCGATGTGTCTATGAAACCAAAGCAAACTGAAGGCCTGTTTTGCCTGCCTTTGTTGAACTTCAACCTCGTTTAAGTGTAACAGCAAATAAACGTTGTGTAGAGGTCTCAAGATTCGAAAGCTCCCCTCCCTCAATATACACACTGGTGCTCACGTATATACATTTGAACATATGAAAGAGTAAAAGCGAACCAGTGAAAACAGAGTTTTGTACTTAAAAACACTAAAAATACGTTTAATCTTTCTTGTCTATATTTTCACAATCAAGTTTGTGTGTTACAAAGTTCTAAAAATCTCAGTTTGGTCTGAATATTTATATTTAAAAACCAAACCTAATCTGATGGAAAAGCAGATGACGTCTCATTTATGCTTTAAGTAACACACCGAAAATGCATATCACGCCAGTGTGTGTGGGTAGGTTTTGCCTGTTCAAACTCTCACAATAGGCGGAGATGATTGATAACAAGACCAACTCGAGGTTGCTTCTCTGAAGCCCCACCCTCTCCCCCAACCCCTGCAAGGACAAGTCGGCTTTCTTTCAGTAGCATGAAGATTCAAAGTAAAAAAAAAAAAAAAAAAAAAAAAATTGCATTGATTGGTTAGTCAGAATGCTTTCCTGGCTGGAAAACCACCACCGGAGGGGCCAGGAAATGACCATTTTCAGCCTTCTGTGGTACATGAAGTATAAACCATACACAGTATCATGTGAAATCAGGGAAACTCATCTATTTCAGGAAAATCCCCTTACCCCTCAGGGTTGTTGGTTTTTGTTCTATGTCAATCAAATTCCTGTATTTTCCTACAGAGCAGCTATGGTTCCCGCTGGAAGGAAACGGAAGACTTCAGTTCCCTGGAGGGAGCTTCTCCCGCAGCATACAGGTTCTTGGTGGAACCCTGTTGCATTTCCTCTGTAGGGCATACAGGTTTATCTAAGCTGTGAAAGCAACACAGAGATAAGACCCATGGTGTTTTCCTTGTTACAAAAAAACTGTCTACTTCCTGTCTGGAGAAACCAGGGGCACTTGATTTTGAAGGGACTTCAGCAATGTAAGCATAAAATCAGCCCCTTCTCTTTAATTTAAATTCCACCCTTCCCTTGGGTGAGGGCTGTTTCTAAGTTATTTAAAGATTTAGAAAGTAGCTAGAAGGTCACTGGGTTTGTGGTGGCATTGGCTTTTACTCTTGTGCAATAAAACCACATTCTGCTTGTTCCTTTAGGTGAGGGCAGAAATGACTGGACGGAATGCCCACCTGCCCATACAGTTTGAAGAGAACAGTCCAAGTGCTCAAATACTTCAAAACCTTTTAAGAAATCAGAAATAGTAGGAAACATTGCATCTGAAGTCACAGAATATGCTAATGTTAACCCGTGTGGCTGGAATAAATGTGCAAGCTGATGTGTTAATCTCTGATGTATTTGGAGATATTTCCCTTATGTAAATAATTTAAATTGTCCACAAGGTAACTTCATTTTCTACAGAGTCTAATTTGATTTTAACATTATTTTTCAAGATCATGTGAGTTTATCATTTTGTTTTTGGTTTCATTCAATGGTAGCAATCTGAGATAGTCACATGCCCATCCAGGTCCAGTTGTATAACTTTTAACAAGTTATTTAACCTTCTCCTGTCTGGGTTTCCTCATTTATAAAGTGGGAATAATAATAGTATCTACGACCGGGCACGGTGGCTCACGCCTGTAATCCCAGCACTTTGGGAGGCTGAGGCAGGCAGATCCCTTGAGGTCAGGAGTTTGAGAACAACATGGTAAAATCCTGTCTCCACCAAAAATATAAAAAATTAGCCAGATGTGGTGGCACGTGCCTGTAATCACAGCTACTTGGGAGGCTGAGGCAGGAGAATTGCTTGAACTTGGGAGGTGGAGGTTGCGGTGAGCCAAGACCATGCCATTGCACTTCAGCCTCAGTGACAGAGCGAGACTCCATCTCAAAATAATAATAATAATAATAATAATAATAATAATAATAATAGTATCTAACTCTGAGGGTGCTTCTCAATTAATTTAGCAAACATTGTTGCATGGTCCAAAAGTGTTATGCATTAAAGATACATGGAGAGCAATGCCTATCCCTGACTTTCTGGCTCTTAGGGAGAAAAATGGAGATGTAAGGACGCACAATAATAATAATAATAA
>NW_012102432.1:3333934-3338261 GCF_000951045.1 Mandrillus leucophaeus | reverse complement strand
TAATAATAGTATCTAACTCTGAGGGTGCTTCTCAATTAATTTAGCAAACATTGTTGCATGGTCCAAAAGTGTTATGCATTAAAGATACATGGAGAGCAATGCCTATCCCTGACTTTCTGGCTCTTAGGGAGAAAAATGGAGATGTAAGGACGCACAATAATAATAATAATAACAACAATGATAAAGATAATTTTACATGGTGTTAAGCTAAGAAGAAAAAGAACAGGTTATGAGGGTGATTTGATTGATTTGAGGGAAGGCCTCCCAGAGGTGGAGACATTTAAATGGAAGAATTTTTTTAAAAATTAGCCAGGTAAGAGCTAGGTATTGCAGGCAGAGGAAGGGGTACGTGCAAAGGCCCAGAAGCCCAAGCAGGTGGAGGCATGTGCTGTGGGCTGATAGAGTCCACTGGCAGTAGGCAGGTCCAGGTGGCACTGGCTTGTAGGCCCAGAGAAGCAGTTGGAATTTTCCTGAGTTCAGTGGGAAACCACTGGAAGCCTTTAACACAAGGGCAGGACCTGACCTCATTCACAATTTTTTTTTTTTTTTTTTTTGACAGAGTCTCACTCTGTACTCTGGCTGGGGTGCAGTGGTGTAATCTTGGCTCACTGCAACCTCCACTTCCTGGGTTCAAGTGATTCTCCTGCTGCAGTCTCCAGAGTAGCTGGGATTACAGGTGCCCACCACTACCGGCTAATTTTTTTTTTTTTTCAATAGAGAAGGGGTTTCACCATGTTAGCCAGGATGGTTTCGATCTCCCGACCTCGGCCTCCCAAAGTGCTGGGATTATAGGTGTCAGCCACCTTGCCGGGCCTCATTCACATTTTTAAAAGAGCTCCTGACAGCTGGTCTTTGCTGGACACTGTGAACCACACAGTCCAAACCTTCTTCACTCCTGCAAACGCTGGCCACCCCGCAACTGTGAGATGCTCAAGGAGGAGTAAGAGGTAGCTGTGCTGGGGGTGCCCTACAACCCTCCTGCCTCAACATCCACCATGATCCACATCTGCAGCGAGACCTCTGTGCCCGACCATGTCATCCGGTCCCTGTTTAACACCCTCTTTATGAACTCCTGCTGCCTGGGCTTCATAGCATTCGCCTACTCCATGAAGTCTAGGGATAGGAAGATGGTTGGTGACCTGATCAGGGCCCAGGCCTATGCCTCCACTGCCAAGTGCCTGAACATCTGGGCCCTGGTTCTGGACATCCTCATGATCATTCTGTTTATCATCATCCCAGTGTTGATCTTCCAAGTCTATCGATAGAACAGGAAGCAGCATCCAGGCCAGGAGCTCTGACCATGACCTGTCTCCCACGCACTCCACCTTCCATTCCTTGCCCTGTATCAGCCCTTTATCCTCACACACGTTTCTACAATGGCATTCAATAAAGTTCACGTGTTCCTGGAAAAAAAAAAAAAGAGCTTCCTAGCTAGAGGGTGGAGAGGGGACTAGGGAAGGAGTAGAAGCCAGGGCTTCCATTGTAAGGATTAAATGAGATAATGAATGTATAGCATTTGGTGTCATAACTGACCCATCATCATTTCCCAGTTCATGTTAGTCATTTCTATTAATAGTTATGATCTATATTATTAATAATAGTATTTCCTAGGTATCATAATCTGACGGTATAAACTCAATGTGTACACCAGAAATTAAATGTCCCCTCTGATTTCATTCACTACAATATCAGAAAAAAAGTTGTTAGAAAAAATTCCCAGTCTGTGACCTGGGGGTTAGGGAACCCCAGGTTTGGAGAAGACTCAAGCCTACTGTGTCTGAGTTAGGAGATGGCAAATGAGTTTACTGGCCTAGATGAAACTCAAGTTAATTTTTATTCCCAAGTTCTTCACCTTATTATGGCCCACATAGTTAGCTGCACGTGCTAAGTGCAAACTTTTTGCCGAGCCAGATTGTGAAACACTTTTCACTAATTAGTATACCAATCTATAAAAGAAGGCACTTCTTAAAAATACTTTGTTTTCCAGAAATCACAATACAGTACAGTACTCACTTTTGTGAGATTTACTTCTGACCCAACCAAGGATACATGCAGAGAGAATGTGTGTTTGGAGAGCTGGCATTCATGCAAATTTCAGGTTTTGAGAAAGGGATTTACTGGCTATCCAAAACCAAAGGCATGTGCTTCTCAACCTCTAGGCAGTAGGGCAGGATGGTATTCCTGTCTGACCAGTGGGAAATCGGAGGCACAGTAGGCCTGAGTCTTCTCTAGACCAGGGGTTCCCAACCCCTGGGCCATGGACCAGGATTGGCATTTGTAGCCGCTCCCCATTGCTCCCATTACCACCTGAGCCCCACCTCCTGTCAGATCAGTGTTGGCACTAGATTCTCATAGAAGTGCAAACCCTGTTGTGAGCTGTGCATGTGAGGTATCTGGGTTGCATGCTCCTTATGAAAATCTAATGCCTGAAAATCTGTCACTGTCTCCCATCACCCCCAGATGGGACCATTTAGTCGCAGGAAAACAAACTTAGGGCTCTTGCTGAGTCTACATTATGGTGAGTTGTATAATTATTTCCTTATATATTACAGTGTAATAATAATAGGTATAAAATGCACAATAAATGTAATGCACTTGAATCATCCCAAAACCATCCCCCAGCATCTGTGGAAAATTTGTTTTTCACAAAATGGTCCCTGGTGCTGAAAAGGTTGGGGATCACTGCTCTAGACCAAGAAAAAACACCGAGTAAATGTGGGAGCAAAATGCTGGAGAACTTTGCTGACTCTTCTCAAAGCCTCATTTTTCCCATCTATCGAATGGCTGTAATAATCATGCCCTCCTTTTAAGGTTACTGTGAGGATTGAGGGAAATAATTCATAAATACGTTTCCATTCAGTCTGACACAAAAAGAGCTGGACAGTTGTTAATTGTTGAGGCTATCATTGTTACTCAAAGACCAAAGTACCTACTCTACTCCATTTGACCCATTTCATTCCAGATTTAAAAAGGATGGTTCTGATAGTCTGAGTAGAACTGCTTTGGAGACCAGAAAATGTTAGTGTGATGACCTTCAGCATCCTATCTATGACCCCAATTTGATCCTTGAGCCAGGATGAAACCTGGAGAAGAGCTCTTGGGCCACTGGCTCCAGCTGTGGGGTCTTCCGAACGTTCCCTTTAGCGTGGCAGACTCACAGCTCTGCTAGAGGTGCCTTTCCCAAAGCTGCTTGAAATTACACTTGTAACCTGGGAGTTTGATAAGCCAAGGGGTCTGGGGTTTCAATTCCCTCTGTCCTCTGCTTTTCTAACTCGCAGTAATTATCTTTGTAATGCTCTAATGCTGAATAATGATGCTGCTAATGCAGGCTGCACTTCGCGCACAGGTGCCAGCTGTTACCTCGCCGGGCAGCTGACCGCGCGGTGCACACTTAGGCACATTCACTGAGCCCAGCCCCAGCCCACACCAACTAAACAAAGAAAGCCCCAGCCTTCCTACCGATCCACCCCGCCCCTCTCCCTCGGCCTTAAGGAGGCTCTTCTCCCTCCCTTCCCGGCCCACGCTCTCCTCCTCCACCCCTCCCTCACTTCTTCCCCTAACAGCCCTCCCTCCCTTCGGTGGTTTCTTCCTGCAACAGAAATCCAGGAAACCGCCCCCCACATTTCCTTTACCCACGATTTTCTCCAGAGTCTGACTCACACACAATTCAGCTTGATTTGGAGTTCCCTTTTCTCTGCCCCATGAGAAACCCCAGCTCTCCCATTCATTTCTGGGAGTACAGGCTTGCCAGATAAGGTTGCTTATTTTTGAGTCTGATAATTGACCTTTCATCATGGGGGTGGGGGGGAGGCATATTGAAGACAAATTACCAAAGAACAAATGTGAGGCTGTTGGCTTTACGCACACACACACATACACACACACACACACACACACACGACCCTTTACATATTTGTCCATAGAGCAGCCTTCAGCAGACAACATCTGCAGGATGAGCCGTTTTTCCGTAACTTTAATCTCGTAATTCATTGTTTCTCTGGTGCTGGTTACAGTAGCTAAGAGGGTGGAACGGCAGGCCAATTTGTCACACAAACAAATTTAAATGTGGACCGAGGGGTTTGCCCACCTTATGATGAGTGGTTGACTTGTGGCCAAAAACACAAAACAAAAACAAAAGCAAGAGGTGGGGTTGATGAGGTCTGGGGAGCAAGAGTTGCAGTTTCGAAACAGAGTGGAGGCTCCTTTAATCTTGACAGCCAGAATGCTACAGGGGTCACAGCACATCTGCTCCGGGAAAGACAAAGGGCAAGGTGGGGCCACGGTAGCCTGCGCGGGGCTCTTGGCGGGCCGGGGGCGGCGTGCTCCG
>NW_012102432.1:3316046-3332881 GCF_000951045.1 Mandrillus leucophaeus | reverse complement strand
GGCTCACTGCAACCTTCACCTCCCAGGTTCAAGCGATTCTCCTGCCTCAGCCTCCTGAGTAGCTGGGATTACAGGCGCCCACCACTGGCACCCGGTTAGTTTTTGTATTTTTAGTAGAGACGGGGTTTCGCCATATTGGCCTGGCTGGTTTCAAACTCCAGACCTCAGGTGATCCACCCACCTTGGCCTCCCAAAGTGCTGGGATTACAGGCGTGAGCCCCTGCGCCTGGCCAAGATTATTCTTGAAGCGCTGCAGGACGCCCCAAAATGAACCTGGGTCTCCAGAGGGTAAGGGGTTGATCGTTCTTGCATTTCCTAATCTGGGCTGATCCCTGGGAGGGACCTGCATTGAGGCACTGCAGCCTTAGTGCTCCTAACCTAGGATACATTTGGGGACCCTTGGGCAAAAGGATACTCCCGTGTTGAAAATTCCTAAAGTTGCTTTAGTGATTGGGGAAAACTTTATGGATTTTATCAACTTTTAGTGCAATGAATAAATGTTAGGCACAACAAAGAGCCCTAAACTAGCTGGGGGAAGTTTTTCTCAGGCCACCTTTCCAGTTTTGTTTTGCTTTTTTCTTGAAAAGAAATTTATTCTAGACCCCTTCTTTTTCTCCTTTGGACTTAGTGTTGCTAAATGGAACTCAGGCCAGAGAGCAACTGTTGCAAATGCCTGCTGCGGTTGTCTCTGCAACACAGGCCAGTAAAGACTTGAGTAAGAAGAGGTTTGAAGTCAGTAGCTCCCTCCCAGATGCTGCCAGTGCAGAGGCAAGGGGAGGGTGGTTCCAGCCAGGGGCTGCTCCCATTGCTCCCGTGGGTGAGGAGGGGACAGGCATGGGAAGAGCCGTGAACTCCAGAGCCAGCAGCCCCTGCAGATGGCTGGGTCATTTTGTGGTTTACAAATGACCACGTCAGGTTGAAGCCACAGTCGCTGTGGTTACAGGCACCCGTGATTAGTCACACAGTTAGTGACCCAGTTATGGCACACCCTCTTGTAAAAAGGACATTATTCAACATCTTGCTAGCTTGATTTCAGAAATGGTCCTTGGATATAAGGAAAATAAATCTAGGGTGTGTATTTAGGACTGCCAGGAGTTTGGTTTGCTGAAAAGGAGCACAGGTGTGGTGTGACTTTTGTGGCAAGTAGAATTCCACTGAACTTGAACTAGAGATTGCCTTCCAAGTTCAGGTATGACCCTTTCACAGGGGAGTCTCAAAGGGGTCTGGGAGAGAAAGACAAGGGCCTCCTGAGCTTCGACTTGGCTCATGTGTTTGTGGCCATCTGTGAAATGAAAGTGGGGAGTGAGGAAGGCAGGAAGGGGAAGAAGAACCCTGAATATGGAGGCTTGTGTGGGTTTTTACTTTTTAAAAATAGCATTTCTTTTACCACAATGCTGCAGGAACTTGTAAACATGAATCCCCAGCAATAGTAAACAAATTAGTCTAAGTTCTTTTATGTGAAAAGTAAGTAGAGCAAGTGTCTCTTGGTCTCTGTCTCTCAATCTCTTTCACTCTCTCATTTTTTTTTCCACAAAGAGAAAATGCAAAACAAAAATATCCCCTCCTCTTAAAAGCTTCTTTGCTGGTGAGTGTTTGTCCAGGAACAAATAGTCTTTTATTCGAATGGTGTCCAAAAGTTCATAAGCAAAAAAGTGCCCAACGTCTGGTTACCCACAATACAGTCTCTGGCTACATAGTGGAGCTTTTCTGTCCTGAATTTGTGATCTGCTATCAGAGTCCTTTAATTTCTCTGAACAGAAGGCTCTTTGGAAGAAGAAAGGATGGGGGTGGGGAGCAACACTGGAATCGGTCTTTTTTTTTTTTTTTTTTTTTTTTTTGCTGTTTTCTTCCAGTCAGCAAGTAGTGCTTGGATTCTTCTGATCTTTTCCAGCATCTTCCTGAGGTGTGGGCCACGGAAGGGTTAAGGAGGCTGCGGGCAGGTTTCCCTGCAGGGGTGGGGCAGCTGGGCAGGCACCACCCACCCCTGAGGCCCTTTATCTCCTTTGGAGATTTTCCTTTTACAGCGTGTTTAATGCAATCTTCAGTGATGACCGTCTTTTTAAAGCCATAGGTTTCCTTTAACTGTCAGGAGTCTACAGATATTCTCGACATTCCAAATGTAGGATCTGGCAAGATGAAAGAGGCAACCGATTAGTGAGAAGATTGGCTATTGTTTTGAGAGATGGGCAAAAATAATGACTTGAAACTAAATTTTAATTGCTGATAAACAATCATTTTAAACATTTGGCTGCTTTTTGTGGGTTGAAGCTTCCATTTCAGTGAATTCAATTTGATACACTTCTACAGAGCAGCCTTGATAAAAGCCAGGTGCTTTCCTATGTGCCCCAGATGCAGGTGAGAATAGGGTGCCCCAAGGCCATACTCTCATGGAACTTTTATGGGGTGGCAGTGGGGACTAGGAAGTAATTTTAAAAATAACTTTTGGATAGGGATAAGTGCCACGAAGATAATAAAAGAGAATAGAGAGGTTTCTCAGAGGAGTTGATATTTGAGCCAACCATGGTACCCCTTGGAAGAAATGGTCCAGGCAGAGATCCACATAAAGGCCTGAGGCTGAGATGAGCCGCGTGGAGGCCCCTGTCACCAGGATGGGGAGAAATAGAATGGAGAAGGGGTTCAGAGTCCCTTCACCCACCGACTCCTCTGTGCTTACCAGAGTTGGTGATTTGCACAACCCCAGGGGTGCTGACATTACTGTGGGCTGCCCATAACCAGCATCTACGTGACTCAGGTTCAGTTGCAAAGCCAGCAACTCAGCTGAAAGTTCAGACCCCATCCCTTTTATATGTAAATCTCCTTTGCCTTGACTTTAAAGCCAGCCATTTTTATTGAAACCAGCAGAAGCAGCAGACAAATAAATGGTGTCTGATGTGTGGGAGGGAGGTGCAAAGGAGTGTGTCTTGGGAGCTGGCAGACTGGTGGGAGGGGCTGGGGTTACAAAGATTTGAGGTGAGAGATCTGTGATCCATCCAATGGAGGAGCAGTATTTCTCTCAGGTAAGTTTTGTGCCAACTGGAACAGTCCCCTCTGACGTGGGCATGGCTTCCTTTCTCCTCTTCCTTTGATGCTCCTTGTGCCTGTATGTCCCAGAGGCCTGAAATTCAGTCCTCAAATCTCCTCCACATGTCTTCGTGGAGGCCTGTGGCTCTTCACTCACACTCCCTGGCCTGGGTAGTGAGTCCATAGATTTTATTCTTCTCCCCCCAAAAGGACCAAGTCAACTTGGGGTTCCTGGGAAAAGAGGTTCTCTCTCCTCCCTTCATGCTTCTCTCTCTTTTTTTCCTTTCTTTTTTTTTTTACACAGAGTCTCCCTCTGTCACCCAGGCTGGAGTGCAGTGGCGCCAGCTCGGCTCAGTACAACCTCCGCCTCCCAGGTTCAAGTGATTCTCCTACCTCAGCCTTCCAAGTAGCTAGGATTACAGACGCATGCCACCATGCCCTGCTAATTTTTTTGTATTTTTGGTAGAGAGGGGTTTCACCATATTGGCCAGGCTGGTCTGGAACTCCTGACTTCAAATGATCTGCCTGCCTCGGCCTCCCAAAGTACTGGGATTACAGGCGTGAGCCACCGCGCCGGGTCCCTGCTTCTCTTTTTCCTAAACTTAGGTTCTTGATGGACAAGGGTTTTCCAGTCCTTGGGAAGAAATATGAGGGAGAGGAAGAAATAAAGGAAGAGTAAATGAGGCAGCAGGAAGAAGAGGAACTAGGGGCTGAGGTGGGGGTGGGAGGACTCTTCCGCCTTCATCCCCAGGTCTCCATGTTGGGGGAAGAATTGTTGTCAGGTGTAAGTAAACTCACGGGCTAAGATTGACTGTTTCTGGCCTCTTTTAAAATGGAGTGCTGTGGACACCCCAGCTGTTTGCCTCAGGCAGGCCCCCTAGTAGGGTCTCTAAATGGGTGGGTCTGTCTACCTCCTGTTCCTCTCAGGGCCTCTGTCTCCTGCCAGGGCTGCAGGGAGCTTTACACACGGGCCCCTGGGAAGTTGATTGGAAGCTAGCTGTTCATCTCTGCACTGCGGGCTCTCAATGGCCCCTTGGCCTGTTGAAAAGCACCCAGAATGGCAACCCTGGGGCTGTTTACAGTCAGGAAGCAGAGAAGTCTCTGGAGAAGCCACCGTAGCTCACTCTTTTGGGCAGGAGGCAGCTGCTGGGCAGAGGCAGGGACATGGGTCTAGAGGCCTTGGGCCTCCTTTTCTCCTGGCCTCTAACTGTCGCCCCCTCTTGGCCGCACTCATCAGAAGAGAAGTTAGGCTTCCTATCTTTTTCAACTTCAATTCTCTTCTACAGTAGAGATTTCTGCTTTGTTTCATCAAGCTATCTAGAGTCACAGAAAACTGATATTCCCCTTCCCTGATCCCGCCATTCCATCTTTCCCTTGATCTCCCAAGTTCCAGCTCTGAGTTCCAAGACAGTGGGTCTGAGTCTTAGCTCTGCTGCTTTCTGGCCATCTGACCTCTGTAAGCTGTAGGCTTTCTTGGAGCCTCAGGTAACTCATTTGTAGAGTGAGAATAATAGTGGCACCCATCTCATAGACTTGCTGTGAAAATTAAACAAGGTCATTGATGAAGAGTTCCTCAAAACATGCCTTGCTCATGCAAAGGGCTCAAATACATGCTGGCCATTACAACAATCAGCACTGAATCTTGCAAGCTAGCTTCTCCTTAATCTCTCTCCTCTCTTGGCCTTCGTAACTTCATAGTATGCTCTGGGGATGGACTCTAGTCTCTGCTTTCTCACTCATTCCTTGAAGTCCTCCTTCCATCTTCGTCTCTGCTCTGCTTGACTTAACTGGAAAGTTCCTGTTGGCCCTATATTTGGCTCACACTGTAGAAGCTCCTTCATTCATTCCTCCACCATCACCTCCAGACAAGTTACCTCCAAATTGTCATCTCTGGCCCTTGCTTCTCTGCAGCTGGAGTCCTGCCACTCTAAGTGTCACTTGGACTTCTTGTGCCATCACAAACCCAATCAGACTCTCACAAAACCAAATTATCATCTTCCTGCTAAACCAGAAATTCTCTCTCAACTTCCAAATGTCTTGGAATTATACTGGTTCCATCTTCTCCTGAATACTTTTCTTCTCTACCACTGTCCTCATCTATTGAGAATCTGGTCCAAAGCCTCTTTGTTCTTACTGTGTCCTTCTTACAGCTATTTCTTTTCCAAGACCATCATACACACCTAGATCCTGAGCACCTCATGGCTGTGATGCTCTAGTTGCTATATAACCAGGCCCCCAGATTCCACTTTCTCTTCTCTGATCACCGGAGGGGCTCAGCATTGGAGATATAACAGAGCAATGCCCTGCCTGCAGGGAGTTTACAGTCAAACCAGGGAGACAATACAATCAAGTAATTACAATGAAGATTGGCAAGTACTCTGGGTGGTCAGGCACAGAAAGTCACAGGGCCACATACTAGGGATACTTAACCTGAAGTTCAGAAGATCAGGTAAGACTATGTGGAGGGCATGAAATCTAAGCTGAGGCACAAGAGAAGAGTAAGAGCCGCTAAGTAGGGGAGGAGTTCCACATTGAGAGGCACAGGGTACACAAAAGTCCTTCAGGCAGAGAAGCGTGACAAGTTTGAGGAACTGAAAGCAGTTCAGCCTGGGCAGAGTGTGGGCAGGATGCTGAGACACAGGACTGAAGAGGTTACAATGAACAGGGCCCTGGAGACCATGCACATGAGTTTTGATTTTACCCTAAAAGGAAAGCCATGGGAGGGTTTTAAATGCTGCTGCGCACACAAGCACGTGTGTGTGTGTGTGTGTGTGTGTACACTGACCAGACTTGAGTATTTGGCTGTTGGAGAGCAGCAAGACCACGGCAGGGAAACCAGCAAGGAGGTTGCTGCCTGCAACATAGTAGGTGGTGGAGCCTGCATTGGGGTGGGGCAGAGAAGCAGAAGGATGGGGTCAGTATTTGAGTGAATTTGAGATAGGTTGGATATAGGAAGCTAATAAGGAAGGGTTGAGGGGAACTCATAGGTCAGAAACCTGGGAGGATATTAGTGGCATTCATTGAGTTTGGAAACACTGGGAGCATGTGGAGGGAAATGGATAGGTTCACTTAGTGAATACTGAGTCTGAGGTTCCTGAGAGATATCCACAAGGATATGTGTTTGGGAGCACTGATCATCATTGGCAAAGCCAGGCAGAGACTTGTGACTTGAGATTCTGACGAAGTGTGTGTTTCTTGCTTCTGTAGTTTGAGTCCGTCCGTCCTTCCTTCCTTCCTTCCTTCCTCTTTCTTTCTTTCTTTCTTTCGACAAGTTCTCACTCTGTCATTCAAGCTGGAGTGCACTGGTACAATCATAGCTCACTGCAGCCTTGACTTCCCAGGCTCAAGCTATCCTCCCACCGCAAGCCTCCCAAGTAGCTGGAACTACAGATGCACACCACCATGCCTGGCTAATCTTTTAAAACAATTTTGTAGAGACAGGGGTCCCACTATGTTACCCTGGCTGGTCTCTAACTCCTGGGCTCAAGCCAGCCTCCCACCTTGGCCTCCCCAAGTGCTGGGATTACAGGCATGAGCCACTGCACCTGGCTTGTAGTTTGAGATATTTTTATTGTAAGAGAAGAAATTCACTCAAGCTAGTTCAAACAAAATGTGGTATTGTTCAAATACCTCCATGGGAAACATTGCTCACAGGGAAGCTGTGAGAATGGGAAAAGCTCTTCTGAACTACACAGGAGGACCATGTGGCCTCTTGTTCCTCCGTTTCTGCTTCTCTCCCTGCTTTGTAGGCACGTCTTCTCTGCTTATCCATGAGGCCTCTATCCTCTGTTATCTTTGCTCTCTACAGAGCCAATCCTTTCTACTCCCCCAACTGGCCTAAGATCTGAATTGAAAAGCTTACTCTAGACTTTACCAAAATTTATACATCTCCTTATGTAAATTATTGAGAAGAGAGGATCTGATTGGTCACTGATAAGTTAATGGTTCAGCAGCTTTGGGTCAGGTGACCATTCTGGTCCAATCCGTGACAGCAGTGTGTGTGTATAAGGCAGGGCGGGGGATTCTGTGTAAGGGGTGTGGTCAGACCAGTTCTATAGAGCAATTTTTGGTAAGACAGGATGTTACACTTATTTATTTGTCTAATCTATTAAATGTTTCTGTTGCTACATCTGTCACGTAGCAGGAGGAAAGCTTAAAACACTGAGTGTGAGTGGCCCCTTTACCAGTGAGATCTTGAGCAACTTACATGCACGCTCAGAGCTTCAATTCCCTGCTCTGTAAAATCAGTGTCTCCTTTACCAGCAGAGGGAATTAAATGAGATAACGCTGTGACATGCCCGACAGATGGTAGGAAGCACTCATGACTGCTCCTTTCCTCTTGTTACTTCTTCTTATGCTTGTTCAAGTCACTGCTTTTTCAGAAAACAGAAATTGTACTTGTCAAGTCACTTTTTTAGAGAGATTCCTATGCATAAGCATTAACCAATATTTATGGAATGATCATATATTTTATTCCATTGGCAAGTAATTGTAACCACTCAACAACATCTTGGAAAATTAAGATGAGAAAAAATCATTTACTCATAATCTTGCCATCTAAATAAAAACATAAACAATTTGATTTCTTTTCAGCTTTTCTTCTAGGCATTTTTAAAAATTTTTACTAATATAATCATAATTTATACATAATAAAAATGTGTTTTAAGATGTTTAAACCTAAATTATTTGCAGAATGAAAAACATAATTTGAAAGCATTTGATTTTCATTAATTTAGAATATCAATTGTCAACTTATTTTAATTTCCTCTGTTTCACCCAGAACATCTCAGGATGGGGCAATATTTGGTGAGAACATATTGGATTCTACCAAATTACAAATATGTTCCAGGTAAGAACTATGTCCATTTAACTGCACTTTGAGATGTTAGATTTAATGCAAGGCTAATGAGGCCAAGCCATAGGTTTCATTTTCACAGGAGCCAATTAGCCTTACTACTATATCCACAGATTTTACCCCAATCCTGGTTTCCCACCTTGAAAACATGTGCCAGGGGTCATAAGGAAGACTGAAAGAGAACATAGAGAGTTCAATGCAAATCCATTGCCATCACTAGACAGTAACTCAACAGCTTCATCTTTGAACCATTAGGTGAACTTCTATTAGGTGAAGTTCCATTAGGTGAAGTTCCATTAGGTGAATCATTAGGTGACGTTCTAGATGCAGCTAGAATACAACTAGTCCAGCTGTTTTCAAGTATGTTATATGTAAAAATCTCTCTACTCATTGAAACAGGTTAAGCAGCTCTAAACAGTGATGAACACTAGAGAGTTCCTTAAGCAGCGAAGTCTTTCCTTAAATAAATACCACTCAACTGGTTGGAGTTCGTAATTCTGAGAGAAGTAAAGTATAGCTGCTGATTGTTCTATGACATGAATAAGCCTTGGAGAAGATCTGGAAAGCACTTGTGAGAGGTTGGAGAAATTTGGAAATACACTTACTGTCTTAGTCTGGTCATCCTGCTATAACCAAATCCCATAGACTGAGGGGCTTATCAACAACATACGTTTATTGCTCACAGTTCTGGAGACTAGGAACTCCAAGATCAAGGTGCAGGCAGCTTCAATGTCTGGTGAGGCCCTGGTTCCTGGTTCATAGATGGTGTCTTCTAGCTGCATCATCACATGGAAGGGGCGAGGAGTCTCTTTCAGGCCTCTTTTATAAGGGTCCTAATCTCATGACCTAATTATCTATCGAAGGTCCCACCTCCTACTACAATGGCTTTGGGATATAAGATTTCCACAGAATCTGGGGAGGACACAAGCATTCCGACCATAGTACCCATTATCGCATTTACCTGGGGACATCTTAGAGCAGACAAAAATTTTTAAAATTCTGTTAGAGAAAAATGCATCATGCTCTTGGGGAAATTTTTGCAGTGATACCAAATATTTGTCACTGAGCATCTGTACTGATAGCATTTACTTTCTGTGTGCTCTTCTGCTTGCTTTTAAGGATGGCCTTACCACTCACTCACCACTCCCTACAACTCCATGGAGAAGATATAAGCTGTCAAAAATATATTTGTGAGTCTGATGAGCTCTTTTGCCAGGTGACAGGGGTTTCTGCCGTATTAATATTCTTCTTCTTCACCTTTTGTGTTTCAGTGCTGGGCCTGGAAAAGGCAGGGGCCTTGGTTCTTCCACGGTGGCTGTTCATCAGCACTCACACATCCACTACACTGGTTTAGTCACACACTGGAAGGTAAATGTGTACCATGGAAGATATCAGGCTGTTTTTGTAGCATCTGGATTGCCACTGCCCCCTCCCCTCCACTACCCCAAGTCCTCTTTTCTCCTCTTTGGAGAAGACACAGTTCAGGCTAAGAGCTCATGTTTGAGGCCTTGCTGAGTTGCTGTTTGATATTGTTCTTGCTTCTTACCACATTGGTGGCATTGAATGTCCTTATTGATTTTTGTCTGATTGGTCCAACCCGGAACAGGATCAGCTTCATAAATGGGACATCTTGTGGGCTGAAATATGAGATTTGTTTTAACAAACCACTCCTAACCGTCATCTCTTTAAGGGAAGCAAGGAAAGGCAATTGCTGAATTTCTTCTTGGCTTTTTCTCTGGTTATCCCTCTCACTCCTCCTACTCCTTTTCTCTTTCAGGCTGCTTTCTCCTGCTACTTACAAAACAAACTAACAAATAAACAACAACAACAAAAACAAAACAGAATAAAAAAACTCAAAACTAAACCAAAAACAACAAATGCCAAACAATACTCAAAGAACTACCAAATTATTCCCTGGGGCCCTGAATCAGATGGAGCTGAATCATTTTGGCTGCTAACTGAGTGAAGGGTGTTGGAAAAAGTGCCATTGTGTAAGTTAAGGAAAGGGTCAGAGAACTGAAAAGACTGCAGCTGTATGAAAGGGCTTCTGTGCTGGGATTCTCCTTTTAAGCTATCCAAAGGCACAAATCAAGAACTGCAACCTTGGATATATGACAAATGAACACAATTCCGGTTTTTGGTTTTATTTTAAAATGAAATTCCACTGTTTCCCAAGAATTTGCACTTGAAGCTTTACATATTTTTCATGTCAGTTCCCTTCCTTGCCACCTTTGTTTTCCAGCCTGCCTCCCCTTAACAGCTGGACACATCACCGTTCCATTTTTCTATTGGTTGTGACTGAAGTAGCTTGAGGTCAATTATTTCCCCAGCAATTGACAAAGAATCTTGATGAAGAGGAAAGTGACATTGTCCCTTGAACAACACTGCTCCCTCCTCCCCCTGCCCTCCCGGCTGAGAGGAGAGAGCAGGGCGGACTTTCCTTTTGCAAGGAGCCCAGCAGGGCGGTGGCGGTGGGGTCTGTGGAAGTGCGTGGGTAACATATGGTAAGTGGAGAAAATATTTATATTCATGGTGAAAGAGCAGGAGAAGATCCAAAGAAGGTCATTCCACAGAGATTTCAAGCAAGAGACACTGACTTGATATTGTGTCTTTGACCTGGATACAACAGAGAATTTAAAGAAAGAGTTTTCTTTTGTTGCTTTCCTGACACCGTTACTCTCAACAATCCGAATTATTGGCAATTTAAAAAAGAAAAGATTCCTCCCACTAAACTTGATACAAGTATCACACTGGCCCTTGCCCGGCCCAGGCCAGGCTGCCACGCCTTCTCCCCTCCTCCTGCGCCTGGCCCCCAAATCCAGAATACGGAGCCGCAGCCTCTGAGCCTGTGTTTTGGGCCTGCGGGTGGTGTTTGTTGTTGTGACTGGGCGGCTAGGTGAGACAGAACGCACGGGCAGAGTGGGCATTTGGGACGACTGGTTCTTGGGGGAGGATATAAATAATGAATTGGTGTTAGATTACTTTCTGATGAGACACATGAAACCTCCAGTGCTTTCAGCAGGCATTTTGCATCACAGCTTCCTAAGAAACGTAAAAGGCCCTCTTTCGGTCCCCCAGTGGCAAACTTCGTAGCTGTCGCTCAGTACCACAATCAAATGCGTGCGGGGCTGCGGGACAGAGGCGTCCTCGCCTACCCTCGGACCTACCCACAAGCGGTGGGACCGGCAGACACCTGCGCGTCTGGTCGCCCGGACCAGCAGCTGCTTGCGTCCCCTCTCCCGCGCACGGTGGCAGCCCCGCACCAAGACCAGCTGAGGAAACGAAGGGTAGGGTCTTTTCCCATCTTGCCGTCGAAAGTTTACCCCCTTTCCCGGGTGTGCGGGAAGAGACAGCGCGAGGGTAGGAAGGTGTGAAACTGGGGTTCTGCCAGAGACCCACCGCGGCTCTATATTCACTCTCGTTTGAAAGCTGCCAGCATTCCACTCCCTCTGGATTCCAGTTCCCGAGGGGGAGGTAGTGAGATGGGATACAGGTGCGTCTGGTTCCTCCCTTGGGAGGGGTTCTCCCACTTTGGAACCCCTCGCGGAGCAGCCCATAACCGAGCGGCCTGCTGCACAGAGGCCACGCTTAATGGATTCTTGCAGATAAAAGGGCCTGGCTACCTTTCTTTCCTATAATGGCCCCTGAG
The DNA here is from genome assembly GCF_000951045.1 of Mandrillus leucophaeus. Taxonomy (NCBI): domain Eukaryota; kingdom Metazoa; phylum Chordata; class Mammalia; order Primates; family Cercopithecidae; genus Mandrillus; species Mandrillus leucophaeus. The sequence goes on along the minus strand of NW_012102432.1, from coordinate 3,321,356 downwards.
GCTAACGTCTTAAAGAGGAAACAAAGGGATTGTTTTACAGCACACAAGGGGGGTGGGGGGAGGAACAGGGAGAGGAGGAGGAGGAAGGGGCACTGGATACGCGGAGGGAGGGGGGTGGCCCCCCGCTTCTTAACCCTTCACCTCCTGCGACCGCCCAGGTCTCCCGAGCTCCGCACCCTCATCCAGGACCCGAAACAGCGGGGAGGAGGCGACAGTGCCTGGAGGGCCCCGCCCTGTGACTCGACCTCCAACTCTCCTCGCCTCCTTCCTCGTCTTTTTAAAGAACTTCTGAAAGGGAGAACGGAAAAGATCAAGGGACCCATATCTCGAGCTGCATTTCGAAAGTCAGTCCTAGAGGGGTCGTCTCTCGCGAGGCCCGGGTGCCCACACAGGATCGACGAGTGGCAGTGCCACCTGGGCCCGGACTCTGGGACTGCGGGAGGCGGGCGCGCCTGGGGCCAGGACCCCGGCGTGCGCTGAGGGCACCCGGTGAAGGCCGGGGAAAGTGGGGCAGCTCCGAAATGCGGCCTGCACGTCGCCCTGGGAGTCGTTCCCGGGCCCCTTTGCAGACACAGCCTTCAGGTGTGAGTTGTGTGTGCGCCGGCCGGGGGCGTCTCTTACAGGAAGTTTGTATTTGCAAACTGGGCTGGTGTCGGGGGCGGGGGTGGGGGGTGGGCGGCAGGAGAAAGACGCAGTGGTTTCTGCTTTCTGGCTTTTCTGTTCTGGCTCCAGGAAAAGATCAAAACAATAGTTAAATAGCAATTGAAGACAAGTGATGTAAGAAATAAACAACTTGACAACAAAAATGCCCATAGGGATGGTTTTTTAAACCCTTTATTATGGAAATCAGAGCAGAGGCACAAAAGGAGAGAGAAAGGTATTGTGCAGTGGGTCTCAAATTTGAGCAAGCATCCGGACCGCTGAGCGAAATCCTCTGGAGGGCTTGTTAAAACACAGATTGCTGGGCCCTAGCCCTAGAGGTTTTTGTTGTGTATTTTTAAGTAGATCTGGGGTCAGCTCCCTCCTGAGAATTTGCAACTTGTTAGAGCCCCCAGGTGGTGCTGCTTCTGGTTTGGAAAGGGCACTTTGCCATCCACTGGTCCAATAAATCTCCTTATACCCTCTCCCACCTTCAGTATGTACAACACCTCCCCACTCTGTTCCTTCTATCCCCACCGCCCCCACACAGTTTGTTTGGTTTGCTGGAGAATTATAAAGCAATTCCCAGCCATCCTATCATTTCACCTATATAAGATGATTTTTGGTTCGGTGGTTACTTAAGCCGAGAGGACTGCAGGCTGGGGGGATAGGAAGTTGAGGCTTTCTTGAGGTCATTTCACACTGGGGCAGGGTCTGGTACCTCTCTCTGGGAAAGCCATGCCCACATCTTGGTTCTGAGATCACTTAGACCAAAGGAAGTGATAATCAGGAGTTCCTTTCCAGCAAAGATTGTCAGGTGCCCAAACACCAGCACTGGATCTGCTGGCAAGCTGGCCTGGCCTGGTCAGGGCACCACCTGGACCCCATCTTTCATTTTCAGGTCATTATTCCCAATCTGTCATCATGTATTCCCATGACCATCGTCTCCCCTGAGGTATTTTCCTAACAAGGCATCTTCCCCCAGTATGGAGTTCTGAGTGCCCGGGGATGGGGTGGTACCCACAACAGTGCAAGCCCGTAGGATTCTTTGCATCAGTTAGGTCCAGGACTCACACTCCAAGGGGAGCTTCTCTGGGCTACTTGTCCCTCCTTAGAATTCCTGATTGGAAAAAGGGACATTCCAGGCATAGCTTCTGGGAATGGCCATCTCTGACATCTGTCATAACCTCCCTTGATTGTTGGGCCCTAGCTCAGTCTGTCTGTGTTGCTTCTGTTCCAGAGAGGCGCTGAGTGCTCTCGTAGACTCCACCTGGCTAGTCCTAAGTGTGCAGTCTCTACCTAGTCTCCTTGCCTCTCCTTTGGGCCACTCTGAAACAAGCTTCCCTTCTTTCCCTCCCCTCCCCATCCTGGTTTAGGATACCATCTGCTCCTTCCACAACTTTCTCATCCCAGCCCCTCCCAGTCCTACCCCCACCTCAACCCTCAGAGGTCGCTTGGGTAGTTACAAAGTTTAGACTTTAAAAACAAACAAAGAAACAAAACGTTTAGAGATGGGGTCTTACTGTGTCACCCAGGCTGGAGTGCAGTGGTGTGAATTCGGCTCACTGAAGCCTCAACCTCCCAGACTCAAGCGATCCCCCCACCTCAGCCCCTCAAGTAGCTGGGACTACAGTCATGCGCCACATACACCGGTTAATTTTTGTGTTTTTTTTTTTTGTAGAGACAGGGTTTTGCCATGTTGCCCAGGCTGGTCTCGAACTCTTGAGCTCAGTCAATCCGCCTGTTTTGTCCTCCCAAAGTGCTGGGATTACAGGCATGAGCCACTATGCCCTACCTAGACTCTTATGTTGTTGTTCCCTTTCTTTTCCTGACTCTTCGTGAAGCAAGCATAGTATATGAATTCTTCATTTTTCTATCTGCTGTTAAAGAAAGCCCTAGGGACGGAGTAGGTTCCTCCACCCCAGAGCTCTGTTCCTATTTTCATATTGCCTCATCTTCCTATGTTTTCCTTCCTTCACCAGCCTGGAATCAGCTGTCACTTTCGTATTTTCTCATGAGTCCTACCACTTGCCTTTGCTTTTCTAGCCTTTCTCAAAGAAATGCAAACAACTTGTGTTTGTTCCCCTTGGGTCCTATTGTACCTACTTTTGTTTGATGGTCTCTCTGTCTCCCATGATGCCAGTGAATGTAGCAGTTTCTCCGCTTCCACCAGTGCCTGGGGAAAATTTGGGATTGGCAAATTTGAGTTCTGCCTTTTTATAGCTTGCATTGCTGGATTCAACCTTAGGAGCCTCAGTTCCCTATTTATTCACACGACACACCTGTATGAGCCTTTACTACATGCTAGGCGCTATTCCAGCTGCTGGGGATACAACACTGGGTAAAACAGACATCGTCCTGACTTCATGGAGCTTTTGGAATATGTAATTGTAGACATTATATATTTTATCCTGGGAGACAGACAATAAGGGAAGTAAGATGGCATATCAGAGAGTGATAAACTGCTAAGGTGATACCCAGGGTCAGATGTGTTTACGTAGGGGTTGGTATGGATATTTTGTTTCTGTTCTTGTTTTGAAACAAGGTCTCACTCTGTCACTCAGGTTGTAGTGCAGTGGTGCCATCATAGTTCACTACAGCCTCAACCTCTCAGGTACAAGTGATCCTACTTCCTCAGCCCTCTGAGTAGCTGGGACTACAGGCACATGAGACTGTGCCCAGCTATTAAATTTGTTGTTGTTGTTTTTGTAAAGATGAGGTCTCTCTATTGCCCATGCTGGTCTTGAACTCCTGGGCGCAAGCAGTCCTCCTGCCCTGGCCTCCCAAAGCGTTGGGATTACAGGCATGAGCCACCGCACTTGACCAGTGTTGATAGATAGCATAACCAGGGCAAGCTTCCCTGAGAAACTGACACTGGGCAAAGGCCTGATGGAAAGGACCTCCTCTGTTGAATGTGGGTATTAATATTTCATCTACTTATGAGTAAGTGGGACGACGTGTGTGGAAAGCTGCACATAGAGATAGAGCCACTTGCCTTTGTCTTGTCAATGCCTTCTTCTGAAGTTGTGGTCGCTAAAATCATCGCTGAACAAATAAAAGGTTAGCATTCCTCTGATGGCTTTGGCGGACGTTTTTCCTGTTACACACTTCCTTAGGTCAGCCCTGGCTTGTTGGAGAGTCTCAGTGGGAAGCCTGGCTCATTCTTCCCTAACTCTGCAAAAACATGATGTCATTGGGGAGGTAGGACAAAGTACCCATGGGCAGGGCTAGGCGGGGTGTCACTCTCTCCCTTACATTTTTGTGGCCTCAGTGACAGTGCAAAGGAAGTGATAATGCAGAGGCTGATTTTTAATGAGAGGAGGTAATAGTGGTCAGGGGAGAGTTCCCCATGAGAAAGAGGATGAGTTATCTGGCTGAGGCAAATGCTGAAACTAGGTTGTAACCGCAGCAGCAGCAGCAGCAGCAGCAGCAGCAGCAGCAGCAGCAGCAGCAGCAGCAGCAGCAGCAGCCGCCGCAGCCGGTTGTTACATTCATTACAGTTGCTGTGCCTTTCAGCAATCGTCCTAGCTGTTCTTGCTGGTTGTTTAGTAGACCAGAAATCCTCAGGGGTGTTCATGCCCCGTCCTGTTGGTCATGCAGCAGGTGCTTCTCAGCATGCTGTGGTCCAGTGCTTCTCCATACTGCCCACCTTTTGGAGGTCATCCCTGGTGCTGGGCTGTAGCTAAAATGAGCAGCCAGGGCCACGCTCCTTTCAGCCTCCATGCTCTCCTCAGAATGATATAGGGAAGGTGCATTGTTTACCTTCTCAACTCTTGGGGGTTCCTGGCTATACCAACTCCAAATTGAAGAGCCTTGTGACATGTTTCCCTAAAGTAAGACTGCCTGGCTCCCCCTGTTCTCTTTGTCCCTGTTGAAAGCTGTATGGGTCATGACGCAGATGAGTCTCTGTGCAGCTGCCACTCTCTATACCCAGGTCTCTGCCGGGGAAGCTGGTGATTTGAATCCGAAAGCAAACCTTAGTGCTGCTGGGAAGCCCCCCTCCCCATTCCTGGAAGGTAAAGGGGCTGCTCTGGCTACTGCTGGTGAGTCCCTGGAACATTTGTCATCTTAGGGCTGTAGAAATGAGCCATCTGATCCCTGGAGATGCTTACACCCTTCCTGAAGAAAGTGTGAGGGGTGTTTCTGGTCTCTGTTTTGGAGAAGTAGATAGACTGTTGGCCAGACCTTCTCAGAGAGAATTCAAGAGGCAGGCTGGGCTGGAAGGACACAGTCCACTTAACCCCTTGTCCCTGGCTCCTCTCAAAGTATCTAGTGAGTGTGGCTGGCTGGCAGGAAGGGAGAAGCAGCTGAAGGCAGAGGATGTGGTTACTTTGCAAGACCCTAGTTCTGTTACAGGATCAAAAAAAATTGTTGCAAAACACATTTATGTTACAATTTAATAGGTGTGTGCCTAGTAAAACAGCTCAGCTTGTGTGTGTGTGTGTGTGTGTGTGTGTGTGTGTAGGTGTGTGCCTTGGTATTATATGGAAGGTCTTGGTCACAAGACACTTCTGTGGTCAATGACTGTTAGTGTGATTGGTATAGTTTACCCAGAAAGACAATCATGACCGGGCGCGGTGGCTCAAGCCTGTAATCCTAGCACTTTGGGAGGCCAAGACGGGCGGATCATGAGGTCAGGAGATCGAGACCATCCTGGCTAACATGGTGAAA
>NW_012102432.1:3277017-3315706 GCF_000951045.1 Mandrillus leucophaeus | reverse complement strand
AGACTAGGTGGCTTAAACAACAGAAAGTTATTTTCTCACAGTGCTGGAGGCTGGAAGTCAGAGATCAAGGCGTCAGCACGGTTGGCTTCTCCAGGGCCTCTCTCCTTTGGCTTGCACATGACTGTCTTCTCCCTATGTCCTTACATGGTCTTCCTGTGTACACATCTGTCTGTGTCCCAATCTCCTCCTTCCTTAGGGACATCAACCACATTGGATTACTGCCTACTATAGTGGCCCTATTAATACGATTAACTTAGTCACCTCTTTTAAAAACTTTATCACCAAATGCAGTCACATTTTGAAGTACTGGGGTCAGGACATTAACATATAAATTTTGGGGGGACACAATTCGGCCCATACCAGACACATCAAGAGTCACCATAGTGCAGAATAGATCCTTGGAGTTTAGAAGGTACAGGGGCTTAACCACGAAAAAAACTAAAATGTATTAATAATTTTTTTGTTTTTTTTCTGAAAAGAAGAAATGCTTCACCCTGGGAGGTTGAGGATGCAGTGAGCCAGGATTACGTCACTTCACTCTAGCCTGGGTTATATGGCGACAACCTGTCTTAGAAAAAAAAAAAGAAAGAAAAAACAGAGAAACATTTTAGTGTTTTTCAGAACCAGCGATGCTTTGTTTATCCTGCAGAATAAAGACAGGTAAATATAAAACTAAAGTATTTATGTTAGGGTGGTAGAATTAGGGTCATTAAATTTGTTTCTATTTTATTAATTTTACTGGTATGTGTTACATCACCCTTATTATTAAATTTTGTCAATGCAGAGTAACTAGAGGCATTGCACATTAGAAACTACTTATTTCTACCTCTTCATTTTAGCACAAGAAGTTGAGACACAGAAAGACAGAGTGAGCTGCCAAGGCCATGACCAGGCCCCAACCCCCGGCCCCCATCTGCCCACACTGGGCAGGTGAAACCCCCTGACTGCATGGATGTAGCTGGGTTGGTTCTTAGACTCACACAGGCTGACGGAAATAGGCTGGAGTTATTACATGAGATGATCGTCCTCTGATCCGGAGTTGGGACTTTTGCTACTGTTTCAGAGAATACTTTCCTTTGTTTGTTTTTCTGATAAATCTTGAAACCAGTGCAGACTCTTCCGCAGCCTCCACAATACCCAGGTGAGACATGCATTGTCTCATCTCCCTTCTCATCTCTGCCCACAACGCCCACACAAACAAGAGTTGAGACGGGGTGAGTACTAGAGTCCTTCCTGATTCTCTGAACATAGTAGTTTATTCCTTTCTTTGTAAAAACAATGTGAAAGCACCAGATCTGTGTGCTGCTTGTTTCAACAGGAGGCAGGTGTGGCGTGAGCTGGTCCTTCATGGCTTCCCACTGTTCCACCACAGCCCTCCTGGGAAACACTTCCTGCAACACAGGAACTGCCCGTCAGCACACATTTATCATGAGCAGCACCACACTCTATTCGGAGTCTGATGGGAATTAACATCTTAGGTTGCGTGAATGTCTCCTGAAGGCCAACTAGTGACTTTCTAAGTCAACTGCTTCCTTATTGCAATTACCATTAGGATGCACAGATGTTTGTTTATAAGTCTGAGGAAGGATACAGTATTGTTTGATATGTGGAAGGGGTAGTGTGTGTGTGTTTTTAAAGTCATTCCCCTGAGTCCTGAGCTAGATGGTTTATTTCTCAATGACATAGAATCCCTCAGCCGTTCCTTGCTGTCAAGACCAAACTTGCCATCTGCTCAGAGACACTCTGGGTCTGTGCCCAGGATTGTCTAGCAGAACTCACGTCCTCCGCCTTTTCTGTTTCTTCCCTCTTCTCGGAATATGCAACTTTCCCCCTCTTGCCCTTACCTGCTTCTCCAGAACATACTCTCAGAACATAATTCCTTATTTCTACCTTTATGCAAGTCTCAAAGTTTTTCTTTTCTTTTTTTTTTTTTAATTTGGGATAGCACAATTCGTTCCAAGTCACTTTTCGGGAGCAATTTTTAAAAATTGTGGTAAAATGTACATAACATAAAAGTCACTATTTTAACCATTTTTTTCTCTCATTTTAGGTTCATAAGGTACATGTGCAGGTTTGTTATGTGGGTAAATTACCAGGCTTGGTGTACGAATGATCCCACCACCAAGGTAGTGAGCATAGTACTGAGTATGTTGCCTTCCCACACACACACTCTGTCACCTGCCAGCCTCAAGAAGTCCTCCGTGTCTATTGTTTCCATCTTTGCGTCCATAAAACCTAGTTTTCTTTTGCTAATTTTTAAAATAGAATTTTAATTCATTCATTCATTCATATTTTTTAAACTTTTATTTTAGGTTCAGGGGTACATGTGCAGGTTTGTTACACAGGTACATTGTGTGTCACAGGGATTTCTGTGCAGATTATTTCATCATCCAGCATAGTACATGATAGGTAGTTTTTCAGTCCTCACCCTCCTCCCACCCTTTACCATCAAGTAGGCCCTGTGCCTGCTGTTCCCTTTTTTGTGTCCATGTGGACTCAATATTTAGCTCCCACTTACAAGTGAGAACATGCAGGAAGAAATTGAATCCCTGAACAGGCCAATAATGTATTCTGAAATTGAATCAGTAATAAAAAGCCTACCAGGCCAGGCACAGTGGCTCATGCCTGTAATCCCAACACTATGGGAGGCCGAGGCAGGTGGATCACGTAAGGTCGGGAGTTCAAGACCAGCCTGGCCAACATGGTGAAACTCTGTCTCTACTAAAAATAAAAAAATTAGCCAGGCATGGTGGTGCATGTCTGTAATCCCAGCTACTCAGGAGGCTGAGGCAGGAGAATTGCTTGAACCTGGGAGGCGGAGGGTGCAGTGAGCTAAGATCGTGCCACTATTGTACCACTACACTCCAGCCTGGGTGACAGGGTGAGGCTCTGTCTTAAAAAACAAAAAACAAAAAACAAAAAACAAAAGACCTACCAATCTGAAAAAGCCCAGGACCAGATGGATTCCCAACTGAATTCTACCAGATGTATAAAGAAGAGCTGGTACCATTCCTACTCAAATGATTCTAAAAAATTGAGAAGGAGGGACTCCTCCCCAACTCATTCTATGAAGCCAACATCATCCTGATACCAAAACCTGACAGAGACACGACACAAAAAGAAAACTTCAGGCAAATATCCTTGATAAACAAAGATGCAAAACTCCTCAGCAAAATACTAGCAAACCAAATCCAGCAGCACATCGAAAAGCTAATCTACCATGATCAAGTAGGCTTCATCCCTGGGACGCAGAGTTGGTTCAACACACACATATCAATACATGTGATTCATCACATAAACAGAACTAAAAACAAAAGCCACATGATCATCTCAATAGATGCAGAAAAGGCTTTTGATAAAATTCAACATCCCTTCATGTTAAAAACTCTCAACAAACTAAGCATTGAAGGAATATACCTCAAAATAAGAGCAGTCTGTGACAAACCCACAGCCAACATCATACTGGATGGGCAAAACCTGGAAGCTTTATCCTTCAGAATCAGAACAAGACAAGGATGCCCACTCTCACCACTCTTTTTTTTATTGAGACAGGGTCTTGCTCTGTCGCCCAGGCTGGAGTGTAATGGCGTGATCATGGCTCATTGCAACCTCGATCCCTTGGGCTCAAGCCACCCTCCCACTTCAGCCTCCTGAGCAGCTGGAACTACAGGTATTACACCACCACACCTGGCTAATTTTAAAATTTTTTGGTCGAGATGAGGTTTCACTATGTTGCCCAGTCTGGCCTTGAGCTCCTGTGCTCAAGTGGTCCTCACACCTCAGCCTCCCAAACTGCTAGGGTTACTGGTGTGAGCTACCAGGCCTGGCCCATTTTAGCCAGTTTTAAGTGTACATTTCAGTAGCATTAGGGACTTTCACAGTGTTGTGCAACTATCATCACCATCCATTTCCACACATTTTCCATCATCCCAAACGGAAACTCTGCATGTTAGACATGAACTCCTCATTCTCCCATCCCCAGTCCTTAGGAGCTTCTATTCTACTATCTGTATGTATGACTTTGCTTAGTCTAGTTGGCTTATATAAATGGAATCATAAACATTTGTCCTTTTGTGACTGGCTTATTTCACTTAGCATAATGCTTTTAAGGTTTGTTCATATTATATCATGTGTCAGAACTTCATTCCTTTTTAAGGTTGAATAACATTCCATTGTATTTCTATACATTTATGCGTTCATCTGTTGATGGACATTTCTATCAATGATATTGTTTCTATCTTTTGGCTATGTACAATGCTGCCATTAACATTAGTATACAAGTATCTGTTTGAGTCCTTGCATTTAATTCTTTGGGGTATATACTTAGAGGTTGAAATGCTGGATCATATGGCAATTCCATGTTTAACTTTTTGAAGTCTTTACAAAACCAGATTAGAATTAAACACCTCATCATAGTGCATGGTCACCAGCCATAGGGGTATTGTGTACTTATTTGTGAAAGCAGGACCATTTCCTGTTAGAGATAGGACATCAGAGGTCATCAGGTTCAGTTACCTCTCCCGATGGGGTTGAATAGGACAAGGGTTAGGTACTCCTTGGTGCCAGAAAGGCAGGGCTGAATTCCAGCTCCCTTGCTTCTAATCTGTAATCTTGGGTGAGTTACCTAAACACTCTAAGCAACCATTTCCAACAAGAACAATGACATCTGCTTTTAAAAGCTATCATGATAATTAAATAAGAAAATGTGGTAAAATGTTTGACACAGTTCCCATTACAGGGAGATCCTCAGTAAGTGGTAGCCATTGTTGTTTTTGTGACCACATTTGTAGATGAGGATGCCGAGGCCCAGAAAATATAACAATTCTATGGTTGCTTCATCCCATAGCTGGTTTTGAAATTTTGATATACATTACCGCGATATATAGTTTAAGGTCTAATCCTCCTGTGAATCTTGTTCATCTCCTCTCTGCTTTTCATGGTGGTTGGTGGTTCAATAGTTGGTTGATGATACTGATCCAGCTAAAATATTTCAGGAGGCAGCATGACTTTGCACTATCCCACTTGCTACTTACTAACCATGTGGCCTTCAGCGGGTCACTACATCTGTCTAATCCTTGTGTTCTGCCATAATAGAGGATATCGTATCAAATGCATGGAGCTGTGAGTGAAGTTAGGAAAAACAAAAAGTCCCTGTACCAAAGCATTTTCTGAAGGACAATTTCCATAGTCCATCAAAACAAAGACATTAATTGTAAGATGGGCCAACTTGTTATTACACAAGGCTGAGGTGCCGTGGACTGTAAAATGCATCTCCATATCCGAGATGTTAAAAGGTGAAGAATACATGTGCCTTAGAACTGATGAAACATGGTAACTACCATTTGGTGACTTCCTAAGGAAAAGGCCATACAGGGAAAACACAGAAGCTTGGAAACTGCCTCACCTTTTGGAAAAGGAGCAAAAGAACTGGAGCAGTTCTGCTTTTCCTGTGATTAAATTGGGACCACATCTGGGTTAGCACTTTTATGTACTCCTATCCAAAGAATTCAAGGGGGAAAAACTCTTGGAAATGCAAACTCAGCCTGGCACACAGAAAGGAAGATGGAATGTTTTTGGGGAAAAAAAAGCTCTGTTATCTTTTTGCTTACCTTGCAGAATGCAAGCAGTGTCATTCTCCCAGCAGTCTTAGCCGGTGGCTGATGAACTGAGCTGGGGGGTGGGGGAGTCCCCTTCAGTCTCTCCAGGTTAGCTAAAGTCCCACTACCCCTACTCTTTTAATCCAGAGTATCTTACACGATCAATCCATCTGATGGTGTCAATTGTAAGAAGGTGACTAATTTCTGAACCTCTGAAACACCGACTTGTTGGGTTTTGATGCAACTTTACAGGTGACCTTAATAATGGCCTTGCCTACAAATCACTCACCTTCCGCTGGCTGGTGGTAGCTCAGGGGGTAGTAGAATCTAGGACTTTCTAATCCCTCCCCAGCATGCACATTGTCTCCCATAATTTTACAAATGAGGTTAACTATCTTGTGAGAATTTGAAAAGGGTTGCTAGTAATATTCCCCAGATTGCTTGGACTCTCAGCTGACTAGATTAACAAAGGTTCTCCTTCCTTTAGTAGAGTTTGTCTCTGATAGCTGCAACCTATTCGAAGTTCTATTGTTAACAGTCTGTACTTCAGATATTCTCTTCACTCCTCGAACTCTTCACTGGCAGTGAGCAAACACTGAGCATTTGCTATGTTTCAGGCACAGCTGGAAAAACTTTTATATTTGAAAAGGCCCTATAACATTCCCATTTCATAGACATTGATCAAGCACTGGAGAAACTTGTCCACTGTTATGCAGCAAATTTGAGCTCTGACTCCAGAGACTAACTTTGCAATCCAGAGTTTCAGTGCCTCCCTTGATTGACCTAGGACATCCTCCCCAGAACAAACAGAAGCCTGCAGATGAGAACACACTCAATTTCCCTCCACTAAACTTACAAACCTACCTACATCTGCACCCCATCTTCTTTCTTTGCACTCCTTGCCTGCCTTCTCAGGGACCTCACTCCATGACCATACTTTTTCTCCTATAATTTCAACCTTTTGTTATCTACTAACTCCTTTCCTAAGTTAAGTATCTCTCATATAGAGAAGGAAATGCAATGCCCCACCAAAACCCTTGTGCCTACCTCCCCATATGTGTCTTCTATGCTTACTGAATGGGTTGTGTCAGTTCCTGCATTTGTCTTCCCACCTTGCATCACCACTCCTCAGCAATCTGGCTCCACCACTGCTACCCTTTAAAATCTTGTCTTTCTAAGGTCACAGTAGCCTCCTTGCTGCTAGATGTAGTGAATGCACCTGAGTCCTTATCTCCTTGGTCTAACTGAGCATCTGACAGCATTCCCACTCCTTTCTTATAGAAAACTTCTTTTGGCTTCTCTGATGCTTCTCCAAAGTCAGCATTGTTTTGGGCTACTGTCAGAGGCATTTGAACCAGAGTGACTCCATCTTGAACAGGGGCTGGGTAAAATGAGGCTGAGACTACTGGGCTGCATTCCCAGGAGGTTAGGCATTTTAAGTCAAAGGATGAGCCAGGAGCTTAGCACAAGATACAGGTCACAAAGACCTTGCTGATAAAATAGATTGTGGTAAAAAGCCAGCCAAAAGCCATCAAAACCAAGATGGTGAAAAAAGTGACCTGTGGTTGTCCTCATTGCTCATTATATGCTAGTTACAATACATTAACATGCCAAAAAACACTTCCACCAGTGCCATGACAGTTTACAAATGCCATGGCGACATCAGGAAGTTACCCTATGTGGTCTAAAAAGGGCAGGAACCCTCAGTTGTGGGAGTTGCCCATGCCTTTTCAAGAAAACTCATGAATAATGCACCCCTGGTTTAGCACATAACCAGGAAATAACTATAACTATGCTCAGTTGAGCAGCCCAGGCCACTGCTTTGCCTATGAAGTAGCCATTCTTTTTCATTCCTTTACTTTCTTAATAAACTTGCTTTCACTTTGCTCTATGGACTTGCCTTGAATTCCTTCTCGCATGAGATCCAAGAACCCTCTCTTGGGGTCTGGATCAGGACCTCTTTCCAGTACACTACGGTGATGGTTAATTTTATGTGTCAGCCTGACTGGGCCATGGGGTGCCCAGACATTTGGTTAAACATTATTTCTGGGTGTGTCTGTGAGGGTGTTTCCGGGTGAGAGTAGCATTGGAATCAGTGCACTGAGTAAAGCAGGTCGTCCTCCCCAGTGTGGGTGAGGCTCCTCCAATCCATTGAGGGCCTTCACAGAATAAAAGGCCGAGTAAGGGAGAATTCACTTTCTGTGCCTGTCTTCAAGCTGGGACATCTGTCTTCTGCCTTCAGACTCAGACGTTGTCTGGAATTACAACATTGGCTCTGTCGGGTCTCCAGCTTGCCGACTACAGATCGTGGACTTTTCAGCTTCCGTAATCACATGAGCCCATTCCTTACAGTAAACCTCTCTTTCTCTATATATCTATATCTACATCTGTATCTATCCTATTGTTACTATTTCTCTGAGAACCCAGTCTAATACAGCTACTTATCTTCTGATCTTCCTCCTTTAGAAAATGAGCCCCTTTTCCTTTTGGAAACTTCCCCTGCCTTACTGGTGGGACTGTCCATGAAAGCACTGATCTCCCTCACCAATCCACCACTTGCCCTGGACTGGCTCAAATGCCTGGTTAGGGAGGAATGCTTGTTTCTTGCTCTTTGTTTCTTGCTAATTGTTTCCATGTGGAGGGATTTCACTAGAGCACTGGTTTCCAAAGCATGGCCCCTGCACCAGTGGTGTCAGCATTCCTTGGGAATGTGCTAGAAATGAATGTTCTCAGGCCTCACCCAAACTCACTGATGAGAATGATTCCCAAACAGGCTCAGCAATCTGTTTTATCAAACTCTTCAGGTGACTCTGATGCACATTAAAGTTTGAGAACCAATGCACTACCATAACACTCCGATTTTGTTTTTGTTTTGTTTTAGGTTTATTAAAGTTTAACTTATAAATTATAATATTCACCCTTTTAAGATAGACAATTCTATAAATTTTAACAAATGCATACAGTCATGTAATTGCTATTATTAATGAGCCATCTAATACTTCCATCACCCAGGAAGGTCCCTTCATCCCCCCTTGTATTTAATCTTTCCGTCTACTGTCAGCCCCTGGCAAAGAGTGATCTGAGTTTTGTTCCTATAATTTTGCCATTTCCAGAATGTCATACAGATGCCATCATCCAGCACATAGCCCTTTGAGACTAGCTTCTTTCACTTATCACCATACTTTTGAGATTCATCTACATTGTTGTGTGTATCTGTAATGTTTTCTTTTTATTGCCGAGTAGTATTCCATTGTGTGGATATTAGAGTTTGTTTAATCATTCACCTGTTGATGGGATATTGGATGGTTTTCAGTTTTTGGTGACTATGAATACAACTTTTATAAATGTTCACTTACAGATCTTTGTGTGGACATAGATTTTCATTGCTTTTGGGTAAATACTTAGGAATGGGATTGCTGGGTTATATGGTAAAGTACATTTAACTTCATAAGAAGAGTCTTTCAATGTGACTTTACTATTTTGTGTTCTTATCAGCAATGGATAAGACTTCCAGTTGCTCCATGTCCTCATCAGCGCTTGGTATTGTCAGGTTTTAAAATTTAAGCCATTCTAATCAGACCGTATCTGGAATTCCCCGTGCCTCCATTGTTCCCTAGGGGATGGTGGGGAGTGTGTGGGAAGGAGGGTAAAGAGGTAGGTAAATTCAGGAGGAGGCACGTGTGGCTCAGCTTCATTCTCCCACTCTTCTGCCTGAAGAGAAGGTGCATTATGATGAGAAAATACATTAGGATGCCACGTGGCCAGCTTAGCTGGGTAGCCTGTGTTCCCAGGCTGTGCCCCTGCTGGCAGTTGTCCCGTGTGGCCTATGACTTGGGTAACTTTTATTCTTCACATGTAAGTCATGTCTCCACTATAGCTCCCCTCCCCATCACCTTTAAATCTGACATGTGGACTCTGTGGACTCTGCCTGCCTCTTACACTTATCTCTCAATTGAGTCTAAAATTAGGGTGGGAGAGAGTTGTCCCAGAGTTTTCAGGCTGCTATAACAGAATACTATAGATTGGGTGACTTATAAACAATATAAATTTATTTCACACAGTTCTGGAGGCTGGGACGATCAAGACCAAGGTGCTGGCAGATTTGGCATCTGGCAATGGCCCACTTCCTGGTTCATAAACAGTATTTCTGTGTTCTCATATGGAAGAAGGGCCAATGTGGCTCTTTGGAGTCTCTTTTATAAGGGCACTAATCTCATTCATAAGGGCTCCACCCTTGTGACCTAATCACCTCCCAAAGGCCCTACCTCCCAATACCATCATATTAGATATTACATTTCAACATATGAATTTGGAGGACACACAAAAGGAACTCATCTCGCTGGCCCCTAGGATTGGTGTAAGGCAAGTAAGCAACAGGCAAGGCTTCTTCCTTGAAGATAATGTCAGGCTGGATGTGCCAGGAGTTGTCTTTGTCAATAGAGCTTGTCTGAGAATAAAGGCAACACTAGGAAAGCTGATCTGAGAAATGGAGAGAGGCAAGGGTGAAGATGGCAAGGGCAGAGGAAAGGATGGCATTGCACCAATTTCCCCAAGTGTACCTGAAACATTATATGTTGTACGTTCCACCCCTCATCTTTTTAGTTATGGTGAACCAGTAAATTCCCTCTTATGGTTAAGTCAGTTTGCACTGGGCTTCTGCTCCTATAACAGAAGGAGTCAAGTTTGCTTAAGTGGGTAAGAATGTGGGCTTTAAGGCAGCCACCTGAGTTGCCATTTACTAGCTGCCTGACCTCGGGTAAGTTACTTATCCTCCCTGTACCTCAGTTGCCTTATCTGTAATGGAAGGGTACTAACATAATAGTACTTACCTCAGAGGGGGGCTGTAATGATTAAATGAGTTAACAACTCTTGTCCATTTAGAACAGTACTTGGCACATGGAACATTTTAAGTAAATGTTGGCTATTATGAATATGACTGTATTTCTAGTTTTCCTCCTGTTTCTCTGGGCATTCTTTCTCAGAATCTTTTGAGGCTTCTTATCTACTCATGTTGATGAGCCCTCTAGTTTCTGTCCTAGACCTTCTCCTTGTCACTGCATGCTCTCCCATGACTTTGGCTACTATCCTTGTGCTAATAATTGCCAATAAACTCCAAGATTGATCTCTGTCTTGAGGTCCAGACCTAATATCCAATTGCTTGTTGGCTCTCTCCAATTAGATGCTGTATTATTTTAGACCAACACGTATCTATTATCTTCTGGTGTCCATGGGCCAGGAGTCCAGACATGGCTTGACTGGATCCTCTGCCCCTTCTCACGAGGCTGCAGTTGAGGTGTCAGTTGGGCTGTGTGCTCATCTGAAAGCTTGACTAGGGAAGAATCTGCTTCCAAGCTCACTCAGATTGTTGGTAGAATTAATTTCCTTGTGCCTATATGACCAAGGATCCCAGACTTTTGCTGACTGTCAGCTGGGGCCATCTTCGGGTTCTGGAGGGTACTGACAGCCCCTTGCCCCGTGGCCTTTTCCAATACAGCTTTTGCTTCATAAAGTTCTCAGTAGAGCCTCTAGTTTCAGCAGGCTAAGAAAAAGTCTTACATAACTTAATATAATTATAGGAGTTACATTCTATTGATTATAAAGAAATCATAAGTCCTGCCTACACTCAAGGAAAAGGGATTATCCAAGGAGGTAAACACCAGGAGGATGGACCATGGGGCAACCCAAGAGTCTGAGTGACACAGATGTCCATCATCAATACCCCCCAAGTGGCACTCATCACCTCCTGACCACTCTGCTCTTCTTCCATAAGTCCCTGCAGGAGGGAATGGCATCACCATTCAAACCAAACCCTGATTCCTCTTTTTTTCTTTTCTTTTCTTTTTTTTTTCTTTTTAAGACTGTCTTACTCTGTCATCCAGGCTGTGATCTCGGCTCACTGCAACCTCCGTCTCCCGGGTTCAAGTGATTCTCCTGCCTCAACCTCCCAAGTAGCTGGGATTACAGGCATGTGCCACCATGCCCCACTAATTTTTGTATTTTTAGTGCAGATGGGATTTCACCATGTTGGCCTGGCTGGTCTCAAACTACTGACCTCAGGTGATCCACCCGCCTTGGCCTCCTAAAATGCTGGGATTATAGGTGTGAGCCATTGTGCCCAGCTTCCAATTCCTTCTTCTAGCCAGCCCTTCATACAATTAACCACCAAACCCTAATGAGTTGCCTCCTAAATGCTTCTTGATTCCTTCATTCTCTCCACTGTGGTTACTACAGCAGCCACCCACTTGCCTTCATTCTTTTCTTCCGACAGCAGCCGGGGACATCTTGCTGAAATGCAATTCTGAGTACATCGTACCCTTGCATTCTACTTAAAGTTCTCTAATAACTTTCCATTGATCTTGGGATGTGACTCAAATTCCTTAACGTGGCCCATGAGATCGTTTGTCATGGGGTTTCCCTCTCCTCGCCAGCCTCTCTCATGCTGGCCTTTACATGTTCTGTCCCTTCTGCCTGGAACACTCTTTCCCTCCCTTTGCTTGTTGTTTGCTTCCCTTTCCTTGTGTTTCCCTGAGTTCTTTGAGCTGCTCCCACCCATGAGTCAGGCCTCAGCTTCTGTGCTGCTTCCTTCAGGAGGCCCTTCCTGACTGCACACCTACATTACCCACCCCCGGCCCCCATGCTCAGCACCCTGGACTTCCATGTTCCCCACACTCAGCACGCAGTGGATCACCTCTTGTTCACTTGTCCTTATTCTCCTCTAAACCATAAGCTTTGTGAGGCTGGGGGACATCCCCTGTGGCTAGTCCCATGCTTTCAACACTGTAAGTCTGCAAATAATTGTCAAGTGAAGAAAATGACAGATGAAGCCTTGGATCTCAGCCCACCCTTAAAAATATTTCCACCCTTGCCTTGCAGCAACATCCAGGGTTCACTCTTGATGGGCTCTGTTCCAGTTGGCAGATCTTTTTAAGTGGAAAGTAATATATTAATAGAGGCACCTTTGTTTTGGGTAATATTTCCTTCCTATTATGGCCAGTCCAGGTTCAAGACCTTTACTTGCTACTGATATACTCCAGCGACATCAGAGCAGGGACATCATCTATTTCCTCCTTATGCAGCGTTTGTCCTTCTGCTGTGTAATTGGAATTTTGTAAAAATAGCTGACCAACTGCAGTACATATAGTTCTATAAACTTGCTGGGAACAGTCCCCTCTGTCCACCCTATGGAGGGGCCCACAGCTGCTCCCCGGACATTCCAAGAGATGCTCTCATCCACTGAGAACAGAGGGAGCATTTGTTTCCTCAGCCCACTTTGGAGGGACAGCTGAGGCTTGGCCTCATTCAGCCAGGTCGGCCTGCCCTGGGCTTCGGGTCTAGTTTCACGCAACAAGCAATTGAGCTTAATTGACAGGTGTGAAGTGTGTCCTCTCTAACCCATCTCGACTTACTTCTGCCTGTAGGGGTGAGGCAAACTCACTTGGGAGCCCAATTAGCATGTCATGTTGGGGAATGAGTGTGTGTGTGTGTGTGTGTCTGTGTGTGTGTGTGAAAGAGAGACAGAAAGGGAGAGAGAGAAAAAAGGGAGAGAAAAACCTCAGATGCAGAAAAACAGAGAGAGATGGAGTGAGAGACTCAGAGAGAAAGGCGGAGGTAGAGAAACAGAAGGAAACAAAGAGAGAAGCAGAGAGCTGGGAGTAGAGAGATAGACAGATAAAGGGGCTTTGGAGCTGGTGCAGACAGGCACCGCTGGTGGCCTTTTAGTTGGGTTAAGTGCACACAAATGGAAAATGAGATAGTGTAGAATGTCAGTCCCATCTGGAGGACCATGTGTGAAATAATGACAAAATGAGCATCTATATGGTCGTTAGTGTATTCCTAATGGGCCAAGAGTGAATTCTGAGAGGGAGTTGGCCTGGGGTGGGATTAGACTGGGAGATGTGTGTCCATGGCAGGAAACATTACCCTCCATCCCGGTCAGCTCTCGTGCGCACATGTGAGGCTGAGTAGGTGAGACCACCAAGTCATCATACTGGGGCCAGGATGGCCTCAGATGTGAGAGCCAGTTCTGCATGGAGTGAAATCATTCTCTGGAATGTTTAGGGGTGATGCTAGCATACAGAGAGTCTGGATACCCAAACAGGCAAAGACAAGGTTTTTTTTGACAGTTCATTGGCTTCAGAACCCTCTCTAAGTGAGGCAAGGCTCCAAGTGTGCATAAAGCATGCACTATTCTGTGCACTTTTCATTTTTTTTTCTTTTTTTGAGACAGAGTCTTGCTGTGTCATATAGGCTGGAGTGCAGTGGTGCGGAGTTGGTTCACTGCAACCTCTGCTTCCAGGGTTCAAGCAATTCTCCTGCCTCAGCCTCCCAAGTAGCTGGGATTACAGGTGTGTGCCACCATACCCAACTAATTTTTGTATTTTCATTAGAGGGGGGATTTTGACATGTTGGCCAGGCTGATCTCGAACTCCTGACCTCAAGTGATCTGCCGTCTTGGCCTCCCAAAGTGCTGGGATTGTAGGCGTTAGCCACTGTGCCTGACCACTGTGAGCTTTTCATATATTGTCAGTTAGTGCTCACAAAATCCTTATGTGGTAGATACTATTATTGCCTCCACAGGGGAAGCTATGGGCTGGAGAAATTAACCAGCTTGCACAATGCCCCTCTGCTAGTAAGTGGTAGAGCTGGACTTTGAAGCTGGGAAATCTGGGTCCAGAATCAGTGCTCTTCCCACTTTGCTATACTATGCACTGAGATTCAGCTCTCAAACTAAATCCAGTTCTTTGTTCAGTAGTCTTTCCAGGGAGGAAGAAGAGTAGCATGTAGTAGAAAGAACTGACTTCCTGCCTTGATTCTGCTGTCCCTAGCACTGAGATTTTGAGACAGGCTTTCTAAGTTTCAGTGGGGTGCAATGACTAGGTGCATAGACTCTGGAGCCAGACCCAGCTAGCCCACCTGCCACAGCCCTGGCCCTTACCAACAGGGTGCCCTTGATCTTTTACTTAGCCCATTGAGCCACAGATTCTTCCTCTGTAAAAGGAGGACAAAAACAGCTATCCTCATGGGACTGTGAGGGTTAAACAAGGCTGTGTATTTAATGCAGGTAGTAAGCCCTCCATAAATGTTACCTATTGTTATTATCTATTAAATGGTGGCCTTCCTATTTGATATACTTATGGTAGGAATGATATAAGATGATGATTGTGAAGTACTTTGTAAACATTTCTGCATTATTCAAACGATAATATTATTGTTTTTATGCATGTAAGGTACATGTATAAGGTGGATGAATTAATAGCTTTAGCAGATAGCAAGTTGAGGAGGCTAGGATGGGCAGGATGGGAGAGGAGCTGGGAGGAGGAGTAGACAAGTAACTGTAATACCACATTGAACACGGAAGGTCCCACCAAAGAATTCCAGCACCACGCTCTGGAGTCCTGTAGAGGAAAAGATCAGAAAAGACTTAATTGAAACAACTAATTTTGGAAAAGGCTGTGAAAATGCATTCATTCAATGCATATTGAGTGTTTACTCCTTGCCAGATATTGTGCTGGCTGCTGGGAATATAGCCACGAATAAGGCATAGTCATGGCACTCAGAAAATGATCTTTGGGATCAGGCTTCAGCTGGGATGGGGATAGTTTGGAAGGTCATTTCAAGATGAGAAAATCGGGTGAGCAAAAACATAAAGAGGAAAAAGATAAGCAAGCTTTATAAAGCATCCAGGAGTCCACTATTGCTGATCTGAAGTTTGTTGAGTAATGGAAGGTGAATCCAGAAAAGGTGTTTGAGGTCATACTTGGGCAGTCTTGAAGGACAGTCTGCAGTGAATGTGAATGGCAATGGGGAGCCATTGCAGGGCGGTAGTATGCCTGCAGCCACAAAGGCCACTCTCAACTAGGAATTCATATTAGCGCAACGTATTTTTACTATTGTAGAGATCATGTCTTAAATATACATGATAGCCTGTCCCAGAAGAGATCTACTCAAAACTTTTTCAGGAAATGAGAATGTACAGTCAGTCTTTGAGGGTGATATTAAGTCAATTGCAATAAACCAGCAACTTGCACTTGTCATAGGTTTAGTACACACACACTCATGCATACATAGTAATAGATCAAATTTTAAAGTCAGTTCTGAGTTTGAGGGTATTTACATGTGTCATTTTCTCTTTCAGTTTCAAAATTTAATGTGTCAATATATAAAATTTAAGAATAAATGTATATGGCAGGGTAATTGTTCAAGAATTAAACTATATGCCAACAGAACATTGGCAGGCTTTCTTTTGTGACATTTAGGGATCTTGTCTTTGCAATTTTTCCTTGTGGAAAAAGAGGTAGATTGGAAATCATTGCAAATCAAAGTGATGCTTTCAACCTCTGAAACAAATGCTAGCTTGTCTTTTTCCACTTCTCATACATTTGCATAGATCTGTCAACTGAATCTGAATTCTTTTAAGGGTAATGTGTAGTACAAAGTTATGAACACCCGCGTACCACAAAATTGCTTTGCCCCTCTCTTCTTCAGTTCACAGCCCCATGCCCTTCCCCTCACCCTCTCAAGAGCATGTTCCTCTCAGAAGATTTGGAAAGAGCTTAATGAGATGGAGTCAGAGCCTTAGTAACAAACTATTCACTGCCAAACAGAACAGAACATTTAAGTAGAAGATGACCTCTCCCTGCCACTGTTCCTTGCCTGTGAGTTGTTTTGTTTTGTTTTGTTTCTGAGATAGGGTCTCGCTGGCCCAGACTGGAATGCAGTGGTGGGATTTTGGCTCATTGCAGCCTTGACCTCCTGGGAACAAGCCATCCTCCCACCTTAGACTCCCAGGTAGCTGGTACTACAGGCGTGTGCCACCATGCCTGGCTAAGTTTTGTATTTTTTTTGTAGACACAGGGTTTGGCCATATTGCTCAGGCTGGTCTCGAACTCCTGGGCTCAAGCGATCTGCTGGCCTCAGCCTCCCAAAATGCTAGGATTACAGGGGTGAGCCACCATGCCTGGTCGAGTTTCTGTGTTTAACTGCGGTTCTATAGATAGTCAGAGAACTGTGTTTTCAGATGTTTCCCAGTGAAACAACCAGAAGTATCTCCTGGCCGGATCCCAGTACTCACGTGTGCATTCCCCTGGGGAAGAAAATCTGCTCTTGGCTTCAGCCGGGTCAAAAGGCCTCAGAAGTGGGAGAATGAAAACCCAACTGGCACATGCCACTAGCCCATCTCCTTCAACTGTCATTTATGGATCTGCACAGGGATCCAGTGATTCATTTGACTCTGATTGGCTGCCAGCTCTGTTCTAATGTATTGTCAGACACCACACCAGTTTGCAAGAAAGTCAGCTCTGCTTGCATTTGGGTTGCTAACCACAACTGCCAAGGACTTGAAAAGAAACAAAACTCCGGCACAGGCAGGGTCTTGATTCTGTATATGTTTTGTTGTCTGTTATTTTTATTCTAAATTAATAGTGCAGATCAAGCCCACAGTTAAATAACACATCTGCCTGGGGTTTGGGTAGCAATTCGCAATATGTTTTTATTCATTATTGCTTTAATTATGGCTCAGGATTCTTTTGAATCTCTCCCAAGTAACAGGTGGTTTTCTGACCATGATAAATGCTAAATGCTGCTCAGGATAAGGCAGCTCGGCATTGTTTTCCTAGCTGTGGTTACACCTAGGCCCCAGGCAGCTTCTGAATTAGCAGCCTGCAACAGATTGGAATTCCTGGGGGACTTCACTTAACCCTTAGTTCTCCCAAACCTGTTTTCAATGCACTATTGCGTGGGGGCTCCTCGTTGCACCCAGCTGTGCGGCAGATGTGCTTTTTGTATCCTGGGAAGTAGCAGGAGGGTTTGGGGTAGGTCAAAAAGTTAATATGTCAATGTTCTGAAGGGTGATGGGAGTAGAAACTTGGTGATATTAAAGATGATTTGAATTTAGATTCTCAAAAAAAGAATAAAAGCATTCTTTTATATATCTGCAATAGATAACAATTAAATAAGTCACACATGAATCATCAAAATTAGAGTGAGGGCAAAGACCTATTAGATCATCTAGCCAGTTCCCCAGTGAACACAGAATTATTCCCCGCGGTGTTTTCAGGGGTGCTTTGTACATTGTCTTTTGAAAGACTCGAGCAATTGAGGCCTTCAATTATTTCCTTAGGGAGACAGTTTCCCTTATAAAAGGCCATAGTGTTTTCCTCCTTCGCCTGATAGTCAAGCTAAAAAAAATAAATGTCTGTATGGTACATGCAAAATCATTTGCACAATGACACTGATCAGAGGTAGAAATTATACCTACAGGTCTCCCAGAAAACAGTGAGCAGGCAGTTGGCATTCTTCCCTGCACTCCCATTTCTGGTTTTTACCCTTGAATTTGCATACTTCATGGAGGTGGCAATACTGAAATATCCGCTGCAAACCTCCCTGTTTCCGATACCACTATTGTAAACTGGTTAGAGGTAACATTGCGCCTCTTAATTTGAAACTAGGGGGAAAAGCTGTTTTGAATAAATTCTGTTCAGACTGTCCATGCTGTCAGGGTAGAGAAGACTCAGTCATCCAGGAAGTAGCAACTGCTTAGAATTCCTCTGTCTTTGGAACAGACTGGTATTGTCTTTCCTGGGTTGTTTGTATTGGAGAGGCCGCCGATTGTGCACACACGTGACAGGGGCTGTAGGACAGACAGCCCCCAGATTTTCAGCCTTTGAAACCTGGAGCTGCAGAGCTGGTGCCCGCAGGTGGGGCGCACACAAGGCTTCCTGCCGAGTTGCCATGGCTTGTGTCACAGGGCCCTTAAGGGCAGTTTTCAGTTCAATGAGGTCAGATTTTGCAGAGTTATAGGCAATGAAAAGGACAAATTGTCTCGATTTCCAGAACTCAAGAATCCTGTGACTTGAACACTTCCTATCCTATTCCCCTCCGCCTTCATTAGAGTCCAATGTGCCGGGCAGTGAGTTTGGAAATGGCAAACAAGGAATCAAATTTCCCACGTTGGAGGACCTCGCGAGGCAGGCAGGGAGGCGTGGAAATAATTTTGAAGCATCAGAGTAAGGACTATGAGATAGGTATGCAGGGTGGCCACATAGCACAGGGAAATGGCACTCAGGAAATCCGGAGTGTTGGAAACTTCCCAGGGAAGTGGAACCGAAAGGACAGAAGGCAGGAAAAGCAGAGAGAAATGCAAACAAGAAAGGAAGTGACTGAAGCAAGGCAGAGGCATAGAGGGCAGTTCCAGTGGGGTGGGGAGTGGGAGGATGTGGGAAGGTGGGGCTGAGGTAACGCACCAGGAAGCCTTGCCTGCCATGCCAACTTCAACAGTCTAGAGAGGGGGCTTGCCATCATCATTTTGGAGGTGAGGACACTGGTTCAGAGAAGTGAGGTGTCCTCTCCGAGGTCATACAGTCCAGTGAGAGAGCTAGGATTTAAACCAGGTCCATCTTAATCCACTGACTGTGCTATATCAGGAGAGAAAGGTATGCTGGAGTGCAAACTTGGGGTAGGCATATTTGTGGCCTCCTGAAGGGAGCAGGTGGCTAGAGGAGCTGCAGAACTCTGCAGGGCTTGAAAGGTGACCATAACCTTCCATTATCCACCTTGACTGGGACAGAAGCATTAGTTCATGGGAGAGCAGAATTTGGTTCCTGCAGAGTTTATCAGTTCTTATAATTTTCCAGAATGACTCATGTTGCAACCAAACCAAGTACCTTCTGCAGACGGGCCATCCAGACCAGGGTTGAGTCAGCTGCGTCGGTGGGAGCCACATGGGGCTTGTGGCCGTGGTCAAGGCAAATATGTAGCTTTGTGGTCAAGTCCTTCTAGCAGGCATGTGAAATACGGGGAAGTCATGGGAGCACTTCATGCTTCAGAACTAAGGGAGGGATGAGGAAGACAGAGCAGCAGAAGTAGGAGGTGAGCACTGGGGCACATGCAGAGAGTGTGAGTGTTTGGGGTGCTTGTTTCCATGTGGGCACTACTTCTATTGGAATTATGGTTCCATCTCTTTTCTTATGTCTTGCTCATCCCTTACTCTGTTATTTCTGCCACACCTACTCGAATCTGCTCTTCTAGTGCCAAAACAGCCTAGACTGTATGTATATGAATGAGTACGGCTGTGTTCCAATACATTTTTTATGGTATTGTTTGAGTCCTTTCCAGCTGCTATAACAAAATACCATCAACTGAGTGGCTTATAAACAACCAAAATGTACTGTACCATTCTGGAGGCTGGGAAGCCCAAGGTCAAGGAACAAGCAGGTTCAGTGATGACGGCCTGCTTCCTGGTTCATAGATTGTTGTTTTTTTTCTCGCTGTGTCCTCACATCATGCAACAGGAAAGGCAACCTTCTGGGGCTTCTTTTATTTATTCATTTTGTTCGTTTTCTTTTTTAGAGATAGAGTCTTGTTCTTTCACCCAGGCTGGAGCACAGTGGTGTGATCATCACTCACTGTGGCCTCGAACTACTGGGCTCAAGAAATCCTCCTTCCTCAGTCCCCTGAGTAGCTGGGACTGTAGGTGTGCACCACCTCACCTGGCTTGGGCCTTCTTTTATAAGGGCACTAATCTCATTCATGAGGGCGCCACTCTCATGACCTAATCATCTTCCAAAGGCCCTACCTCTTAATACCAACACAGAGGTGATTAGATCTTCAACACATGAATTTTCAGGCATACAAATATTAAGACCTAGGCCCCAGGCAGCTTCTGAATTAGCAGCCTGCAACAGATTGGAATTCCTGGGGGACTTCACTTAACCCTTAGTTCTCCCAAACCTGTTTTCAATGCACTGTTGCGTGGGGGCTCCTCGTTGCACCCAGCTGTGCGGCAGATATGTTTTTTGTATCCTGGGAAGTAGCAGGAGGGTTTGGGTTAGGTCAAAAAGTTAATATGTCAATGTTCTGAAGGGTGATGGGAGTAGAAACTTGGTGATATTAAAGATGATTTGAATTTAGATTCTTATAAAAAGGATAACAGCATTCTTTTATATATCTGCAATAGATAACAAATAAGTCACACATGAATCATCAAAATTAGAGTGAGGGCAATGACCTCTGGGGCTTGAAAGGTGGCCATACCTTCTATTATCTATTCATTACCATAGCAGGACTGAAATTTGAATTTTATCTAATTTTCACTTGTCACAAAATAGTCTTCTTGTGGATTTTTCAACCATTATAAACATATAAAAACCAATCTTAACTCATAGCTGTACAAAAACAGGTGGTAGGCTGGGTTTGGCCACAGGTTGTAGTTTGCTGACCCTTGATTTAGGCAATAGTCAGGTTGCATCTAGCTAGAAAACTTCTTAGATCATTGATCTCATCAAGTATGTTTTGGTTTTAAATGTAATTATTAGGAACAAACTTATTTCCAATTGGTAGGGTATATTACACTTTGTGACCTCTCTTTTCCATGCCTCCTTCCCACTATGTAATGGCTATACCCACCTTGTAGTCCTATATACCTTATATGTGATGGCTAAATGACATAACATAGTGCCTGGTGCCTAGTCATAGGAGTTTTCATTTCCCTTTTCTTCTAAGGTTGTGCTTGGAATCTGCCATCAGCAATGATGAGGCCTGGCCTTGGTGGAAATGGAGGTGTTGCCTAACTTTTCTTCCAAAACATAGTCCAACCCTAGTCATCCCGGTTGGTAACAAGATTGCTCCATAATCCAACCTAGTGAGTGATCCTTTTTGCTGATGGTGAGTGGTATGGAGAGAAAAACATGAAAGTGCCCTGTGGAAATAATGCCAGTAGCTCCCACCAGAAATTCCTTACGCTGTGCCTATTAGAGCTGGGGTACACATCTAGAAAATGCCCCTTTCTTTACCAGTACCCAACATATAGGACCTGTTAACCCTGCTCATGCTTTACATATACATTGAACGTTTATCTGGCTCTTGATGCCATCCCAAGAAAAAGACTCAACACCAGAAAATACTGAAGGGCAATGTATATGATATGGTTTGGCTGTGGCACCATCCAAATCTCATCTTGAATTGTAGCTCCCATAATTCCCATGTGTTGTGGGAGGGACTTGGTGACAGATAATTGAATTATGGGGGCGGTTCCCTCATACTGTTCTTGTGGTAGTGAATAAGTCTCACAAGATCTGCTGATTTTATAAGGGGTTTCCCCTTTCACTTGGTCTTCATTCTGTCTTGCCTGCTGCCATGTAAGACATGACTTTCGCCTTCTGCCATGATTGTGAGGCCTCTCCAGCCACGTGGAACTGTGAGTTCATTAAACCTCTTTTTCTTTATAAATTACCCAGTCTCAGGTATGTCTTTATTAGCAGTGTGAGAACAGACTAATACAATATATTTTACTGAAGATATTGTGAACATCAACAGGAAGAATCCACAATGCATTTCACACTGCAAAAATACAGTAAAACACCCCCATTACACATATTACTTGATTTTCAAAAAGCATTTTTCTTTTCCAGCTTTCTTATCTCCCTCTCTTTTCTTGTTTCAAAATACTCTCTATTCACTGAGCAATTCAGCTCAGTGTTTCTTGTTCTAACAGAGCATTCTGCAAGG
This sequence comes from Mandrillus leucophaeus, assembly GCF_000951045.1. Lineage (NCBI taxonomy): Eukaryota > Metazoa > Chordata > Mammalia > Primates > Cercopithecidae > Mandrillus > Mandrillus leucophaeus. The sequence goes on along the minus strand of NW_012102432.1, from coordinate 3,293,606 downwards.
ATCATGTTCCTTCTTCCACATATTCATCCTTTAGATGTTTCTTTCCTGAGAGGCTATGTGGTAAACCATCTCAGTTATTGTTTCACCAAAATGTTTTTATTTTGCTATCATTCTTGAAAGGTAGTATTTCTGAGGACACAGTTCTAGATTGAGTTATTTTTTTCTGCATTTGATGACATGATTCCACTGTCTTTGTGCTTTATGATTTCTGACAGAGGTCTGCTGTCAGACTACAGTCATTTTGTAGTAGATGATCTATCTTTCATTTCAGGTGACTTAAACCATTTTCTCTTTTGCTTTGGTGTTTTACAGTTTCACATAATGTGCCTAGTGTGTGTGACTATTATTATTATTATTATTGTTATCATTTTTTGAGATAGGGTCTCACTCTGTCACTCAGGCTGGGGTGCAGTCTCATGATCTAGGCTCACTGCAGCCTTAACCTCCTGGGCTCTAGTGATCCTCCCACCTCAACACCTTGAGTATTTGGGACCACAGGCACATGCTATCACACCTGGCTAATTTTTAAATTTTTTTTGTAGAGCTGAGATCTCATTATGTTGCCCAGGCTGATCTCAAACTCCTGAGCTCAAGCAATCCTGCTGCCTCAGTCTCCCAAAGTGCTGGGATTACAGGTGTGAGCTGAGGTGCCCAGGCTATATTTGAAAATTTGTCCTGCATTATACTTCCTGTCTCTGAGGATTCATGTCATTCATTAGTTCTAGAATTTCCTTAGTCATTATCTTTTTGGAATGTCTCCCCCATTTTTTCTATTCTTTATTGTGGGACTCTGGGTGTATGTTAGAACTTCTCGTTCTTTCCTCCCTTTTTCTTATTCATTGTATTCTCTCATCTTTTTCTTGCTGCATTCCTAGTGTTTTCTTAAGATCTGTCTTCAGTTCACAAATTCTTTTGTCATTCATGTTTATTTTGCTGCTTCACCTATCTATTAGTTTATCTGTTTATCTTTGCATTCATTCATCTATGTATCTTTCATCTACACATGTACATACATATATATGTAGTTTAATACATATGATTTTAATTAGATATAGTTTTATTTCTATAAATTCTATTTGGCTTTTTGTTAAATCTGATCATTTTTGATAGTCCTCTTTTTCTTATTAATTTTTTTCTATCATCTTTTATTTCTTTCAAGCTCTCTCTATATAACCATGATTAAAAACAGAAACACATATATACAAATATATATATACAGATATACACATAAATATATATATACACACAAATATATATATTTGTGTTTAAAAAATATATATTTGTGTTTTTATTATGGTAAAATATACATTTATATTTATACTTATATTTATAAATGTTGAAAGAATTAAAAAGTGATAGAAAAAAATTGACACAGAAAACATAAGTATATTTGTGTTTTTATTATGGTAAAATATATATGCTATGGTTTGAATGTCTCCACCAAAACTTGGGTTGAAGTTTAACTGCCATTGTAACAGCATTAAGAGGTAGGGCCTTTAAGAGGTGATTAGGTTATGATGGCTGTCTCTCATGAATAGGATTAATGTCATTATTGTGAGAGTAGGTTAATTATGGAAGGAGTGGGTTCTGTTAAAAAGAAATTTGGCCTGATTTGTCTCTGTCTTGTGTGCTTGCTTCTGCCTTTCTCCATGGGATGACCCTTGCCAAATGCCAGTGCTCTGCTCTTGGACTCCCCAACCCCCAGAGCATGAGCCAGATAACTTTTTAAAAACCAAATTACCCAGTCCATGATATTCTGTTAGAGCAGCAGAAAACAAACTAAGACAATATATAACATAAAATTTAATATGTTAGCCTTTAAGTATATAATTCAGTGGCATTAATTACATTCACATCATACATAGTTATATTCTATATCTCGTAATTCTAATATTTGAAGTTGTTGGAGTTTCAATCACACTTGCTGTTTCTGTTGACTCTCTCTTGTAGTCATTGGCTGTCTTGAGGTTTGGTAAAATTTTTCTCTTTTTAAAACATATTTAATTGAACTTAAACTGTTGGGAATCCTCACATAACTGTGTAATGAATGCTTTGTTCTGGAGATTTGCACTTCCCTCTGCCAGACATTTATTTTCTCTCTTTGGAGTTTTCAAGATTCACTGGGCAGTAAAAATCTGAACCTGAGAACTATGTAAAAATTGTAACTGGCAGTCTCATGGTTAAAACTTTTCAGGGCAGACCATCATTACTGTTTTTATTATTACTATTACTATTATTAATAATATTTTTTTACTTGAAGCTGTGGTGAAGGTAGATTTCCCTCTGGATTGTTTCACCAATAGTTTTTTTTTTTTTTTTTCCTAGTCCACTTTTTCCCTAGAGAGTGTGTCACTTTGAATATCTAAACTATATATGAATCTCGGGTTTCTCCTTTTCTTTGTACAGGCCCAAAAGAATTCATTTCCCTGAACAACAATGAAAAGTTTTCAGAACAGGTAAGGTAGTAAATATTTTAGGCCTGTGGGCCATATGGTCTCTGTTACAACTACTTAACTCTGCTGTTGCGCACAAAAGCAGTCACTGACCATACATAGATGAATGGGCATGGCTATGTGCCAATAAAACTTTATTTACAAAAACAGATGGTTGGCCTGTATGCTGTAGTTTGCCAACCCTGCTCTAGAATCCTGATATTGCCTTTGTTTCCTAAGCAGCCCTGATTCCTGATTTTCTTACTTTTTTGCTCATGGCTTATTTTGTTTTGTTTTACTTTATATTTCTGGGGATTTCCCTTATTATCTTGAGAGTTAACCAATTCACTTAATATTGCAATTCATCCAGCATTTTAGTACTTTGCAATGGAGAGATTTTAAAAACAGATAGTTCTAGTAGCAAAACCCAACAATTTATCTCTTTCCTTCGGCTTACACACCCTCTGAGCTAAACAAAACCTAACAATTCGCTAAATGACAACCATCTGTTTTTCTTTAAGCATCTTCCCTAGTCCTTTAGCATCCTGTTACACCAATTTATAGCTACTCATCTCTCTGAGAGCTTATAGTCTCAGGGTAGCAAGATTTCAGAATAGAGATACTAAGATTCCGACCTCCCTTCTGTCATGTCAGAGGATGCATAGAAGAGACTTGGGTATTGTGTGTGAATGTGGCCTTCTGAGAGCCTTTTCAGTTGTGTTCATTGAACCTCTTCTACGTATCTCTTGCTGTCCTACAGCCTAGAATTATTCACAGGTGGAAAGAACCGAAAAAAAGAGAAAAACCTGTTCTCTTGGACTTGGTATTTTAATTGAAAGGGACATAAAATAAATACGCCAGGTGCGGTGGCTCACGCCTGTAATCCCAGCACTTTGGGAGGCCGAAGTGGGTGATTCACCTGAGGTTGGGAGTTTGAAACCAGCATGACCAACATGGAGAAACCCCATCTCTACTAAAAATACAAAATTAGCCGGATGTGGTGACACATGCCTGTACTCCTAGCTACTCAGGAGGCTGAGGCAGGAGAATCGCTTGAACCTGGGAGGTGGAGGTTGCAGTGAGCTGATATTGTACCATTGCACTCCAACCTGGGCAACGAGTGAAACTCTGTCTTAAAAAACAAAAACAAAAACAAAAAAAAAACACGAATAAAATTAGAAAAATATCAGATAATGAGAGTGTTATGTTGAAGATGAAAGAAGTTGTTTTAATAGGGAATGACAAACAGGTTGTTTTTGTTTTTTATTGTTGTTGTTTTAGATGGATAAAGGGCTGGATGAGGAGGCAGCATTTAAACCTGACTTGAATGATATAAAGGAACAAGCTGTGGAAAGATCTGAGGCAGGGGAGGGGAGGGGAACATTTTTGGTATTTTCAGAAGTCGGAGAGAATGTGAGTGTGGCTGAGATATGGCATAGCAGAATTAAAACGAAAAGGTCTCAAAGAAAAAAGAAAATGAGAATCTGAGAAACAGTGGGACTAGCCTAGGAGTGCAATGAAAAGGAGCCCGGGGATGACAGCTGTGCAGCAGTCTTAGGAAACAATTGGTCCAAATTAGAACAGGAGAGCTGAGGGCCCAAGAATGGGTTGAATGAGAAAGGAGATTACATGGCACACCTGATATAATGAAGAACCTGGGAGATTTTCATGATAAGATGGAGACATACGTCTTCTGTTAATCAGAAAATAGAAAGGTAATGGCAATCATGAGAAAAATAAATATTCAGAATAAATTTATAGTTTAAATGTGAAGTAAGCTGAAATGTGGCATGACAGCAGTTGATTTAATTAAACAAAAAGTATTTGATCTTGATGTATGGTGCTTCTTTCTATAGACAGTACGGGCTTAGTGATATATGGTATGGTTACTACATTGAGTGTTTTTTTTTTTAACAGCTTTATTAAGATATTGACATATAAAATTGTATATACTTAAGATGCATGACTTGATGTTTTGATACATGTATACATCATGAAATGATCACCACAATGAAGCCAGTTAATGTATCCATTACTTCTAATTGTTACCGTTTGTGTGTGTGTGTGTTATGCACTGACTTTCTATGAGAAAAAGCATACTCCTAAGCACTGCAGTAGATGATATTTATGCAATAAAGGTAGTATTATAGATGTGGTTTCCAAGGTCAAAGTTCTAGAGTCAATCTATGCTAACAAAACAAGAAAGACCCAAATATAGTTATAAACAATACAGCATATGGACAAATATAGTTATAAATACTGATGCTATAGAAGTGAGCACGCAGCTGACCAAGGATGGGAGAATGATGAGCCCTAGGTACAATTATTTTCTTATCTTATGTAGTGGGTCTGAGGGGCAAAGGTTTGAGGGAGAATTTAAATCTTCATTTTTTTGGTATGCTTTAAGACTTTTAAAACTCTTCTCGTATCATTTTTACATCTTTATTTTAGAAAGCATTTTCCTTTAGTTCTTATATTCTACAGTATTTATGGATCATTTTCTACATCCCATATGTCATGTACTGGGAAATAAGAGGAGAACAAGAGAAAAAAATCCTTGTCCTCGTGTAGCTTGTATTCCAGTGGGGGAGAATGTGCCTTTCTATAGCATCAAAAAAATGCAAGTTATTTAAACAATTTCTTCTGAATATTTATTTTTCCCATGATTGCTATTACCTTTCTATTTTCTGATTAACAGAAGACATCAAAAAATGCAAGTTACTAGTGACGCTTTTGTCGCATTAAGTAACAAGGTTCTCATTGAGCAATAAGGTCATTGATGACTCCTAAATCTCTATCTTCAGACCAGATCTTGTTCTTGAGCTTCAGATCTGCACGTCTGAGTGCCTAATGGGCACCTCCAAACCTGATCTTCTTCCAGCATCCTGCAGCTCCATCAGAAAACATCTTTCTCCCTCTTCCACCTTCCTTCTTCTCTCACCCTTCAAGTCCAATCCATGACCACGGCCTGCAGATCCTACCTCCTGCATAGAACTTGACTTCCTGCATTGGTACTGTATTCACCACTCCTTTTCAATCCTGGCCATCATCCCTCAGTTGAATTATTGCAAACACACCTTTCACTGCTGTCTAACCTATTTTCCACATGGCAGCCAGAGCCATGTTTCAAACTAGTCTGAACATCTTGTTAATGTGCCTAAAGGCCTTCAATGATATCTTAATCTGTTTTGTGCTCCTATAACAGAGTATCTGAGAGTGGGTAATTTGTAGTGAGTAGAAATTTATTTGCTCACAATTCTAGAGGCTGAGAAGTCCAAGATCAAGGTGCTGGCATCTTGTGAGGCCCTTCTTGCTGTGTCAGTTCATGGTGGAAGGGCAAGAGCACAGGAGACTGCACCCACTCCCACAAGCCATTTGTATAATGGCATTAATCTATTCATGACCTAAACACCTCCCTTTATACTCCACCTCCCAACACTGTCACATTGCAAATTAAGTTTCCAACACATGAACTTTGGGAGACACATTCAACCCGTAGCAAATAATTTGCTGTGACCCTTAGGAGAAATTTCAAATTCTTTGGTATGCTTGCAAAATCTGTCTATCTCTCAATCTTATGCACACATGTGTATGCACACTTATGCACACACACACACACACACAAAATACCCTCCCCATCATCTGGCTCTCCTCTGCCAGGGTCTCCCCTCCCTGCCTGCCTGCCCAGCTGCCTCTGTTGCTTGCAGGGCACCATCCCCATGCATGGCTTTGAGAGTCTACTTGTTTTTGTGTCCCTTTGATAGTGTTTGGGGTGGAGTGATTCTGGAGTGCAGGCTCTGGGGTCTCACTCCCTTGGTTCAAATCCTGATTTTATTACTTTCTCAGGCAATTTACTTAACTTCTTGTAAGCTCTATGAGCATCTGTAAAATGGAGATCACAGTGACCTCACCTCACAGAATCGTTATGAGGCGTGTGATGTGCCCTGTAACACATAGCACTGAGAACCCCCTAACCCCTTGTGAATGTTAGCTAGCCTCTCCACTGCTGCTGTGACTCTTACTGTGACTCTCATGATCTGGTCTCAACTTAATGAGGTTTTCTAGGTGGCCTCCCCGTGCCCTCTGCCTTTGTGGCCCCCACATTTCCCCTCCATGACACATGTGCCCCTCTACTGTAAGCATTCCTAGACTGTCTGTTAGCATGTGACCTCCTGTTGTCTACAACATTCCCAGGGTTTTCTACAGTGCTGGGTACATGGTAGTGCTCAGTATAAAAGAAATAAATAAGGAATACATGAGATAGATACTGAATTTAGTTAATCCAATTTGACCCTGGAAAGAACATTCTGACCTTGAGAAGTACAGGACCCTGGAACCATTGAGCAGGACTGTTCCACCTCCAGAAATGCATCTGTTGTTCTACAGTTTGTTTAGAAGATCTTTAATAAGTGAATTTCTTTATTGATTTTTAAAAATGCTTGTTTCCCAAGCCTGCTTCTAACTTAGAGACTATTAGGAGGTGTGTCTAGATGCTGGAAGGGTGGGCCCACCTCCACTAGGTGATTGAAGAAAGGTGGAGCGCTACACTTGCAGAGTGCTGTACAGGCCTCAGGTGTCTTTCTGCCTGGGAAAGCTTTTCTTTCATGTGGCTGTGTCATTTATTCATGCACGCCCTCATGCACACCTTCCACGGGGCCAGCCAGTTCTCCTGTTGCAGGAACCTTGCTCTCAACTGAGGCTGGTAGACTGATGTCTGGGTGGGTGTGACATGAGCTTAGGCAGTAATTTGGCTCTTTTGAGAGTGCAGACAGTCTCCTGGAGTCCCATAGCTCCCATCACTCTGCAGCCAGGAGCAGAGTCCAGCTGTCCTCAGGCCCCACGGGGACCTCACTGTGTTTACATGACTCGTCATATGGTAACCTCTTACAGCTCTTGGGCAGGCTGCACTGTTACCTCATCTGCAGTCCAGTGACCTCATTCATGTAGAATGTAGCAAGTGCAAGCTGGGAGCGGAGCAGGCTCAGCCTCTCACTTCGAGCCCAGGAGAAGCTGTCCTCCACGTGGGCTCAGGGAATCCACCAGGTGGAGAGCTGTCCACTTAGTAATTATTTCCAGCCAGGATCTGGTTGAGAGCCAAGCAGATGTGTTTTCCAGGGGCTGGGACTGGGAGGTGCCGGTGAGACATGTGTGTGCCCACCCCTGGAAGTCAGTTATCTCTTGTGATTTGTGTCGCCTCCAAGAAGGGCTACTGACCCCCGGTGCGGCAGAGTTGCTGTCCCTCTCAGCCTGTTAGGTAGGCACTTCCAAGATGGTGGTGTGCAAACAGGCTGTGAAACGCACCACAAAAGGGACAAGGAAGGCACACAGTCTCAGAACAGGGGTGGAAGCATCACTAGGTACTGTTTTTACTGTCTATCACTTTCTTTGAATTATATTTGCTCTCCCCCTCCAAAAAATATTGCATGTGATGACTAGGAATATAAAACAAATTACCTTTGCCATAGGCTGCTGGGTTTATTAGCCTCTTTCAAACTCTTCACAATGTAAAGGACAGGCTGACCTACAGTGGCCTCCTCCTTCCAATAGGCTATCCCTTTCTCCCCATCACTCCTTCCCTCCCTCCCTCCCTCCCCATGACTTCCTCCCTCCCTCCCCATGACTTCCTCCCTCCCTCTCTCTCCCTCCTCTCTCTCTCTCTCTCTCTGTAACAGGAGCTCTAATTTGTGCATTTAACAGCTTAATCTTTTGAGTTACTTCAGAACTCTGTATTTCTTCTAAGATTTCTCTGGGATACAATTAAAAATTTTCCACCTTTATTAAGGTATAATTGACAATTAAAATAGTATATATTTACAGTGTACAACATTGTGTTTTGATATATGTATACCTTGTGAAATGATGACCAGAGTCAAGTTAATTAACACACCCATTGCCTCATGTTGTTATATTTCGTGAGTGTGGGGAGAGAACATTGAAGATCTACCTTCTTAGCAATTTTTAAGTATACAATACGATGTGATTAACTATAGTCATCATGCTGTCCAATAGACCTCCAGAACTTAGTCATCCTGTCTTACTGAAACTTGGTACCCTTTGGTTAGTCATTTTAAATTTTTATGGAGCTGATTTAGCTAATATATGTATATTTAAATTTAGCTACCTTACATATTTATGTTTAGAAAAAAAGCAAAGATTAAAAATCAAGCTTAGGAAACAAAAATGGCAGAAACAACACAAAAGTTAAATAGCTCCAGAGGTCAAGAATTTATCTGGGGGCTGGGCGCAGTGGCTAGCGCCTGTAATCCCAGCACTTTGGGAGGCCGAGGTGGGTGGATCATCTGAGGTCAGGAGTTCAAGACCAGCCTGGCCAATATGGTGAAACCCCATCTCTATTAAAAATATAAAAATTAGTCCATCGTCTTGATGGGCACCTGCAGTCCTAGCTACTTGGGAGGCTGAGGCAGGAGAATTGCTTGAACCCAGGAGGTAGAGGTTGCAGTGAGTTGAGATCACTCCACTGCAGTCTAGCTTGGACAAGAGAGTGAGACTCCACCTCAAAAAAAAAAAAAAAAAAAAAAATTCTCTTGACGGGGATGAAAATACTCCTGAGGGGGAGGATGGTAATTTTAAGGAGCAAATGTTAGTAAACTGACAGAGTCAGAGTCATCCCCCTGACTACGTGGAGTCAGTGAGCAATCTAGGACTTGTTGCTCCTGGTCTGTAAATGTGGAACAAAATCCGTTCTTAAAGTGGGATCTTAGTCTTCTTGGGGTGAGAGGCAAATGCTTGGCTATAATAAGCAAAAGAGCTGGAGTCATTATTTTGATAGTGTGTTTGCAGTCTACTTTTAGTCATGCACCTGAGACATTCTTTCTTATTAGCAAGCTTGGAGCAGCAGTGGAGTGTTGAAATAATTTCTCCCAAACCTGGGCTCTAGGACAGTCCTCCTGCACACAGATGAATGCCCCTGTGAGCAAATTGCCTTCCCAGCCTGTTCAGAGTCACCTACGCTGCTGGCAAATGGTTTTTCAGAGCAAGGTAAGGACTGCAGAGACCCAGAGGCTGTATATTTAAACAGTTACGGCCTGTGTGTGTCTTAGCCTCCTGCTGCATGCTCCTGAGCAAGATGGTGTAATATGTGCATTTTACATATCAATAGCAGAGGAGGCTGTTTCCAGATGGCTGTACCTATTTCAAAGCCACCTTTTTATGCAGAAGGAAGACTGTGTGACCTCCCTCCAAGTAAATGTGTTTTGTAAGTCCTGGGAATGAATGCTTAAAAAATGGTCCTGGGCTATATTTCATGTCCAGTCCAATGTGTTGTGTGTGCACAGCTGTTCGGGGCTGGCATGTGGTAGCATATTAAAAGGAAGATTACCATTTCCAATTTTTTCCCCTTCTGAAAGCTTGATATGCATATATGAAACTTGTGGAAAAAAAATAGGCATAATGAGACAGGGATGCTGGGTCTCAAGGCACTAGTCGGTGCACATCTGGAGTTTGTAGCATTCTAGAGATAGTTACTTATTCCCAGGAGCCTCCGCCGGTGTGGGAATGGTAGCCCGGTATCCATGGTGAGCTTCCCTATCTCACCGTGCCAGGTGTGCGTGTGTGTGTTATTTCTTGGAAAGGCTGTCCTCTGAGGGGGTGGGGAGGGAAGAAGACAAGAGAGGAGAGAAGGGAAAAAACAGAAGGGAGGTAATTAGGCGCCACCTTGCCGAATGGAGCCTGCTCAGGCGTCTGAAATCAAGGATGGGGATTGGAAGGGCACTGATGGAGTCTGACGATTCCCCCTGCCTGCCAACTCCACGCTTGTTTCTATGGGTACAAGACCAGGGGAAAGAAACCCTGGAGTCAGAAAAGAGGCATGGATCACAATGCCAAGCAGGATGGGCCTTGCTCCTTGCCTCTTCTGCAGTGTGAGATTAGTCTTGAACTGACAACCTGAATTCATGTTGATTTCTTCCCCCAGTTTAGACATTGGAACTGTTTCAAACTTCGTAGGCTGTTATTTGGAAAAAGCCTTCATGGGATAGCATTTTAACTGGACAGCTGACTGGCTGATTTTATATTCCCACTTAATGGATAGAGAAATTGAGGCATTAGGAACCATATGGACCTGCCTTACTCTAAGAGGGAAATAGGAGCAGGCCTGGGAAGTTTTCCCAGGAAAGAGTTTGTTATAGCTTCATAGATTCACGAGATGCATGATTTTTTTTATTTTTTTTTTTTGAGTTGCAAGACTGTGAGGTTGCAGATGCTCTGTGTAAAACAATGCCCCACAGGGAGGGAAGTGTGAGGTCCGGCCTGAGGCCACCTTTAAAAAGGGCTATAAACAGCAGCTGCTTCTATTGTGCGTGCCAAGTGCTGCCTATTAGTTTAGGTTTCCAAACTCCTTGTTTCCTTCTCTTGAACCAGATGTGACCAAGCAAGAGTTTGTCAATTCAGAGGTGGACCCCAGATGGTGGGAATCAGGGGAGGGAAGTGAGGGGCACAGGGGCCTCTGGGAGCTGAGGCAGGAGATGGCTCTCTGCCTTTCTCAGGTACTCTGTTTTTCTGTCTCGGTGTCTGATCCATCCTTCCTTCTCTGGATTTGGCAGCTGAGGCAGAGTGGGAAAGAGTGTCTGTGGTGTCTGATCTTCAAGCTCACACATGAGCACGGGGAGGACTCAGGACATAATGGAGGGGGATAGATGATGGCGGAAGACCATTTGGGAGCCCCATTGGCACTCCTGATGGAGGGCAGGGAGGGGACAAACAAAAGAGCCCCAGGCCGCTGGGCCACACAGAACCTGGATGGTGAAACAGGAGGATGAAGTCAGGAAGACAGAGCCACCTCCCTCTGCTGCCCCTGGTGAAGGGGTGCATCTGTTCCCTGGTTGGTGGGGGAGAGATGCCAACCCAGAGCGTTATTTCTGATTCATGGTGCATGGCATTTTTATTTACCGTTTATGAAACTGTGGGTTCAGTTGTGTTTTTTGTTTTTTGTTTTTTTTTATTTTTGAGACAGAGTCTCACTGTTGTCACCAGGCTGGAGTGCAATAGCATTACCTCGGCTCACTGCAGCCTCTGCCTCCCAGGTTCAAGTCATCCTCCTACCTCAGCCTCCAAAGTAGCTGGGATTACAGGTACCCACCACCATGCCTGACTAAGTTTTGTATTTTTAGTAGAGATGGGGTTTTGCCATGTTGGCCAGGCTGGTCTCCAACTCCTGACCTCAGGTGATCCACCTGCCTCAGCCTCCCAAAGTGCTGGGATTACAGGCATGAGCCACCGTGCCTGGCCCCAGTGTTCTTAATTAATCCCTTTTATTTCTCTTTCCCTCTTTCTTTCTTCTTCCAAAGTAGAGGACCTTTGGAGATGTGAATGAAAACAGCTGTCTGAACAAGTTGTACCCTAACTAGCGTGTCCGCGAGTCCGAAGCTTGAAATGGGGAAGTTGGTCAGCATGGGCGAAGCTACGCAGCCCAGGTGAAGGGACACTCAGGCAGCAGCCTCTGCCTTTTCGTCCTCTCCTTTTCACGGAGATGACAAGAATCATCCCAGGACTTATCTTCTGAGGTGCTCAGCTGTGCTCCCAGAGCTGCTTTGGTCACTGCTATTTTGGAATTACACTGCAGCGAATTCTCACGCACGGAGGGTGGAAGCAGGATGAGTGAAGTCATTCTGGAGAACAATGTAAATTATAGCCAAATTATATATTTGCATATGCCATGACCCAGCATCCCAACATATGTGAGAGAAACTCTTGCACAGATTCATGTGGAAATAAACATAGTAAAGATGTCCTACACATCTTTCTGGGTCCCAGGGAGTTGGAGGCAACTTAGGTACCCATCATTTGGGGAATAGAGAACATGTGGTGGGAGCTTATGCTGGAATACCATGCAGCAGCTGAAGTAATGAATGAACACAATTCTTTAGCAAGACTGTTGACTGAACATGTAAGAAACAGGACACTATCTATAGCACGGTGTCATTTAATAATATTAACAGAAGCATACACATACAAACAGTATTGTATTTTTACGTTTCCAGGCACAAAATTTCTTATACATGACATTGGGTGGAGAGAGAAGAAGGAGACCTGTCATGGGGATCGAAGTTAGAGGGAAAAAATTCAAATAAAATTAAAGAATAGAGGGAGTTTAAACTGCCCAGTTATGATAATTAACATGCCATGAACTGAAGAAACAACTCAGTTTTGCACTTGAATTCCTATGTATGGAAACGGAAATTCTCTTTGTCTCTTTCTCATCTATCTACATACCTATAACATACCATAGTTTCTGTGATTAAAAGTATCACAGAAATGCAGAAATGCATATGAAATCTCACTGTCAATAATCAACCATCAAATACTTTTTAAACCTATACTGTGGATAGTCCTGCGCTAGGTCTGATGGAACATGCAAGAGCATAGGGTATTGTCCTTGTTGTTACCATGCAGATTGGAACTTACATAGGAGACAAGAGCATGCAATTTAAAATAGCATATAATGAATGCCCAAACTGTGTAAGACATACACAATGAGGTGCATGACATTTAAAAACAAAGATGGCTGGTGAGGACAGGAGTGGTTACAGAAAACTCACTGGAGAAAGCAGATCTACACTGGGCGGTGAAGGATGGTGGAACTAGTTTGGCAGAGGGAAGGGGAACGGAAGCCGCATAGAGACATAAATCGTGAAGCTACCAAGGAGACCATGAGCGCAGTAGCCAGACCCCAGCAGAAGGGGCCAGCTTGAGGTGTGGATGAAGCAGGGTGCAGTGCATACTTATCCTGTCGTCTGCGCAACATTCAGCTTCTGGGAACCATGTGTTGCCGCCTCTAGCTCCTTTATCCCCAGGGCTTCTCGGAAGCCATTTGTACAGAGGCTTTCAGGCCTCTCCTGCCCACTGCTCAGGGTGTGGGTGCTGAGGGCGGGATTTGGGATTTGGCCAGGAGGAAGCATCTGCCACCACCGGCATCCCTTTTGCTTTCTTTTCCTTCTTATGAGTACTCGGGACTGCCTCCGAGCTTTGCCTAATTGCTCTGTCCACGGACCAATGAGGAGGGGTCACGTTTTAAAGTGACAATCTTACATTGGTAATATTTTCTAGAAAATTCTACACACACCCGTGGACTAATCTTCCAGAGATCGTTTAATTCAATTTACTTATTTAGAGATAGGGTCTTGTTCTGTCGCCCAGGCTGGAGTGCAGTGGTGTGATCTGGGCTTACTGCAGCGTGAAACTGTCGGGCCCAAGCGATTCTCCCACTTCGGTCCCCCAAGTCGCTGGAACCTGCCCCTGGCGAATTGTTGTGTATTTTCTGTGGGATGGTGTCTTACTATATTGCTCAGGCTGGTCTCAAACTCCTGGGGTCAAATGACCTCCCACCTTGGCCTCCCAAATTGCTGGGCTTATAGGTGTGACCCACTGTGCAAGGCCAGGTACAGTGGCTCATGCCTGTAATCCCAGGACTTTGGGAGGCCGAGGTCGGCAGATCACCTGAGGTCGAGAGTTCGAGACCAGCCTGACCAACATGGCGAAACCCTGTCTCTACTAAAATACAAAAAATTAGCTGGGCATGGTGGTGTGCGCCTATAGTCCCAGCTACTCCGGAGGCTGAGGCAGAAGAATCGCTTGAACCCAGGAGGCAGAAGTTGCAGTGAGCTGACATCACCCCATGCACTCCAGCCTGGCTACAGAGCAAGACACTGTCTCAAAAAAAAAAAAAAAAAAATCAGATTTATAACATGTATGAGTTTAATCAATATTATTAACAATAACTAATATTGTTAAGTTTGGTAAGAAAACTAGGTATGGCATGGTGGTGCACACGTATAATCCCAGCACTTTGGGAGGCTGAGGTGGGCAGATCACTTGAGGCCAGGGGTTCGACACCAGCCTGGGCAACATGGCGAAACCCCTTCTCTACAAAAAATACAAAAATTATCTGAGTGTGGGGGCATGTGCCTGTAGTCCCAGCTACTTGGGAGGCTGAGGTGGGAGAATCACTTGAGCCTGGCAGGTTAAGGCTGTAGTGAGCTGCTAGCCTGCCACTGCACTCCAGCCTTGGTGATAGGACAAGACCCTGTTTCAAAAAAAAAAGAAAAAATAAAGAAAACAAGGAGGCCAGGCATGGTGCTATGGATGTTCACAAAAGGGGTCCTAATGCATGTGTACTGAACAAACATGTACATACGAGCATGTTCACCTTGTGGTGGAGACAACATTGAAGTGTACCGCAATCAGGCTCTATACGTGAAAAGTTGAAGCAGGGACACCAGGGCACTCAGTGTACAGCCTCTGTAAACCAGCCAGAACCAGTCCATGGTGAGTGGTCTCTTATCAGGAGAAAGTTACTGAAAAAAGGCTCTTGTCCAATCAAAGCTGTAGTTATGGCTGTGGAACAGGGGATGGAGGTTAGTCTGGTGGTGTCTGGTGGCTGGTGAGCTGCAGTTGTTTCAATATTGCTTATCTCAGGGCCACTGCTTGGTTGGCTGCCAGAGAAAAAGAAAAACCTTGTAGCCCTTAGGACATAGTATACTCTTTTAAGTGTAGGGGTGCATGACTTAACCCTTGCCTAGCAAGGCCTAGGTTCTGTTTAGAATTCGGTATCTTATTGCCACAAAGAGTCTGTTTTGTCAGCCTTACGATCTCTGTTTTAACATTAATGCTTGTCAGTGGTTGTGTCTAAACCATAAAAGAAAGGGGATATACGCGTTTGACATCCTATCCCATCATGGCCAGGAACTCAGGTTTTAAGGTTTCTGTGGGGTCCCCTTGGCCAAGAGAGGGTCAGTTCAGTCAGTTGGCAGGGGTGAGGGCTGTTAGGATTTTATTTTTAGTTCTTATTGATTTCATGTTGACATATTTTGGATATATTGAGTTAAATAGAACATGCAGTCAGCCCTCCGTATCTATGGATTCAGTATCCATGAATTTAACCAACCTAGGATCAAAAATATTCAAGAAAAAAAAAAAACAAATAAAAAAGCAAAACAGTATAACAACTATTTATAGAGCCTTTACATTGCATTAGATATTATAAGTAATCTAGAGATGATTTAAAATATACAACAGGATGTGCATAGGTTCTATGCAGTTACTACACCATTTTATATAAGGGGCTTGAGCATCCATGGATACTGGTATTTGAGGGGGTCCTGGAACAAATCCAACCCCCCATATACCAAGGAGCAACTGTATTATTAAAATGAATTTGAGCTCTTTTAAAAATGTCATTACAAAACATTTAAAATTACACACGGAGCTCACATTCTGGTTCTGCTGGATAGGGCTGCTCTGGATGAAAGTTGTTCTTGGTTTATTTATTTGGTTTTCCATGCACTTTTCAACTCTGATTCTATGCCTGTAATCTGGATCTCCTCTTGAGATGTGGATTCACATCCGCCATTCTGTCTCCTCATCTTCTGAGGGGTCTGCCCTGGAGCCCTCTGCTGAGCTCTCCTCAGGACCAGCTGCTGGTCATCCTGAGATCCCTCTTCACTAATGTCCTGGGAATTTCCTTTATTGTTCTACGGTGTTGAAGCCTGTTTCCTGGATCTCATTTCTTCCTCCTTGGTTAATTCCTTTGTTTTATGAAACATGCTGTCCAGTTTCCTAAGAAAAGTGTGTGGGAGGCTAATTTTTTGCAACCTTATGTGTCTGAAAATTTGTCTGAAAATCACGTGCCCTTGATGCACAGTTTGGGTAGGTGAGTCCAGGATGCAGATAATTTCTCTGAATTTGGAAGGTATTGCACCCATATCTTCTAGCTCCCTATACTGCTGTTGAGAAGTTCTAAGTCATTTGACTTCTTAACCTCTGTACGTGACCTTTCCTTTGAAATATCCACTCCCTCTTGCAGAATCTTCTTTTTCTCACCAACGCTGTGAACTTTCATGATGATGTGACTTGGTATATGTCATGCCATTCAATTCTGGGAAATTTCCTTGAATTATTTTACTGGTGATTTCATCCCCTCTATTTCTTTAGTTCTCTCTCTTTGGAACTCTATTATTTGGATGAAACAGATAATTGTTAGTCTGCACTGGTATTCTAATTTTCTTATCTTTTCTCTTTTATTTTCCATCTCAGTCCTTTGCTCTCCTTTCTAAAAAGTTTCCTCAACTTATGTTCCAACTCTTCTGCTGAGTTATTTATTTATATTATTATATTTTAAATTTCTAACAACTTTTTTTTGTT
>NW_012102432.1:3256359-3276368 GCF_000951045.1 Mandrillus leucophaeus | reverse complement strand
GTGAGGGATCCCTGAGTGAGTTGCTTTAGGTCTTCTAGAGCTGTTCCTATTTCCCAGAGGAGAATTTGCCAGTCTCCTGTCCAGAGGGTAATATCTTGGCTGCCAGCATTCCGAGAGCTGAATCGAGAAGACAGTTTGGGATTTCAACATTCAGGAAGTATACATCTGCCCCACCCCCAATTCCCCTGTTTCTCTTTAAGATACCCCAGCCTGCTATTGGCTGCCTCGTCAGTTTTCTATTTTTGTGTAACAAACTACCCCCAAACATTATGGCTTGTGAGCAATTGTATTTGCTCATGATTCTTAGGGTCAGGAATTTGGTAAGCTTGGCTGGGTGGTGGCTCTGATCACAGGGCCTCAGCTGGTGCAGCTGGGATGGAGGGTTCACTTCTATGCTGGCTTTGTCATTCTCATGGCCGGTGTGCCTTGGCCTCTCTGTCTTGTCTTTGTATCTGTCTTTTTCTCTCTCTATGCTGTCTCACCCATTAGGACCTCTCTGTGTGACTTGCGCTTCTCACAGCATGGTGGTCTCAGTGTGGTCATGAAACTGCCTTGGCAAAAATCATAACAGTGAAAAAATTATGACAGTGAAGGAGATCTGACCTAACCAATGCCATCTTGCCTTTAACCTCCAAAGTACCCATGATCATTCCTGGGCATGGGCCAAACTAACTTTGGGAAAAATTCACTGTATAGTTTAAATAATAATAGCCCTCTCCAAAAGAAACTTAAAAACTTAAAATTAACAAGTTTATTAATTTTAAAACTCATGAAAAGACACCAGGTTAGGAGGATGAGAGGGGCCTGAATTCCCTTAAGATGTAGGTATAGTTAAGCGATTACCAGCCATTATTCTGGAGGTCACTTCCCCAATTATTCCTGTAAATAACATCATTACTGTAGAACCTAAGGTTGGCCTTTTGAGATGTTTTTTCAGGCTTTTGCATTTTTGATGACCAGATGGCCCTACCTGGACCAGCAACTCCTTTGTGGCCCCCACCCATAAGTGGACTCAGTGCAGGAGGACCGTTTTCCACACCAGTACGATTGCATCCTCAACCATCAGCATTTCCCCTTCCCTAGCCCCCTGCCCATCAAGCTATCCTTGAAGTACTCTAGCCTCCAAAAATTCAGGGAGGCTGATTTGAATAATACTAAAACTCTGGTTTCCCATTTAGCTGGCTTTATGTGTATTAAACTCTCTTTATTGCAATTCCCCGTCTTGATAAATCAGCTGTGTTTGGGTAGTGGGCAAGATGAACCCATTGGGTTCTGACTTCCAGCTGTTGACTTCCAGCGGGCAGGAGGCGAATGCTGCCAGTGCTGGGGTGGTTGAAGGCTATGTCCCGAGCTGGCATAGTGTTGCTTCTGTTGGTCAGAGAAGTCATGCGGGTCTATCCAGACTCAAGGGTATGAGGAAAGAGACTCCTTCTTGTGTTGGAAGAGAAAGGACCCATTGCATATGAGCATATGAGTTGAAAGATTGGCCATCTTTAGGAAATTTAATCTGCCACACTGCCCAAGTTAAAGTTGATTTAAAAATAATATTTAGTGAGCATGATTTTCATTGGGTGGGAATATTTATCAATTGTTTTCTCCTTATACAAAATTGAAGATTGTGTTAAACTTATCTTCTGCTTTTGGAAATAAGTGTATTTCAGAGATCAACATTTGCTATGAGTTTCCAAAATTTTTTCTGTTTGTGTGCTTAATCTTTTCATATTGTCATTGATGATGTGTATCTGAGTTACTGGTGGCAAATCTGTATGGGTCTATAGCAACCTCAATTCTTGTCTCCTCAGAAGAAATAATTCAGCTGAGGGGCATAAGGCAGAAGAAGAGACCAAAGCAAATTTTAGAGCAGGAGTGAACATTTATTAAAAAGCTTTAGAGCAGGAATGAAAAGATAGTAAAGTACACTTGGAAGAGGGCCAAGTGAGCATCTTGGAGGTCAAGTGTGGGGTTTGCCCTTTGACTTGGGGTTTTATATGTTGCCATGCTTCTTGTGTCTTGCATCCCTTTTCCCATGGAATGCTGCCAGAAGGTCATATACCAGTGAAACTCTTTTGCCTCATAATGCTCATGTTCAAGCTCACTCGTCCAGCTCCTGTGATCTTACCGGGAAGCTGGTGATCACCAGTTTCAGGTGTTTCCTATCATCTGATGGTCCCCTGACTCTCCTGGGTCGGGAGGTGGGGTGTGGAGGCCCTCTCCTGCCCTGTTGATGTCTGACTAGCTGCCCACTGTAACAAGATGATCTGTGATTTTATTTGTATTCTTTTGATTTGCTTTTGCCTTTGGAAGGAGATCTATATTTATTCAGTTTGGAGACTTGAGATGGTTTTGTCAGTGATTGTGTTGGTTCCTGTTCTCTTACTCCCAAAGGGGAAATTTTATGTTTTTATTTATTTGGCAGTTTGATTTTCCTTGTGTAGGGAAATATATTCAGCTGGGAGAAGTTGTTGGAAGGCAGTTTTCTCTGAGGAATTCACTGCTTTTTCAAATAGTTTTTTTAAGCCTCTGTGGGGAGGTGAGATGGGGCATTCCCCCAAATCCCCCACCTCCTGGAAGCCAGCAGCTCTGTTTGTGAGGCCCTGGTGAAGCTGCCAAACTGCTCTCATGTGCCACCCTCCAGAGTCCCATCCTCCTCCAGTTCAAGTTTGAGAACTTCCCAGATCTTCGGGGAATCACCTACTTGATTCCCACAGGGTCTTCCTTTGTGAGTATTGAACAGGGTTGTCAGTACTTTGATCCATCCCTTCACAGGTACCAAATTACACAAACATTGACTTCCTCCAAGTTTCTAGCCCATTGATACCATGCTTATTTTACCTTGATGTGATAGAGTTTTCTCCCCACTTAGTATGACTCTCTGATCCTTTCAGTGGAATTTGGGAAGGGAGGGACCCTAAACATGTCAGCTTAAGTGTCATTGGCCACTTTGTTTTTGGTTTTAGTCAACAGGTTTATTAAGAATTGCCCCAAAGATTTGATAATATTTGAAAGACTGAATATTTTATTTTTTATGGCTTAGAAGAGAGACAAGCATCTACAGCAGTAGCTCTCAATCCTGGCTGCACATGAGGATCAGCTGAAGGGACTTGGATGAACTGCTCACGTCCAGGGCACACCCTCAGAGGTTATGATTTGATTCTCCTGGCTTGGAACCCAGTCATAAGCTTTGAGAAAAGCTCCCTGGATGGTTTGTGTACTCAGAGTGCTGAGAACCATGGATCATAGGGTAATGGGTGCATATCCTAAGCCTGTGAGTACCCTTGGAATGGGGAAAAAGGAGGAGAAGGAAATAGCAGGAGTAAAAACGAAGACATCATAGATAAGAGAAAAAAGCACAGGATTTAGAATCTGTGTCTGATTCCCAGTGCCACAGTTGAATGCTTGCATAATCCTGTATTACTTTTTTGAGCCACATTTCACTCTTTGTAAAAGAGCACTAATGTTATCTACTTCATGGCACTGATGCAAGACAAAATTGCATGTCTGGGAAAGCAAATGTTTGTTATTATTTTTAAAAACTAGAGTTTTGTAGTGGCACTTAAGTATAGGATCTTGAGAGATTATCCTGGTTTTAGGGTGGGTCTAAATCCAACGACTGATATCCCTATCAATCAGAGACTGGAACTGGCAAACAGACACAGACACACAGAGGAACAGGTCAGGTGAAGATGGAGGCAGAGGTTGGAGTTATGCTGTCACAAGACAAAAATTTCCTGGAGCCCCCAGATGCGGGAAGAGGCAAGGCAGTATCTGGAGCTTCAAAGGGACCATGGCCCTGCTGACACCTTAATTTTAGACATCTGGTCTCCAAAACTGTGAAAAAATAATTTCTTGTTTTGAGCTGCCAAGTTCATGTTAATTTGTTATGACAGCTCTAGAAAACTAAGACATCCTTCCCCACCCCCTCTTCCTGCATTATCTTCTTCCTCTTTCACATTAATTATAATATTTAAGAAATAATTCTTGTTCTTAAGAGGGAGCTAGTTGTGATGAAGTAAAGAACCCCATGTCCCAGCAGAACTTAAATGATGTGAAAGTTAAATGGTCAAGGAGGACCATAATATGGAGATGCTGCAAGCCACCAGGAGCCAAGCACTAGGTGAAGAGTGTATACAATAAGTACAGGGAGGTCGGGGGTTTCTCTGCCCTGAGATTCAATGTTTCTCTTGATCAAACTTTCTTTAATTTTGAAAACTAGTTTTCTCTTTTGATTCCCTAGAAGATGTACCTCATTGAGCGACATCACTTTGATCTCTCAATTCTGACCTTCTAGCTTTGAATTTTTTTCCAAGTCAGGTTACCAGCATGTTTCATACTTTTCCTGCCTCCTAAAGGAACTTTTAAAGAATATCTGTGACTTAAAGATGGCAGACAAAAGTCACTGGGTTGTTTAATCCCTGAGGAGAGACTATGAAAAAGTGAAGATCCACATTGAAGAAATGCTTTTTCATGTTTGGGAAAATATGTACTTTGAACTTTGAATTAATAATTACTTTCTCTATCTTGTTTTTTCTTTTCTTTTCTTTTCTTTTCTCTTTTCTTTTCTTTTCTTTCTTTCTTTCTTTCTTTCTTTCTTTCTTTCTTTCTTTCTTTCTTTCTTTCTTTCTTTCTCTTTCTTTCCTCTTTCTTTCTTTTTCTTTTCTTTTTTTTTTTTTTTAAGAGACAAGTTCTCACTTTGTTGCCCAGGCTGGAGTGCAGTGGCATAATCTTGGCTCACTGCAGTCTCCACCTCTTGGGCTTAAGCGATTTTCCTGCCTCGGCCTCCTGAGTAGCTGGGACTACAGGTGTTTGCCACCAGCCCTGCTGTCTATCTTGTTTCTAAATCAAAATGAAGCACTACTGGGTAATGTCATGGGAAGATGGTAGAGTAGGAAGCTCTAGGAATTTAGGACTTGAGCATCAGCTAGGAACTGTCTGAAGCAACTATTTTGGAACTCTGAAGTCTAATAGAATAATTGAGCATTCAGGTGAGAGCTTGATAAAGAGGCTGGCAATTTCCAGTGAATTTCAGCCCTTTGTCTAGCAGTGGCTACCACCCTCATCCCCTGGCCCTGCATCTGCTTGCCATGGGGGTGGTGGTATGCATTCCTGATGCGCTTTCTGCCGCCCAGTGGGGCAATAGAAACTTTATCTTCCAAAAATTGGGGTTGTGTGTTTTGATTGCTGATCACTGCTTTTGATTGTGGAGGGACTGGCACAGAGGTTGGCTAGTGTTTCAACCCCCATGGGCTAAAGCAGCTCCTGAGGGGATTTGAAGAGACAGGATCTCTTCCCTACCTGCTAGTTTCACTCCTCCATCCCCTGAGACACTTTTGGGAGGTAGACAGTCTGGAAATATCTGTCAGTCATTGGCTGACTGCAGAGGCAACAGAACAGAAACTTCTCTGATCACAAAAAACAAGTAATATACAGTTGCAAAATTTGTTTAGAAAACTTCAAAATGGTTGGCCCTAGTCCTCAAAAAGCAAGATTTGGCAATTCCTGAGATGTGGGAGAATTAAATCTCTGGAGTCACCGTAACATAACACTCAAAATATCCAGTTGCTAACAACAAAAATACAAAATATACAAAGAAATAGGAAAATATGGTTCATTCACAGGAAAAAAATAATTTGACAGAAATCATCCCTGAGGAATCTGAGACACAGGAATGATTAGTCAAAGACAGTAAGTCGACAGTCTTAAATATGTGAAATCAGTTAAAGAAAACCATGCCAAAGGAACAAAGGAAATCAGAAAAATAAGGTATGAACAAAATGAGAATATCAATAAAGAGATAGAAATTATAAAAAGGAACCAAATAGAAAAGTTGAAAAGTGCAACAACTGAAATGAAAAAGTCATTAGAGGTGCTCAATGGCAGATGTGAGCAGGCAAAATGAACTTGAGACAATTTAAACTATCCAGTCTAAGGAGCAGAAAGAAAAAAGAATGAAGAAAAATGAACTGAGAATGAATGATGTGTTGGATGTCATTAAACACACCAACATACAAATTTAGCATTTCCAGATGCAGAAGAAAGAAATATTTGAATAAATAATGGCTGAAAACTTTACTAATCTGAGGAAATACATGAATGCATAAATCCAAGAAGTTCAGTGAACTCCAAGAGGCATACACTCAAAGAAATCTACACAGAGACACATTATAGTCAAATTCTTGAAACCCAAAGACAAAGAGAGAACTTTGAAAGCAACAAAAGAAAAGCAACTTGTTCTGTACAAGGAATTTTCAAAAAGGTTAACTGCCAATTGCTCCTCAGGAATCATGGAGACCAGAATTCCTTATGTAAAGTCCTGGAAGAAAAAACTGGAAACCAAGAACTATATATCTAGCAAAACTATCTTTCAAGAATAAAGGGAAAGCTAAATATTGCCAGATAAACAAAACCTGAGGGAGCTCATTAACTGTAGACCTGATACAGAAATGTTAAAGGGAATGTTTCAGGCTGAAAAAAAAGGACAGTAGATATTAATAGTAAATTGAAGCCATAAGAAAAAGAATATTTGTATATTACTGAAATTAAGTTGGTTTGTCGAAACTAGGTTGTAATAAGTTTAAGACGTTAATTGTAATCCCAAGGTAACCACTAAGAAATAACTAAAAAAGCCCGGGTGCAGTGGCTCATGCCTATAATCCCAGCACTTTGGAAGGCCGAGGCAGGCGATCACAGGGTCAGGAGTTTGAGACATCCTGGCCGACATGGTGAAACCCTGTCTCTACTAAAAATACAAAAATTAACCAGGGGTGATGGCATGTGCCTGTAATGCCAGCTACTTGGGAGGCTGAGGCAGGAGAATTGCTTGAACCTGGGAGGTGGAGGTTGCAGTGAGCCCAGATCATGCCACTGCACTCCAACCTGGGTAACAGAGTGAGACTCCATCTCAAAAACAAAAAAACAAAAAACAAAAAACAAAAAAACAAAAACAAAAAAACAGAAAAAAAACTAAAAAACCTAAAAAAATACAGGGAAAGAAAGGAATAAAAATGGTACACTACAACACTATAAAATCAAGCAACCTAAAACCATTCCAGAATGTTTCAGAGTGACTTTTACTGGTTTTACTAGTGGATTCTCACAATCCAGCCTGTGTGAGAGGAGTTACCTACACATTCCAGATTTTGACAACTTGGAAAACTTAGCTGTGAGGTAGCACACTGAGCTAGTTTTACAAGGCCAACTGTAGAGCTTATATCAAAGAAAGAACATAACAGAATGGAGAGAGCATTGGACTAGAAGCCAATGCCTCTAGGACTCGGTTCTAGTTGCCTGAGTTGTTTGTGCTAGCAAGCCAGGTGACATTGAACAACTCTGTTTTCTTATCCATAAAGGGGGGTTGTTGAACTAGACAATCTCAGAGGTCCCTTCCAGACTGAAGATGAGCATCAAGGTTTGCACACAGCTCTCCTCGATGGGGCCTGCCCTCTGAATTGAAGAGCATGTGTAACCAAGACCTCTTTCTACTTATTTACATCACAGATGTGCACTCTCTGAGGCTAATTTTAAAAGAGACAAAAATATCGTATGGCTGGAAGGGACCTTGAGAAATAACTTAGTACAACAGCAACAGCATCTGCAGCAATACTGATTCCTTCTGTCTTGTACAGCGTTTCAGAATTATCTCTAGAGGCATCCCTCCCAGTATCTGTTTTAAGTCTTGAGTCAGGTAAGGCAGACATTCAACTGAAGTAAACAACTATGTATTGAGGGTTTTGTGTGTGTGCCAGGCAATATGCTCAAATCTGCACACAGAAAAATAAGAGCGAGTCCTGGATTTAAGGAGCCCACATGGTCCATCAGCCCCAGGTGAGGAAGTGGTGCTTAGAAAAACACAGTTTTGTGAATGAAATTACACAAGAAGAGTTGTAGCTGGGGTGGGAAGGCAGGTCTAATTTCTAGGGAGAGATTGTCACACTGTCAGCCTGCCTGGATTCAATCCATGCACCCTTCTCATGAGGTCCAGAAGAGGTGATTGTACAATTCTTTTGGAAAATAAACTCTGGTCCAGTGCATCTTACTATAGGGATTTTGTTCTGATCAGTAGTCTATCAGGTTGAAGTTAACACTTACTTCCTCTTGTTCTATTTAATTGAAAAAGACATGGTCTCTGCCCTTTTTCACTTCTGGTCAGTGGCATAAGTTCCTCATTCAACACTTTGTAGAAGACATAAATACAACACCCTTGGGGCAGGATGAGAGGCTGTGGAAGGAGAAGTAGAACTGCTGACCCAAGCCTTGTGAGATCTTCAGGGCTCAAGAACTGCACAAGTTCTTATGGCCAGGTTTGCAAAGCATGTATTTTATTAATCTAGAGGCAAACTAACAGGTCTGTGTCCTCTTCTAGGTCTTGGTGAAAACTTATAAGGCTTTGCCTTTTCTTTAACCATTATCTTAATCCTTAACTAATTATTTTAATGAGCTTTGGCATGGACTCATATTTAATTTAATTTGTGTCAATCTTGTCACATCTTTGAAAGCATTTTATGTCTCTATGTCATAAGACTCAGGGCTAGAATTGTATGATCAATAAAGAATTAAACATAGAAACGGTAGTTTCTATATTTTTCAATGGTGGTCCCAAAGACATCAGGTTCTAATTCCTGGAACCCATAAATGTTACTTTACCTGGAAAAAGGGGCGGGGTGGGGTGGTTTACGCCCGTAATCCCAGCACTTTGGGAGGCCAAGGCTGGCGGATCACCTGAGGTCGGGATTTTGAGACCAGCTTGGCCAACATGGTGAAACCCAGCCTCCACTAAAAATACAAAAATTAGCTGGTATGGTGGCACATGCCTATAATCCCTGCTACTGGGGAGGCTGAGGCATGAGAAATTGCTGGAACTCAGGAGGCAGAGGTTGCAGTGAGCTGAGCTCGTGCCACTGCACTCCAGCCTGGGTGACAGAGCAAGATTCCATCTCAAGAAAAGAAAAAGAGAAAGGGTCTTTGCAGATGTGATTAAGTTAAGGACCTTGAGATGAGATCATCGTTTTGATGGACCTTAAATGCCCATCAAAAAGACTCAAGAAAGCACCCTTATAAGAGGGAGGCAGAGGGAGAGGACACACAGAAGAGGAGGAGGCCATGTGGGCATGGAGGCAGAGACTGGAGTGACACGGCCACAGAGGGAGGGATGCGGAAACCACCAGCAGCTGGAAGAGGCTGGGGATGGCTTCTCTAGAGCCTCCGAATGAAGGAGGGCCCTTGATTTCAGCCCAGTGATGCTGATGTTGAATTTAAGAGAATACATTTCTGTTGTTTGAAGCCACCAAGGTTGTAGTAATATGTTGCAGCAGCCACAGGAAATTAACACAGGAACGAAAAAGCTTAGGTCTCTACTGTTAGAGCCATCTCTACTGTTAGAGCCTATGGATTCCTTCTCAGAACAATAGTTTTAAATCACACGATATAATACATAGGAGTATGCCACAAGCCAAATATATTGAAATACAGATGCTAGAACATAAGAAAATGAATTTGTGTAGCTTTGAGCACATGAATCAAGATGGTGCGTTTCCCATAGAGGCGAGTGAAAAGTTATTTTGTTTGTGAAAGATATCAGCATGTTTCAAAACAGGCTGCTGCTCAGCTTGACTCAGCACACAGAACTGTGTGGAGTGGCCTGCAGGAAGAAACGGGGGGATCACGTGTTATCTACGGAGGGGACTCATACTCGCTGTTGCTTTGCAGGCATGATGACAGTAGACAGTGTTCCAGGATAGTTACAGTAACTGCAAGGTCATTGTGCAAATATCTGGTGTTCCCTTGTGGCTAAGATCTGGGGATTGCTGATGCTCTGTGGTTTGTTCTATATTCATAATTGGAGGAGATGCTAAATTTTAGTTCATGAACCTCTGAGTGGCAGAAAGTACAGAGGAACAGCAGCTTGAGCGGCCAGGGTGGGTATGGAGTTGGGTCTGCAGGGAGGCCGAGAATGGCAAGGCTTGGTGTTTGTAAGGATGGAGGCCTGTGCAGGAGCGGGACCCCTCATACGAGCACCCTGTGAAGCAGGAGGTGCAACGAATTAGACGGGGTGTCAGGCTGACTGTGAAATATGACAGATTAACAGCCAAGGCTGGTGGTGTGACCTGCTTTCAGACACTTCATTTAAAAGTTATCATTTTGCTGGATGCTTCCTATAATTTGTGATGATGCTGATTGTGATAAATCATGAGTTTCTGGCAGACTCCGCCAGCCTGCTCCAATGGCTGAACAGAGAAAATGTGTAATTCTGTGGGAACATTCATGCCACGAATGAGAGCAAGGGTCTGGCTGTAACAACAGAATGCTCAGTCAGTGAACAAAGTAATTAAATCAAGCTAATTAAATCACAATAAAAATAATTTTAATTTAATTAATTTCTTTGCACTGATTGAACATTATGTTGAAACCAAGAAGCTTTCTGAACACTAATAGAATTTAGGCGCTGGGACACCAAAGTTGTGGTCACTGGTGTGGTACGTGGGTTATTGTTGAGGGAATGAAATTAAATACATTTAACTAGATGCTGGAATGTTGACTGAAGCACAAATAGAAAATGATTTTGGAATCAAGATAATAGGGTCTCTTCGTTTCTCAGTTTGATTTCTGTACTAACTGGGTCAATAAATGTCAAATTTGTTAATCATTTAAAAGGCCTTTATAAAGTAGATAGTGTGCAATTGCCTCACTGTGCTGGAATTGGTGAGAACCTTTAGGTTAGGATCTTGGTGGTGAGCAGAAGTTCTAAGACACTTGCCTATTGTCGCCACTGCCCCCAGCCCTTGATACCTAATAAAGACCTAGAAGCATTAGAACTGGAATCCTTGACTAAACAAGTGGCAGTGGGGTTTTTAACTGCAGCCTGAAAGATCTAGGTGAGGCATCTAGAAGGACTTCCTGTTTGGGACAGATATTACCCAATAACCAGTTACTACTCCTTTAAAATTGGATGCTGGCCGTGGTGGCTCATGCCTGTAATCCCCAGTGACTCAGGAGGCTGAGGTGGGAGGATGGCTTGAGACCAGGAGTTTAAGGCTGCAGTGAACCACAATTACACCCACTGCACTTAGCCTGGGTGACACAGTAAGAACCTGACTCAAAAAACAAACAAAACCCCCCCAAACTGAATCATGCTCTGCCCATCCCATCCCCAGGACTAAGCAGAAAGACTTATGCAAGCTGGTACTCATACAATTATTATTAAATTACATTATTGAGGTCTCAAGGAATTTCTTCCCTTAGGGCTTGAAAATTAGGATGGATACTCTGTTTCCGGGGATATTAAACATCGTACAATCTATGAGCAGGAGGATGCTCTCACAGACACCTCTCAAGGTCACCTCTCTGAGACTAATTTTGTCACATAAGCAACACTGGAATTCTGAGAGTGTGTTAACAGGCGCTCACATAATTACCAACTGCGATTTTAGAGGAGTTCTGTGCTTTGGATCCCAATATTATTTATCATGCACGTTATTTTAATTAATATGTTGTGTGTGTGCCAACATTTGAACCAGACCTCATTATGAGTAGTCGGGGCACTGCATTGTTTGTTGAGTGGAATTGTTTTCCGGGATGCAGCTGGTTTCCCTCTCCGGCAGCCAGGGAGGGCAAGGGAACCAAGGAGCCAGTATTTGCATAAAACCTTTGCTGCCACAGAGGTTTTCAGTGATCATCTGTCCTAGACACTAACCAGCAAGGAATTATTTCTTCATCCAAAGGATGGGGTGTGAGGTGCCCCCAGGGAGGACTCTGGTAGCTCAGTGAGGTTTTGCGGAGAGAAGGGAGGGAACATCAAGGTTTGTGATGTCTGAGTCCTGCACCCAGCCCCAGGAAAGAAGCATATCCAGGTGCCTTGGAAGAGGGAATTGGCACCTTTGCTGTTGTCTGTTGTTACGTAATTGTCCACACAGTGTGAAATCCATGGAAGTGCAATGCCCATGAACTGCAGCTGGCAGTTCATCTCTGCCTGAACAATAACCAGAGACCCCCACTTCCTCCTACAGCCTGGTAGGACTTTTGGGCAGGTCTTCCTTTTCCTGGTAGAGCTAACCTCCCATAGCCCCCGCCAACACTTGCCCTGCCCTGAGGTTCAGAAGATGAACATTTTCCAGAAGAAGGATTCTCCTTTTTGGAAAGGAGGACTTCTGGCTTGACCTGCATTCCAGCCAGTTGGGTTGGCTGCAGCCCCAGCCTAGCCTGTACCCTGACCTCGCCCCCAGCACCTCCTTGGTCCCTCCCTACCCTGCTCCTTCCTCACCAGTGGGAAAGGGTGGTGAGGATGACCCTGGAGGAATCCCTTTCTCCCTAGAATATCTTTCTCATTCCAGCACCTGCTTTCCACCTGTGTGTAGCTTCTTGTCCCAGTATTTGCTAATGAGAATTAAGACCCGGAGTTCTGCTCTTGTCGCCCAGGCTGGAGTGCAATGGCGGGATCTCAGTTCACTGCAATCTTTGCCTCCCAGGTTCAAGCGATTCTCCGGCCTCAGGCTCCCGAGTAGCTGAGATCTGAGATTACAGGCGCCCACCACCATGCTCGGTTAATTTTTGTATTTTTAGCAGAAATGGGGTTTTGCCATGTTGGCCAGGCTGCTCTCGAACTCCTGACCTCAGGTGATCCGTCCACCTCAGCCTCCCAAAGTGCTAGGATTTCAGGCGTGAGCCACCGTGCCTGGCCCATAAGGTCTAGTTCTATTCATACCATTAAAAATGCTTCAATGAATACTGCTTTTCATCCGAAGTCAAATATGTGCCCAGCAACGTGCTAAGCATGGTACCCAGATCATCACATTTAATTTTCCTGGGACTCTACGAGGTAGGTGCTATTTTTATTTTCTTCTTGTGGATGAGGAAATGGTGGCTTCAGAAGTTAAATAACTTCCCCTAGGTCATAATTAGGAAGTGGCAGAGCTGCTTCTGGAATCGAGGTTTCTTTCTTTTCCAAATCCCTCCTCTGAACCCCCTTGCTGCCTCTGGAATGAGTCAGTGGTGGAGAAATATTCTGTAAGTGTGCTTCAGGCCTCTCAACACAGCACTGCCCACCCATACACATGAGTTCATTTGGACACTTTGTCCAAGTGGAGTCCTCTCCAAATCCTCTTTTCCAACCCTGAAAGCTATTTTGCAGAAGGAAGATTTTGGACCAACTAAGAATGTTAGGGCTATTTTTTCTTCTCTCAGAAAGTCAATTAACTACACACTGTGCATCTATATTGGTCCAAGGATTCTGTCACGGGAGGAAATCTCTTTAAAAGATTTGACTCGGAGACCTCAGGACACCTCCAACATGGGGTTTTCAATCCACTGTGAGTCCCCAGCCCCTGCGCATGCCCGATGTCCACGGCACACAACTGTGCCAGACCCTGCCGTCGGGATAACTGGTACCAGCCACGGGCAATAGATGACCTCAATCTACCAGCCTGAGAGCTCCACCTTGATCGCCACTGGTCCCCCTCTTTGATCTCTTTCTCTCTTTCTGCTCGTTGTTTCTCTTTTTCCCTCCAAATGGACTTTGTCCACTCTGGTCCCCATCCCCGTGCCAGCCCCTCCCTTTCCTGTCATCTTGACTCTGTGCAGTTGGCTCCACACTACGCTCGTTCAGGTGGCCTTTGCCTGCCTCATAATTCTGTGCTGAAACAGAGTAATAATAAAAAATCCAAGAAAAGAAAATATTTACCAGTTCTGAAATGGCTTGAATTAATGAAATAATGTTTTGGGGCATTTAGATTGAACCCGTGTAATTGTAGGTTGCAACGTATAATAGTAGCTCATGCAGGGATATCATTTTGTGCTATTTTACTTTCAGGTTTTTGTTAATCCAGTGGGTTTGGTGGAATTAGAGGGCTGCTGTGAAAAAAAAAAAAAAAAAGCCTGAGCAACCTGCTGGCGAGAGAACAGCTTTGTCAAACTAGCAGGTAGCTGTACGTTTAGCCTTTATCTGGCATACAATAAGGGCAATCACCAGGGCCTGTAGAAAGAGTATTGAACTGTCGACACAGGACATTTTTGTTGAAAGTAGTCCTTTTGATTTCATCTTCCCAGACTAATGTAATAAAAACAGACATTATGGAACACATTCATCTCAGTTTGATAGGGACCATCCTGAATACCCAGCAATGTGTGCAGTCATAAAGGTTATCCAACTGCTGTAAGTGACTTGGAAGACGATTGTAGATGCAAAGGTTATGAACACCTCTTCCTAGATAAGGATGGACAGCTGTCACAGGGGCAGGCCGGTGTGCAGATAGACTTGCCACTTTGTTTCCACTAGAATGTTAAACTTCGAAAACATTCTAAATTTCAGCCACAAGCCCATTTTCTCTAATTAACAAAACCTTGAGTGGTTATCTCCAAGGAAGAAGAAAGGAAAACAAAGTGAAGAATCTTGAACTTAGTTTTGCTGATCGGATGGCTGTTTCTATGGAAACAGAAACAGAGGCAGGAACCAGCCATGAACAGCCAGGGTCAGAGGCCTGGCTTGTGTCAGCTTCTCCCACTCTCTATATTCCCGAATTCCATACTCTTTGACTCTTGGAGTTTATGACCTCAGTGGGGACCATTTGCAAAGCAAAGAGCTTCACATAACTTGAGAACTTAGGATTTTTCTCTTAAACAAAAAGCTCACAGGGATTGAGCCAACTCTGGAACTGCAGAAGATTCGAACTTTTGAAACCTTCTGATTTCTTTAGCTACCTGAAGCATTCCAAATTTGCTGTTAACATGGTAAACATTACTCCCAACATTTATATGTATGCTTGCTAAGGTGCTATTTTTCATGCACTCACTAAAGGGCACTGAAAGGAACTGCTTATTCTCCATCAATTATATCCTGCTGTAAGCTTATAGGTAACATTGTACTGGGCATTAGAATGAGAACAGGTGGGTAATTGCAGATTGAATTTGAAACAGTATAGTAGTATCATTCCTCAAACTGAATAAGAAGCATGACTTGATATTTCTTTGAGACTAGAAAGGCTTATGTATCTTTGTACTCATCATTGCTGTTGAGTTCACTGTAGTTTAAACTATTCATTTGCTCATGCATTCATTCAGTAAACTGCCATTGAGTAGCCACTGTGCGCTAGGATTCAGGTATCGGATTCTGGGAGTTCAGAAAGAAGACACATTCCCTGCTTTCAGGCAAGTGACAGTCCAGAGACATTTCTAAGACAAAGCAGATGGTTACAATGGAACATGATGAGTGCTGTGATAGGGAGATGCCCAGGGTACTGGAGGAGCCGGGAGGTGAGCCACATACCCAGCTTTGTGTGTGTGCATGCTCATGTGTCTAGAAGTGCATAGTTTAAGAGTGGTTTACTAGGCCGGGCGCGGTGGCTCAAGCCTGTAATCCCAGCACTTTGGGAGGCCGAGACGGGCGGATCACGAGGTCAGGAGATCGAGACCTTCCTGGCTAACATGGTGAAACCCCGTTTCTACTAAAAAATACAAAAAACTAGCCGGGTGAGGTGGCGGGCGCCTGTAGTCCCAACTACTCGGGAGGCTGAGGCAGGAGAATGGCGTGAACCCGGGAGGCGGAGCTTGCAGCGAGCTGAGATCGGGCCACTGCACTCCAGCCTGGGGGGCAGAGCGAGACTCCGTCTCAAAAAAAAAAAAAAAAAAAAAAAAAGAGTGGTTTACTGATGGAAATGATGTCTAAAATAAATCTTGAAGGATAAATAAAAGCTAGACAATGAAATGGAAATGGGTTACGTTGCAGACAAGAGCAAATGACATCCCAAGAACTACCAGTTACTCTGTGAGAGCTACGGTTACTTGAGTTGTGATGGTTGAGTCTGGAGAAATTGGCAGGGCTCTTCAGTGTCATGCTAAGTTGCCTATTTGTTGGAAGAAGGAGGGAAGGAAAGAAGGAACGACAGCTGGAAGTCACTGAAGAATAGGAAAGAATCTAAGATTTACTTTCTGCTTGGGCCTGGTGATCTAAAAAAATAAATTAAATCTTTCAACAGTTAACCTCTGAACCTCCGTTTCCTCATTTATGAAAAACATATATATTTACTTTAGAGGGATGTTATGAGGGTTAAATGAAATACTGATATCAGGCACTGAGCACAGTTCCTGACACTTCATTCATGCTCAGTAACAATGGTCATCATTATCATGATAAGTATGGAGGAAAGAGGATGTAATAAAAGTGTCAATGAGAGCCAGTGTAGTGGTTAAGCCTGTAGTCCCAGCTACTCAGAGGCTGAGGCGGGAGGATTGCTTGAGCCAGGAGTTCAAGACTACTGTGAGCCGTGATCGTGCCACTGCACTCCAGCCTGGTGATAGAGCAAGACCAAATCCCTTAAAAAAACTTAACAAATAATAAAAGTGCTGGTGAGAGACGACGGTGGTCTGAAATGGAGTGAGGAGTGAGCCAGGAATCTGAGAGACATCTGGAGAGGTAGGATTTGCAGGGCTGGTGAGTGGCAGATGTGCAGGCGGTGAGGGAGAGGAGAGCCAAGAATGACTTCCGATTCCTGGTTGAGTGTGTGACTGTCCCCTCACTGAGATGGATGCAGAGTGAGCAGAGAATGTTCACAAAGAGAAAGACCATCCAACACCCAAACCCAACTCCATTCTTGATCTGGAGAGCTTTTCAAAAAAGGACTCTGTAGAGACCGGGGAGTGCAGAGACATCTCCATGGGAGTGGTGGGGGGAGAAGTTAGTAGCAACCCAGATGACCTCTCCTCAATGCTGAGAAGAGGAGGTGCAGGTAATCTTCCCAGCCTGCCCGCCTACCAGATACTGGTGCCTGGGCCAGCTTCTCTCCAGCTCCCAGATAACCTGTAAGAATCAAGCTGCTCCCATGGGCCCAGGTTCCTCATTAGGACACATGACCTGTGATGCTAGTGACCTTTGAGCTTCCCTGCACACCAGAACCACAGTCATTCTATGTAAAGCAGCTGCTGGAAAAAAAAAAAAAAAAAAAAAAGGGTTATGAATTCTACTTCTTAATGTGCTAGCCAGAGCAATAAAATTTATTCTCAATACTAATTCTGCAATTTAAATTTATTATCTTTGTGCTTTACAGTATCCACAGCAGTAAAATCTGTTCTCCAGAGTATGATTACAATTTCCAACTACCTAAGAAGGAATTATTTTTTTGTTTATGTTTTAAAGCCACAGCAATAAAATTTAACACCAACAATACTACTCCAACTTTGTATACCTTAAAACTTGCCATAAATGATAATTGTGAAAAGAATGTAGGGAAACACGTAAATGTGTTTTCCAGGAGAAAGTCGCTTTTTTAGTTTGTCTTATAGTGAGATTCAGATTCTTTTTTTGCAGCAGGGTCTTGCTCTGTCATCCAGGCTGGAGTGCGGTGGCATGATCAAAGTTCACCACAGCCTTGATCTCCCAGCCTGAAATGATCCTCCTGCTTCAGCGTCCCAAGTAGGTGAGACTACAGGTGTGGGCCACCATTCCAGCTAATTAAAAACATTTGTTTTTAAGTAGAGATGGGCATCTCCCTATGTTGCCCAGGCTGGCCTTGCCTGAGCTCAAATGATCCTCCTGCCTTGGCCTCCCAATGTGTTGGGATTACAGGCATGAGCCACTGCCCTAGCCCCAGATTCTCTTTTTTGTTTTGTTTTGTTTTGTTTTGAGATGGAGTTTCACTCTTGTTGCCCAGGTGGAGTGCAGTGGTGTGATCTCTGATCACCACAATCTCCACCTCCCAGGTTCAAGCGATTCTCCTACCTCAGCCTCCCAAGTAGCTGGGATTGCAGGCATGTGCCACCACGCCCAGCCAATTTTTTATATTTAGTAGAGACAGAGTTTCACCATGTTAGTCAGGCTGGTCTTGAATTCCTGACCTCAGGCGATCCACCCACCTCAGCCTCTCAGAGTGCAGATTCTTAACAGAGCATTGGAAACACACTCCTTTACACTTAGTCCACAAGTTTTGTTGATTCCACCTCCTAAACGTTTCTTGAATTGGCCCATTTCTTTGTCTATGTGACCCCTGAAGCTACGTGCTATTGCTCTAGTCTAGGGGGCTACTATTTTGTGCCAGGGCAAGTAATATGGGCATTTCAGTGTCCACTCTCCCACTGTATAATCAAATCTCCACAAAGTGGCTAAGAAAAAATGTTCAAAACACAAATCTTGCCAGTTTTCAGGAAAACCTGGGAAATAGAAAACAAGTTATATGATGCTGCAAGAAAGCAATCAGCTAAGTGCAGAATGTGGACCGTGTTCAGGACAGATAACTTGGTTTCTCTACTAAATCCATGGCATAAAAGAGGCAGAGGAGGCCGGGTGTGGTGGTTCATGCCTGTAATACCAGCACTTTGGGAGGCCGAGGTGGGTGGGTCATGAGGTCAGGAGATTGAGACCATCCTGGCTAACGTGGTGAAATCCTATCGCTACTAAAAATACAAAAAATTAGTCAGGAGTGGTGGCATGCACCTGTAGTCCCAGTTACTCTGGAGGCTGAGGCAGGAGAATAGCTTGAACCCAGGAGGTGGAGGTTGCAGTGAGCCAAGATCACACCACTGCACTCCAGCCTGGGCTCAAAATAAATAAATAAATAAAAATAAAAAAGCAGGAGGAGGAAACAATGATGGAATGAGAGAGAACTAAGAACTATGAACGCAATGCTCAGGTACCATTGGTGGATTTGTGTGGCTCCTGCTGATTCCAACAAGCTAACTGTGTGAAGACAGTTCTGCCAAAATCAGGAAGGTCTGATTATGGTTTGGACAATAGATGCTGCTAAAGAACTACTGTTAATTTTGTTGGCACACGTTTATGTTATTGAAATAAAGCCTTTATCCATTAGAGGTGCTCGCTTGGGTATTTACAGATAAAATGACATGATGTCTTGCATTTGTACTAAAATACCTCAGTCCTCTTCTTCCCCAGGGTGGATGGGTGGTGGGGATGGGCAAGGATCAAGACCATCAAAATGCGGAAATTTGTTGCAAAATTAAAAGTAAAAAATTTGAGAGAATAGGACAGATGAACCATTTGTTCTTTTTAATAGTAACTGATGTTTTCAACAAAGATGCTTATTCATCACCTATATCAATTAACAATTTTTTTTTTTTTTTTTTTTTTAGACAGAGTCTCATTCTGTTACCCAGACTGGAGTGCAGTGGCATAATCTTGGCTCACTGCAAGCTTCGCCTCCCGCATTCAAACGATTCTGCTGTCTCAGCCTCCCGAGTATCTGGGATTACAGGCACCCACCACCATGCTCGGCTAATTTATCTTTGCGTTTTAGTAGAGACGACTTTTCACCATGTTGGCCAGGCTGGTCTTGAACTCCTGACCTCAAGTGATCCACTCGCCTTGGCCTCCAAAGTGCTGAGATTACAGGCATGAGCCGTCGTGCCCAACAAATTAACAGATTTTTTATTGAGTACCTATCTTATGCAAAATTGAGTAAGATGTAGCTTGTGTTTCCCAGAAGCTTACCATCTGGTAGGAAAGGAAAGACCTACACTGGTGAAAAACTAAGTAATAATAATAACAATAATGATACTACCACAAGATGTAAGTCAATAACATACAAAATAGTCAAGAGCTAGCACAAAAAATATTGAAGGGACAGAACACTGTGCATGGTATGCTACTTTTTGAATATGTAAAGAGGAAAAAAGAATCTCTAGTGTTGTTTGCTCTAGTCATATGTGTATAGGCATAAAGAAAGTCAGAAAGGGCACATATGAAACTGAAAAATTGTTATCTATTTAGGAGAGAGGAGAACCAAGCCAGAAAATACTTCGTACTGAACAGCTTTTATACTTTCTGGTTTTGGAAAACATGTGAATGTGTTGCATATTAACAAATTTAAAGTGAAAAATACTCTCATCTCCTTCTTCACAGCAGATCCTTATCAGATCCAGATCCTATTACCCTTGGTATATAATCGAATATCCTTTTCCTGGCTTTTCAGGACAGCCACAATCTGCTTCTGTGTCCTCTTGTCTCGTGCGTGTCAGCCCTTGAGCTCTGAGCTCCCCGATGCTGGACTCTGCAGACTCTCAGCTCTGCCATGCTCCCT
>NW_012102432.1:3255842-3256309 GCF_000951045.1 Mandrillus leucophaeus | reverse complement strand
CAGAGCATTGGAAACACACTCCTTTACACTTAGTCCACAAGTTTTGTTGATTCCACCTCCTAAACGTTTCTTGAATTGGCCCATTTCTTTGTCTACGTGACCCCTGAAGCTACGTGCTATTGCTCTAGTCTAGGGGGCTACTATTTTGTGCCAGGGCAAGTAATATGGGCATTTCAGTGTCCACTCTCCCACTGTATAATCAAATCTCCACAAAGTGGCTAAGAAAAAATGTTCAAAACACAAATCTTGCCAGTTTTCAGGAAAACCTGAGAAATAGAAAACAAGTTATATGATGCTGCAAGAAAGCAATCAGCTAAGTGCGGAATGTGGACTGTGTTCAGGACAGATAACTTGGTTTCTCTACTAAATCCATGGCATAAAAGAGGCAGAGGAGGCCGGGTGTGGTGGTTCATGCCTGTAATACCAGCACTTTGGGAGGCCGAGGTGGGTGGGTCATGAGGTCAGGA
>NW_012102432.1:3211419-3251297 GCF_000951045.1 Mandrillus leucophaeus | reverse complement strand
TTCAAGAGATTATTTTGCCTCGGCCACCCGAGGAGTTGGGATTACAGGAGCACGTCACCATGCCCAGCTAATTTTTGTATTTTTAGTAGAGACTTGGTTTCACCATGTTGGCTGGGCTGGTCTTGAATTCCTGACCTCAAGTGATCCACCCACCTTGGCCTCCCAAGGTGGTGGTATTACAGGCATGAGCCACCACACCCAGCTTCCTGCTCCTTCTTTAGGTTCCTACTGAGATGCCACTTCCTCAGAGCAGCCTTCCCATGCCATCCCCTGAGCCCGGTCAGCTCCTTGCTTAAGTCCTTTTACTGTATGCTCCCAAAGAACGGTGCATGTCTCTTCTGGTAAGGTAACATGTCCAATTTGTAAGTAATTGTCTGACTTCATCTTTTTTACTCATCTATAAACTCCATGAGAGCACAGCTGTGTCTCTCTTTTTTTTTTCCTGTGTTCAATCACCTGTTTCCAAGCTTCATATTGAGTGGAGTTTAATATAGAATGCTTAGGAGACGGAGCCACAGTTATAGGAAATAAAGAGAAGATCATTTTGCCTGTGCATAATGCATAGACTTCAGGAGGAGATGGAATTTCCCTGAGAAGCAAAGAAAGAATAAGACTGCTGGAATGATCAGAAAGAGGTGGATGAGGCGTAAGCAAGAGGAGCCATCTGAAGCAGAGGTCTCCCTCGAATCAATGTAATGGAGACAAACATTTGTACTGGAGAGAAAAAACTTTCAGAAGTTTATTCAAAAGGAAAGCGAAGCAACTAGGGTAGGGGTTCTTAGAGAGTGTCCCTGTTTGGGAGGTCAGTGAAGCTCTAGCAACTGCACAAAGACTCCATAGAGGTATCTACAAGCATATTTTTTTCCTGAGTAAACTTGATTGTGTTTTGAGAATTCTGAAAGTCTGGAGATTTAAGAACCAAAGATCTTGTCAGGTTTAGGCAAGCTAAGAAGAGCAAGACATGACCCGTGAGCCAGGGAGAAGTGGGAGGTGAATTTGAGAAGCGTTTCAGAGGAAAGAGCAGCAGTGAAGGAAGGGGAGGTGGTCTGGAGGGCATTAGGGAAGGTCATGGAAGGACAGTGAAACTCAGTGGAGGAGCCCTGTCAGGGCCTGGATTGCCAGCAAGTCATTTGTTTCCTTGAACCTTGCTTTTACTGTGAGGAAGAAGAAAGGGGGCCGGAGCACTAAAAAAACACCTCCTTATCAGCCTCCTGAGGCGGCCGTGAGGGGATGAGAAAGAGCCCTAACACCTGGAAAACAGTGGGGCTTGTTCTTGCTTTAATTTGTTCTGTCTGTCATTTCCACTACGTGTGATGTACGGATGATGAGGGTCACCACCGATTGGTGGGGAAGGGCTGTCCTGAGCCCAGCTTGCTCTCTAGATCTCAATACATTTCCGGAACCGTGAAGAGAGACTTCCAGCCTCTCCCCACTCTACATAACCTAGTCTCAGTTAATGTCTATACTGCCGGTGTGGAACGGCTCTATGCTTCCTTTCTGTCACATCTCCAGTGTGGAATTTGGCTCTAGCACCCGGCACTCTAGAAGTGGTTTCAGAGAGTGTGAAGGAAACCTGTGGGCCCCCCCACCCGTGCTCTCATCTGTGCTCCTCTTGCTGGCTGGTGTCCCTGAGTCAATCGCTTCACCTTTGTGCCTCAGGCTTCTCATCTATTAGATGGGCATAACAGTCATCCTGAGCCCAGTGGGCTGTGGTGAGGATAATCTGGTTTAATACGCAGGAAGCCCTTAGGGGAGACCTAACCACATAGTCTGCTCGATAGGTGGCCCCTCTGACTGCCTCCCAGTCTGGTGGAAGGGCAGCTCCTCCTGAATAGCTGGGATGGGTCAGCCCTAACGTGGCCCACTGCTCAGCAGCTAGCACCGCCTCTTACCGACATCCTCCATCAACCATTTCTCTAGAGCTACCATCGGGTGGCAGGTTTAAGGTGATGCCTGCCTGTCCCTGGGGCAGGCAAGTTTTTGTCCGGTGCTTCTCCTGTCTTTAGGGAGCTGGGAGATGTCATTTTCTTTTCAAGGCCATGGAGCGAAAGTCAGAAGATGTGTTTTTATTCTTTCTCTGCTACCTTGTGATTTTGGGATCTGAACTAGTTCCTTCCTGTCATGGACCCTTTCTGTCCTTGCTCCTAAAATGAATATATAGGCTGTCGGGAAGTTGCATTAGTCTGCGAGGGCTACCATTACAAAGTGCCATAGACCGGGTGGCCTAAACAGCAGAAATGTGTTTCTTCACAGTTTTGAAGGCTGGAAGTCCAAGGTCAAGGTGTCAGCAGCATTGGTGTCTCCTGGGGCCTCTCTCCTTGGCTTGCAGATAGCCATCTTCTCCCTGCGTCTTCACATGGTCCTTCCTCTGTGTATGTCTGTGTCCTAATTTTTTCTTATAAGGACACTGGTTGTGTTGGATGAGGGCCCACCCTAATGACCTTGTTTTAACACAGTTATCTCTTTAAAAGCCCTATCTCCAAATATAGTCACACTCTGAGGGGGTTAGGACTTCAATATATAAATTTGAGGGGGACATAACATAACAGAGGGTTGAAGGAGAAACTGTATGTTAAAACTTGGCATAAAGCAAGCATTTGGTAAACAGCAGTTAAAAATACTGATGCATGTCCCTGCACTGTATTTTGCTATGCAAACCTGTGGTCTGTGAAGGAGGATGAAGCTGCTACTCTGACTTGGCTGAATTAGCAGTCAGGCCCTATTTTCTTCTGTTTCACAGTGCAGATCTCTTACAACAATGCCTCTCTACCTGATGGGCTACCACTGGCAAGGGGTAAATGAATGACAAGCTGATAACATTAAAAACATTTCTTTTTTGGCTGCAATGCTATTGAATGGAAAAATCTACTTGGTAAATCTCCTTAGCCTACATATTATTAGGGTTATTACGACGTCATCTCTTTTGTCTGGATTTTGCTTTTACCGGTCACATGTCCTGTGTCACTGGAGCACAAGCTCACAGTTGGCATCTTATGAATAAAGGAAAGTCTGCCTCAGCCATTTAGGTTGCATGCGATATCTTTACAAAATGGCTTTTCAGTATCTCTTCAATTAAAACAAAAGCAAGCAAACAGCAGCTATCACAACAACAACAGAATGAAGGCAGTGGGAGAAAGAGCTACTTGGTTCCAGATATAAGAAAAGTGGAAATTTCTCTTTTAGCTGGATCATTCTCTTGGACCCTCCACCACCAGGCCCACCTCGGACAGTTTCAGAACGGTAGCTGCTACTGCTATTGGGCCTCTATTCTCTTTCTTCTTGTTCCCAGGTTCCCAGGTGACGAATGCCACCACCAGTTATATATTCCTTTGCGTGGTACACTGGTGGCTTTCTGTCACTCAAAATGTCCCTCTAGCTGAGGTTAATGACTGTGAGCAAGGACTTGCTCATTGGCACCTACCCTTCTTCAGGAGAGAAGCACACAGAGGCTTTCAAGCCCCGCACGATTGCCTGCAACCTCTGACTCTCCAAGGCCTCTACATCCTGACCTTCTCTGCTCTTTTAGTTAATGACAATTATAATGTTCAAGAGGCACACCACTGAGGCAAGAGGCCTCAGCTAATTGGGCTACATGATTAAATGGAGGTAGATTCCTGCCCCCACCCCCGTCCCCACCCTGGTGCACAGCAATGTATATTTCAAGAGTATAAATAATGAAATTTAAAAAAAGATCTGAAACGTAATAGAGGTTTAAAAGAAAAAAAATTTAAATTTGGATTTTGGGAAAAAAAATCCCTGGTTGCAATTTTGGATTTTCTTGATGGATGGATTTGCTTCAGGTGGGGGATGTCAAAGGCTCAGGTGTGTGTGGCGGGGGATGGTGGACTGCAGCTGCAGTGCGGAGAGGCCAGATGGCTTGTAAGGAAGGAGCGAAAACTCAGGGAATTCTAATGATGAGAAGCCCTCAAAGAGCTTTCAGAGAGCGGGCAGACATGCTGGGAATCCTGGGAGCTGTCGCAATTAGCATCTAGAAATGATTGTAGGACATCCTTGCCTAAAATACAGGTTTACAGCACAACACAGCCTCAGCATCTGGAGTGTGTGCTGAGAACAAACA
Source organism: Mandrillus leucophaeus (assembly GCF_000951045.1). NCBI lineage: Eukaryota > Metazoa > Chordata > Mammalia > Primates > Cercopithecidae > Mandrillus > Mandrillus leucophaeus. The sequence goes on along the minus strand of NW_012102432.1, from coordinate 3,247,219 downwards.
CGCAAACCAGCCAACCATATACATATTTAGCATCTCTATGCATGCATATATATTTATAGATCATATACAAATCATATATATATATATGTAAAGGTCGCACATGTTGTTAAATCTATGCTGATTAGAATGGAGTCAAATAGGGGGAGGGTGGCTGACCACAAGGGTTCACAGTCTCCATCTGTCATGAACTCTCCTATGTCGCTATCAGGAATGAGTCCCTGGCTGCCTTTCTGGGAAGGGAATGGCTTCCTGTGGTGATGAACGATGCCAGCCAAGTGCAGGTCGAGGCACGCTCTCCACCCTCCCTAGAAGCTGTGCCACCAACGAAAGGTGAGGCTGCCACCATCACTCAGGCTGTAGTGCAGCTCTCTCTTGAGCTGAGAAGAGCCTAAGACTTTCTCCTTTTAAACAGCACAGGATCACCTTGAATAGCCAATGTTCTAATATTCAAGTAGAGTTCACTGGAAAAGAGCTCATAGCCCTCTTGGGACTCTTTCCAGTCCTTAAGGTGCCTCTGTGTGTGTGTGTGTGTGTGTGTGTGTGTGTGTGTGTGTTTGTGGAGGATGGTTGGAAGGTTGGGAACAGGTTAGAAGGAAGGCATCCTCTTCCTCTTTTTAAGAAAAACAGATGCACTGAGTCTGTGATTTGCCCGTTGTCTCTCAGAAGAAAGGACCCCATGCAGTGGACTCATAGTTGAGTGCTCCCTCAAGGAGGATGTAAGACAAAAGGAGAAAAGTGCCTGGTCCCACTCTTTTACTAACAGTGCTGGGGCTGGCAGTTGGCAGCGATCTGAGAGCAGGACACGCAGAGGGAGAGGAGGGTGCTGAGTCAATGCTGGAGGGCTGGCTGGCAAGTCCTTACCCACACCCTACCTACTTCCTGCCTATCCCACTATCATCTGCCACTTCAGCCCCCTCAGTCTTATTCAATGAACTTATTTGACCTTAATTCCACTGCCGCAATGTCACACCGGAATACCCGACTTAAGTTTCATATGAAGTGTTTGCCCTGGTGGTGAGGGGTAAGGGTGGGGGCATCCTGTCTTCTCTGTGGCCACGAGAGCCTGCCTGCCTGTTTGGCTACCGTCACACTTGGTGACACAGGAGGTGGATTAGGGGACAAAAAGAATTCCTGCTGAGCTTGGGGATACTGTAGGAATTCCATTTACTTCCCCCACCCCCTGCCTCTGGCTAATTTGTGCCTTTTAGAGCAATGCTGCATTTTCTGCTGTTTGGGTTTGTTCTGGGTCTTTGGAGGGGAATAAATATGACCCTGATAGTCTCAGTTTAAAAAGGAAGAATCCACAGCAAAGCAGTGTATTTATATTTGTATTTTTTGCCGCTTTTCCCTGCACCTGTAGTAGAGGTTTGCTGAGCATCTCACCCAGTGTCAGTTGAGTTGCAGGTAAAGTGGCTCGGGTTGCTGGACTCTGCCTGCTGGGATTTTCTTTCTTCTTTTTCTTTTTTCAGCATTGATTTGCCCCCAGGTTGTGCTACAGAACACATTGAGGATGAGAAAAAAAAAAAAAAAAAGCACAGAGATGAGCCTCCCAGGTTTTAGAGCCCAGGGTGGTTTGAGAACGCAGGAGACAGTCCTGCCATTGAGGGCCAGTGTCTTGGGGTGTGATGGGCATGTGTGGGATTGAAGTGACAGGGGGTGGAGTCCAGGGTGGGAGAGGACTAGTGACAGCATTTGAGATCCAAATCTCACTCTAAAGCCAGCTCAGAGCCAAACCAGGGTGTTTAGCTCTAAGACGGAGCAAGACTTCTAGCTGGTTAATTCCCCTCAGATTAGTGTGCAGTGCTACTGGCTGGCAGTTACTGTGCAAAGGAACATGGGCAGAGAGCCAAGAGGAAAGGAAGCGACCTGGGTGAAGCTGAACTGAGCAGAGACCTAGGGAGAGGTGTGACAGGCCAGAAATCAGAATGAGAACATGGAATAGTATTGATGAGGAAGTGAAACAGTTGGGTATGGTAGAAAGGCATTGCAATCTAGGGGCAGAAGACCTGGCTCTGACCTCTGCACTTTATGAACTGGGAAGCCTTATGAAAGAGATTTACTATCTGTAAAATGGAGCCAGTGATCATCTCCACCCTCCCTACCTCACAAGGATGTTGTGAGAATTAAATGAAAACATTAAAGCCCCACAACCCCAAACCCATGCCAACATACTACCTGACCAACTGTGATCACCTAACAAATTTGGTTGAATAAATAAGTAGTATAAAACAGAAAATAGATAAAAGATGATTAATAAAGCAAGAGGGAGCTAGGTGGAGAAGGTAAGAAAGAACCAAATGGCGATGGTATTGGCAAAGGCATCAGACTCACTCAAAAATGGCGGAGGAGAGTTGTCCAATGGCTGTATAGCAGTACTCTTGCTGTGAACACCTGGAGTACCAGCTACTGTGCTGATGGGTGGGAGGAAGGTACAGGGAGAAGGGTTCACAGAGGAGAAACAACTGGGTGAAAGTGGGTAAGAGAAAGTCTAACAACTTTCTGTTGTCTGTTTTAGGGAGGCTGAAGGGATAGGCAGGAAGTTGCATGATAATCAGACAGATGGAGTTGGCTTGGATGGGTTTGGAAGTGAAGAAGAGCTGCATCTGAAGCCTGAGGCAGGTCACCTTATTTGAAATTCAAGATAGAGGAGTTCTTTATTCAAAATGGCGATCTAAGGAAGAGACTTACAATTTTCTCAGGAGAGACAGGGTTCACTGATTTGCTCTGAATCCAATGATTTGGTTCAAACTGGAAGTTAAAGCAAACATAAAAAAGACTAGAGAAAGAGAGTCCCATCTCTAACTGAAGAGAGGGCAAGTCAAGCTTCTGTAATTCAGTGTCGTGAGACGAAAAGGAAAGGATTTCTGGAAGGAGGTGACAACACTGTTTCGCCTTTCAGGAAGGGAGCCAGTGAACATGGAATGATTGTAGTTGATTTAAGGGGTAAAAGTTGAGAGGCAAAGGACAGCTAAGGTTGAAAGGGCTTCTCTGAGTAGTTCTTTTGTTCATGGGCAAGACATTGCTGCTGACGGGTTCAAGGGGAGTGGGAGGGCATGGGAGACGTGGGAGGGATGATGGATTGCCGATGAACCTATGAAGAATGAGGCAAAGCAGCATGAAACCATTTGTTTGGGCTTTATAGATTTTCTAATAAAAACGTCAAGGATTTTTCACACCATTTTGAAAATGTCATCAAATGCAAAACAGTTCTCTTCAGGCTTGTGACAAAGGCTGAATTTCCAATGGTAAATTCCAGCTCAAGATGTAATAACAAACCTTGTGGAGTTTTCCTCCAAGTCAAGCCAGGGGTCAGGTTTGGTCCAGCGTCCTTCATTGGGGTGACCTTTGACCCTTCACAGTGACTGAACCCGCCCAGTAGAACCCAGAACTTTCCTAGTTGTGAGGTATTTGGCAAGTGACTGAGGGTTGATGTTAGCCCAGTGGGAGCATCAGGGAGTCCACTTTTGAGCCATACTTGGGGAATGGAGTTCAAATCTCTGAGCCTCTGACTCAATCAGGTTCTTCCTGGTGCAGCCATTGAAAACACCTTACAATGGACTTTCTTGTCTGTAGTCTTGCCAACTTGCAATCTACCTCACACACTCCCTTACAGTTATTATCATTATTATTTTAGAGCATCTCTCATCAAGTGACATCCCAGCTCAGAAACCTTCAATGACTCCCCTGTGGCACCTTTTGCTATTTCCATTTCATTATATTTTTTGGTCTTATTTTTGACTTAGGGTCTTGCTATATTGCTCACTTGAATTCCTGGGCTCAAGTGATCCTCCTGCCTCAGCCTCCTGAGTAGCTGGGAATACAGGTGCACAATACTGTGAGTGGCTCCCATAACATTTTTATTTAACCCAAGACATCCAGAATGCTATCATTTCAAAACATAATCCACATCAGAATGATGAGTAAGATATTTTCTATCCTTTCTTCATACTGAGTTTCAGCATGCAGTGTGTGTTTCACCAGTTACAGCACATCTCAATGTGGAGAATAAATTGGATCAGACATACTTAATCTGTATTTTGCTTTCGTAAGATTTACAGGTGTAAGAGAAGATTCGCAAACCAAGTTGTCCAAATACACCTTACAGTTTTCTAATAACTGAATCAACTATTAGTCTTTAGAGCTGAATTAAATTTGAATCAAATGACAAATCCTTGTCTTACTGCAGAGTAGTTTCCCATTGTATGGATGGACCACTCCCCTTTGCCTTTTAAATCAAGTGCAAACTGCTTTGACTGGTTTTCTGCATCCTCATTCCTTTGCAGCCTTATCTTCTGTCATTCCTTGGTATGTATCCCACGCTCTGACTAAACTCAACCTACTTTTCCCCCATCCCCAATGCTTTGCCCTTCTGGCTCTGCTCTACTGGGGCATTCTTCCTTTCCTTTATACCATCGTTGCCTATTGAAATCCCACCATTCCTTCAATATGTGTCTCAGAAGTCACTTTGATGAAGTCTTTTCTGACTCTCTCAATCTGTCGACGGTGATGTTTCCTTTCTTTTGAGCCTTCTTTAAACTATGTTGTGCCTTCAATCAACCCACTTTTTTTTTTTTGAGACAGGGTCTTGCTCTGTTGCCCAGGCTGGAATGCAGTGATGTATCTTGGTTCACTGCAGCCTCTGTCTCTCGGGCTCAATCAATCCTCCCACCTCACCCTCCTGAGTAGCTGGGACTATGGGCACGTTACCATGCCTGGCTAATTTTCGTATTTTTTGTAGAGATGGGGTTTTGCCTTGTTGCTCAGGCTGGTTTTGAACTCCTGGGCTCAAGGGATCCTCTCACCTTGGCCTCCCAAAGTACTGGGATTACAGATAAAAGCAACTGCACCCAGGTGATCAATCCACTTTAACATGTATTCTAGTTTCTGTATGCTTGTTCTTGTTTTTTTTTTTTTGTTTTGTTTTGTTTTGTTTTGTTTTTTGACAGAATTTTGCTCTTTTGCCAAGGCTAGAGTGAAGTGGCGTGATCTTGGCTCACTGCAGCCTCTGCCCCCAGAGTTCAAATGATTCTCCTGCCTCAGCCTCCCAAGTAGCTGGGATTACAGGCACCTGCCACCACGCCTGGCTAAATTTTTGTATTTTTTAGGAGAGACAGGGTTTCACCATGTTGGCCAGGCTGATCTTAAACCCCTGACTTTGTGATCTGCCTGCCTTGGCCTCCCAAAGTGCTGGGATTACAGGTGTGAGCCACCGCGCCCAGCCCATATGCTTGTTTAATTCAAGATGCTCATCTCCTTGAAGTAGAAAATCATGCCTTACACATTTGTGAGCCCCCTCTACTTACCATCTGCCATAAAGTTTGAGTTGCCTCCTTGTGGGCCACCATGTTTGGGGAAGAGAGAAAGCATTCATCTTACAGTGAGTCTTCTTTTTGAGTTCTTCTTTATTAAGTTTTCCTTGCTAAAAGGATCATATATGGTGGAGGGTCTGGCAGAAAAGGAAATAAGAAGGCAGGGCTGTGGGGTTTTGTATCTTGGTCTAGTCTAGCATATCAAATCTGCTGCCTTACATTTTGCTTTTGCAGGTGTGTCTTTCCTGGGCCCAGAAGCAGAGTCCAAGAGTGGACTTGCAATTATGCTGTCCTCTTCCCTTGCTGGCTCTCTGCAGCTCAGAGGTACACAGTTAAAAGGCAGACAGATAGGTAGATAGAGAGAGCGGTTTCTGAGAAAACTCTGTTATGCTTGAGTAACTTCTAGAGAGGCCTGCTCTGGGCGGTCTCTGGTTGGGTCCTGCTCCAAACATTTCCTCTTGGATCTTCTAAGCATGAGGTTGTCACTGTATGCCCCCCAACACTGGAAGGGGCCACTTTCAAGGATTAGAGAGAACATAGGAATTATCTTTTTTGACTTAAAAGAAAAGGTACGGCTCTGGGGAGGGGATAGAGGGAAGGCAGTAAGGGTTACCATGATTTTTCTCAGAACAATACAGGGATCAACTCAACAGGCTTGTCACCTTTTGCCTGTCAGGAGCCACCAACATGTTGGAAGTCAGGTGAGCAAGGTCTAGGCAAGAGTTTTGTAGCATGCAGGAAGATAACTTTGAGAAGCTTAATAAAGCAGCTCCCAGCCACAATTTCTGGGGTGCAGGAAGCCACTGCAAGGATAACTGGCAATGACTCAGTTTGTTAGTCACAGAATTTGATGGTTTAACTCTAGGTCTACCAGTGCCTTATGGTAGAATCCTGAACTGGTCCGTCTTGTGCCCGGGTTTCCATATCTGGGAGGGATTGTTACCTGTCATTTCTGGCAATTTGACCAAACATTTTGACTGTTTTGGCTTTAAGATGGAAAGACATGCAGCCTTATTTATTCATTCATCCATTCATTCATCCATCCATTCATCCATCCATCCATCCATTCATTCATTCATTCACTTAGCAGATATTTGTGACATACCTGCCATGTACCCGGAGAATACAGCAGTGAGCAAAACAGCCGAATTTTCTGACCTCATACACAAACTAGCACAAGTAAATACAGATACACAATACTGGGTGGTGAAAAATTCTCAAAAGAAAGATAAAGACAAGGTAAGGGGACAGAAGGTAATGCAGTACTGTTTCAGACAAAGCAATCTATCTAAAGGAGCCTCATTTGAGGGGATGGCATTTGAGTAGGGATCTGAATGAGGTAAGAGTGTCCCTGGGGAAGCTCCCAGGTACCTGAAGAGAGAGAGGAGTCAATTCAGACAAATGCATAATAATAAGTTCCGTGAGCCTCAGTTTCCATGGTTTAAAATACAGCTAATAATGCTGACCCGGCAAGGTGCTTCTGTAGATTAAATGCAATAGCACATATAAAGTGCTTTGCACGTGGTAGAAAGCCTCGGGTGAGTGTTTCAATGTTAGTGGATGTTGCTTTATGTATCTTGGGTGAGCAGACTGGGAGCTCATTCTGTTCTTCCCCAGGACCACTTCAATCTGCAGTCTCTCCAGGCCTCTTTCTCAGCCTGTAAAGGGAGGAAACAACTCTTGTTCCTTCCTCAAAGGAATGAAGGCAGCCAGGTGAGGAAGCATCCACAAGAATTCATTGAGCCAGCTCTTGGGAGAAAGGTCCCCAGAAAGCCAGAGCCATGTGAGAGGCCAGCCCTGACTGAAGGCTCAGCTCAGACTCCAGGACCAGGCCTGGTCTCTAAAAATGTAAGGCTTAGACTGTGGCAGAGACAGATTTGCTAGCACAAGAGAGAGCTGGGAAGAGAGCCAGTCCCCAGGATAGAGGCTCTGCAGAAGGGCAGGCTCAGAGTGACCGCCAGGAAGCAACAAAGCAGCCACACAAACAGGAAGCTGGCGACAGGGTGGGGCCTGTGCGGGCCTGGAGGAAGGGCTGCGGGGGAGCTGGGATGCACCCGTGATGCACCCTGGGGCAGGAAGGGAGGCCGCTGCCCGGGCCCGCAGTGAGAGTTACCTGCCATTCAAGTACCAAATAAAGCTTCCGCTTTCATTTTTCTTAAAAGGACATCAGAAAGCTGCCTATTTTCTAACCCCCTCCCCAACTCCCATCTCCCACGTCTGTTTTTTTTTTTTTTTTTTAAAAAAACAAAACAAAACAAAAAACACCCTCCTTTTTACCGATGTACACATCCACCTGGAAATTAATGAAATGCCATTTCATCCCAAGGTCTGTCATTGCACTCTGCTGAGTCCAGAAGCTGGGAATCCATGCCAGCCTTATTATTTAGAAAACTGCCCGATAGGGGCATCTTGCAGATGACTGACTCCCAATGACAACAGGATCTGCATCTAAAATAACCTGAGTAGATTGCGGATTGATTCATGGGATCTAGCACTGAGCAGCCCAAACTCCATCCCTCCAAGTTTCATCTCCGAACTCCTGTCAGTCTTAAAATTGATAGAACAGCCTGAAGCCATTAAACAGAGTTATGTCGGCAATCACCTTTCTCATTCTCTCATATGGGTGCCAATACGTCAAGGGGACCCAGGCAAGGGAACAACAGGGTGGCTTTTTTTTTAGCATTATGACAAGCAAATGCTTAAATACCAAGGAGCACATGAGCTTTACAGCAGCAGGGAAAAAAGAAAAGAAAAGAAAAAAAAAAAAAAGCCCCCACATGGACGCCTGCCTCCAACTCCAGTGGCCCTGCACGGTGTAAAAAGGAGATTGCTAACAAAAAGGTTATTCAGCGCTTCTCCGAATAAACCCAAAGGTAACAAGTATGGACGGAGCAGATGTCAGGAGGCTGAGCTCTAGTTTGGAAAACTGCCGAGATATTTAAAAATAGCGCTTTCTTATTAACCCGAGCATAATGCTGAAAGTCCTTTAAAATAAAACTTCCCAGATGCCACCTGCATCTGACATGGCAATAGGATGAATGCCAGTATGCCCACTGATACTGGAAATGCTCTCAAGAAACAGCCTCGACTGATTGTTCCGGCACAAACAAATCACAAACTAATTTATGTATTCCTGCAGCTGCACCCCAGCCGAGGCGGGGGAGTCGGACCAATTCACAGTTGACTAGTGCTGCCTCATTCTTTGCAGATTTTGGCATTTAACTATAATTAAGATTTATTGTTCACTAGCTTGCAGGTCAGGGCAAGCATGACAATATGGGTGACTTTTCTGTTTACTAGTGAAATGTCTGGTAGGAGGAAGCCTCAAACCTTCCAAGCAGAACTTGACAGAAATAAATAGCGCCTCTTCTCTCCAGGACTAGCACATTACCGATTTTAATCAGATGTGAGGAGTCACTTGAAGGGAGGGCAGGGACAAATCGGAAAGAGCTAGTGAACTGTGCTGTTGCTTTTGCACCAGAAGGGTAATGGCCAGAAGCCAAATCAATTATTGCTGATCTTCAGGATTTGGGAAAGGGATTGTCTGCTTGGTGTGGGAGGGAGGGAGCCCTTGATGCCGACAAAGGTTCTGCAGAGACTGGGACCTGCGGTTTCTTATGGCCTCTCCTTGCCATTGAAAGGAGAACCATTCCTCATCTCTTCTTACTCTCAAGGATGTCGCTGGACCAGATCAGATGGCCCAAGGAGGAGGGAAGCAGGGTTCAGCAGTCAGCGGCCACTCACCTGCCTTTACCGTCTGTCTGCTGCGGTCCTGGGCAGGTGACCCACCACACAGTGGGTGTGAAGGAACAAACAATCCTGAGCAGACAGATGAAGAAGGGCATCCCATCCCCACTGCTTTATTAGAAGGTAGAAATGCTAACGTGCAATGTGCTTCCATTTTCTAGCATCTATAATGATTGTATATCACCGTTTGGGCTCCTGGGGATATTTTTGTCGGTGTCTATATAAAACAGAAAAACATCACTCACAAGGACCAGAGGTTTGGAGCCTGAGCCTGTTCTGTTTCTCTTGTTACCTGACAGAGGAGGAGGGAAAATCCTTTGCCCTTCTGTAGTGCTGCTAACTACAGAATGTAATTACATATAATAATGTAAAAAACGCCTTTGTATCTCACCTTAAACTGTAAAGGATTCAAAATATGGCTTTCAATATCCATACAACACTTTAGGAAACAATTAAAGGTGAAATAAGTGAGTGAGAAAATTGGGTGATTCCTGCATTCTTCTGTTTCATGCTGCCTGTTAACATTAGCGCTACCAGTTCCTGGAAGCTGAAGTTCCTGGTCTGATTCAGTACTGTAGTAATGCAGGGCTTAATTCCAGCACATTTGTTTTTCTCTTTATCAGAAAAGGATCTCGAGATTCTGAGAAGTAAAAGGAAACTTTTGTTTTGACATTAGGAGAAGGTTGTAAAAGCAAGCATTTTCCCCAAAGGTAAAAAGAGTGTGAAATTAATTTTAGTAGTGTTTAGATATGAGATCGGAAAAAGGATTTAAAAGAAAACTTTTCACCTATTTTAGCAAGTGAGGGTGTTTTATAGTAGCAGATACCAGACTGCTAATGCTGTGGAATTCAGTTCAATTAAAGTATTACTGAACCATGGAAGAGGAAAATAGAATTGTGGGAGGGTGGATTCTAATATTTAGATTTGGCTATTTGTAGTATTTTTAACCACTTAAAAAGTCATGTTCTTGGTTGTACTAAAGTCACTATCGTTAGTTGAATTTTCAGATTTTGCCAGTTAGATCAGCATCACTTTGTCCTAAGGAAACCCGAGACAGGCACAGAAAGATTCCAGTAAGTCTCCCAGAGAGCAAACCTGACCCTAAATGCAAGCCTGGTTTACTGAGCCATGGAACTTTGAACTTGGTGATGCTCTGTAAGGTCATCTCCTGAGAACTGCAAGCAGCCACCACGCCGCTCCCGCATTGCTGATAGAAGCAAATCTCATTTATAAACACGGGCATCTGCCACTGTGGACACAAACTGGCACAGAAAAGGACGCACAGGACACAGCAGCCATTTAGTGGACAGGAGGTCGTTGAGCACACCGCCCCTGGGTACAGACTAGGGAAGGGGGAGGGAGGGAGCAGTGTGGCAGGGCCATGCGCTTGGAACAGGTGGGAAGCTGGAGGAAAATCACTTTGCTCTCAGCTGGGGAGGGCTTTGTGGAGGAAGCAGGATTTCAGGAGCTGCTAGAGTGATTGCAGGAGACAGCTTGACGGGATGGGATGGGGCAGGATTCCAAGCACAGGGACTCCTGCCCAGGAACGAAGGAAATCTTGAAGGAGGGAATATGTGCTTAGTTGATGGGGCAGTGGGAAAAATTCCAAGGAAGGAAGAGGAGGAATGGGCCATATATTAGCAGGGCAACTTGGATGCACAGGACGCAGATTGCCATCTACTCAAACCCAGTTGCTGTTTTCCCATCATTCCCGAACACGCAATTACTTTGTTACAGTCCTCCACATTTAAGCTTTGTTTTTTCAACAATAATATGGCACCCAAATTGGTCACCACACTCATAATGGAATATTAAAAATGAGACATGATTCATCAAGCTGCCTTCAGTAGAGATAAAATGGATGAAAACACAGGCAAAATAACCCCATTGTTAGAAAATTTTTCTAAAAAATGTGTTTTCTAAATTAGAGAAGAGAGGAGTACCACGGAGTAACTGTTGTTTCCTGAGACAGTAAGAACTGGGGATTTACTTTTTTTTAAGAGATAGGATCTCACTATGTTGGCCAGGCTGGAATGCAGTGGCACAATCATAGCTCAAGGCAGCCTCAAACTCATGGGTTCAAGTGACCCTCCTGCCTCAGCTTCCCCAAGTTGCTGGGACTACAGTCACATGCCACCACAGCAGGCGGGCATTCACTTTTAAGAGGAGGAGGATAAACAATAGTTTTGTATCTTCAAGGAAGAAACAGAGATGTCAGAGATTTCAGGTCCTTGTACCTGATATTGCTGAGTTACCTTGAAAAAATGCTGCAGGAATATTTACTGCTACAAAGTTTGTGAGAGACTGGTTATTTCCCCAGATGCTTCCCAGGAATAGAAGTTATCAGGACTCATGATGTCTTACGCCGAGACAAGTATCTTGGCCTGGTAAAACAAAACTAGTGTCTTGCTTCACTTTGATCTTCCCTGGGTGTGATGGGGAGCATTTATTTAAATCTAAATTTCTATATCTGAATCTATATCTATACCTAATCTCTTTTGACCACTTGCACCTCTTCTGTGAATTGGCTATTCAATCCCTTTGGTCATTTTTTCTGTTAGGCTCTTTGCCATTTACTATTTTATCTAATTTACTTGCGTATTAGGGATACACATGCCATTAGTACAAGAGAGTATAGATTCTATTGTGCCCTTGCCAGCATTCAATAAAATTGACACTCTTAAAAATTTTTTTTTTTTTTCTGAGATAGAGTCTCACTCTATTTTGTAGCTTGGAATGCAGTGCCTCGACCTCCCAGGCTCAAGCAATTCTCCCACCTCAGCCTCCTGAGTAGCTGGGACCACAGGCACATGCCACCACACCAGGCTAATCTTTTAATTTTTTGTAGATACAGGGTCTCCCTCTGTTGCCCAGGCTGGTCTCGAACTACTGGGCCCAAGTCATCTACCCGCCTCAGCCTCACAAAGTGTTGGGATTACAGGTGTGAGCCACTGTGCCTGGCAAATTGATATTCTCTTTTTTTTTTTTTTTTTTTTTGAGACGGAGTCTCGCTGTCGCCCAGGCTGGAGTGCACTGGCGCAATCTCAGCTCAGTGCAAGCTCCGCCTCCCGGGTTCACACCATTCTCCTGCCTCAGCCTCCCGAGTAGCTGGGACTACAAACGCCCGCCACCACGCCCGGCTAATTTTTTGCAATTTTAGTAGAGACAGGGTTTCACCATGTTAGCCAGGATGGTCTCGATCTCCTGACCTTGTGATCTGCCCGCCTCGGCCTCCCAAAGTGTTGGGATTACAGGCGTGAGTCACCGTGCCCGGCCCAAATTGATATTCTTAATTTGCCAGTTGAAGAGTCTAAAAAGAGTATTTTGATGTTTTTGTTTATATTTACTTGCTTATTAATGAGACTGAACTTTTTTTCATATATTTATTAGAAATTTTTATTTCTTTTGCAAATATCCCCTTGCCCACTTTTGGCAGTTGCCAATTGTGTTTTTCTTATTGGTCTGTAGGACCTCTTTATGGGGCATGAACTCAGTGTCTATTACTTGTTATACATATTTTGTCATGCAAATTTTAAGCACTTTAGGTATCCTATGAGCTATCAGTGAGCTTTTCCACTTGGTTTGCAGAGACACTGTGGATGGGGTAGGAGAAATGTGTGCATTTCAACCCTGGCTTGTGTTCTCTGAAATCAAACATAATTCACTATCTTGAGGATTAACTTCCTGAGGAAAAATACCCCATCTGGTCTATATAAGAAAAGGCTTTGACTATGTACTGTACAACACAGCAACCCTGGCCTTATTGTGCCAAAGTTGCATTTGCTTGATATTACCATTGAGCTGATGAATTCAAATACCTCTCCTTGCTGCCTTGACCACAGGAGCTGGGGCTGGGATGGGAATGGGCAGGGAGTAGGAGATCAGTAAATAGCAGAATCACTAAGGTGTAGGAAGGGCAGGGAAAAGACTTGAACCTGGCCCCAGAGGTCGTCTACTCTTGCTCCATTCACCTCTGCTTGTTGCTGACTTCTGACTTCCTCTAATTTTCTCCCTTGGTAGGTTGGCCTTCTTCATGTGACAGAAAATATCTTGCACTGTCCTCCCCTGAGAGAGGCAGACTGGGTTGTCTTTTAATTGCATCCTGCAGAAAGCACTCTCTTGAGGGCCCAGTCCAGGTCATGAGTAAGGTTGATAGATAAAATACAGGACAACTGGATGCATTAGAATTTCACGGAAGCAACTCATCATTTTAAAGTTATAAGTATGCTCCAAAAGTTGCATGGGATACACTTATACTAAAAAGGTATTCATTGTTTAAGTGAAATTCAAATTTAACTGGATGGCCTGTATTTTTATTTGCCAAGTTTGGCAAACCTAGTCTGCCCCTGGACCAATTAACCTAGAGCCAGGGAGCTGAGGTTCTGTCTACCCTCACTTCAATTATAGAGTGGGCCAGATGATGTCCTTACTGTTGCCCATTTGTTGATGGTGGGGATGAGGGGGTGGTTAATTACACTAAATAGGCAATTCTATGAGTATCTACCATACCTGCTCTACTTAAAGCAGCTGGTCTCTGCCCAAAATGGACTTTTTACCAGCTCTCCTGCCCCCAGGTTGGACTGCCTGCATACTGCTTACTCTCTGGCATGGCCCTCGCAGGTTCCGGTCATTGTTTGCCAACTCTCTGGGTCTTTGTTCCCTGTGCCACGATGTAAGCTATGTCAGAAGCAGCGCCCGGCCGGGGCTTCTTGAGTGCATCCCCACATTTCATGCAGGGCTCGGCACACATTAGGTGGAAGGACACACTTGGTTCGCACAAATTCAGCCAAGAGTCCCCCCTATCTGTTACATGCCTTTCCTTCCACACCCGTCCCCAGTCACCACTGTAATGGGAGACCCGACACTTCCATCTGGAGAGACCATGCATGTGCTTGTCCTTTCTACTTCTTCATAGTTTTCGCTTGTGTAGAATAAACGACCCAGCTACTGGCGGAAGCTGAGGCAGGAGGGTCACTTGAATCCGCGAGTTTGAGGCTGCAGTGAGCTATGATTGTGCCACTGCATTCCAGCCTGATCAACATAGTGAGACCCTGTCTCTTAAAAAGAAGTACATTCCCAATTCTTGCTGTCTCAGGAAATAATAGTTACTCTGTGGTACTCCTCTCTCCTCTAATTTAGAAAACATGTTAAAATTTTTTTCTAATGATGGGGCTATTTTGCCTGTGCTTTGATCCGTTATACCATATTGCAGGCAGCCTGATGCATCATGTCTTTTTTTTTTTTTTTTTTGAGGTGGAGTCTCACTCTGTCACCCAGGCTGGAGTGCAATGGCATGGTCTCGGCTCACTGCAACATCCACCTCCTGGGTTCAAGCGATTCCCCTGCCTTAGCCTCTCGAGTAGCTGGGATTACAGGTGCCTGCCACCACACTCGGCTAATTTTTGTATTTTTAGTAGAGATGGGGTTTCACTATTTTGGCCAGGCTGGTCTCGAATGTCTGACCTTGTGACTAACCCGTCTCGGCGTCCCAAAGTGCTGGGATTACAGGCGTGAGCCATCGTGCCCAGCCCATGTCTCAGTTTTTAATACTCCATTATGAGTGTGATGATCAATTTGGGTGCCATATTATTGTTGAAAAAAACAAAGCTTAAATGTAGAAGACTGTAACAGTAATTGCGTGTTGGGGAATGATGGGAAGACAGTGACTGTGTTTGAATGGTGATCTGCGTCTGTTTACCTTCAGTGTCTTTCATTCCGGCCTGCCTCATCGCTGCCAAACCTCACGCCCATGCAGGGGGCTCAGCTCTGAGTGGAGAAGGCCAGTGCGTCAAGGCACACCTTTTAGCCAGGGGAGATAGTGCTAGGGCAGATGCTCACCCAGAATCCGATCACCCAGGGATGCTGGACCTTGCACATCCTGGGAGGCTTATTAGCAGGTGGCTCCAGAGGGCAAAAGTGTCCAGCCTTCCCCTTCCTGTGTTCTCCCCTCTCACTCTTGCATTTCCTCTTCCTCTATCTGGAGTCTCCTCCTCCCCCAGTACCCTTCCGTTTACCTTCCTTCCACCCCACAACCTGTCCTGACCACACTGCCCACCTTCTCGCTTACCCAAGTTCTTTTGCACTCTCTCTCTTTCCTCCCATTTAAAGAACATTTGCTATACAGTGGGCACCTTACTACCTTACATACTTTTTGTTTTCATTATATCATTTTTCCCAATGCTATAGTGTAGCAATAGTTATTTCCATTTTGCAAATAAAAAATGGAAACATTAGAACTGTGAAGGAGATCCAGCCAGAGAGTGATGGAGATGGGCTTTGAACTGGATCTTCTGACAGCAGAGTCTGCACTTGTGAGTGTCCTGGAGTGTCCTGTTGTACTGCCATGTAGCCCTCAGAGGCTGACATTTCAGCGTGCATGACCTGCATATGGGTGGAGTGGGGAGGGCCAGTCTTTAGGGGTAGGTGTCCTGTGCAGCACTGCGCGAGTCCTCGTCCAGCTTCATCCATGACCAGGCTTGGTGCTGTGCTCCCCCGCTCTTTCCATCTGTGCCAGCTCCCACTGCCTCCATCATCACCTGTCTTCACTCCGCTCCTTTGTTTTTCATTCATTACACTGTGGGCTAGCTTCTTCCTCTCACATCTAGGGAGGCATTATTACTTTGCAAACAAAACATGTCCTGCTTGCCCTCGAAGATGGGTTGTCTGTGGAGATTTCCTGCAGACTGCTGTGCTCATCGTGGCTCGGGATTCTTGTAAACTGCAGTCACAGAGGGTGGCACTTCCTGCCAGAGGGAACCTTGTCCTCTCCCTGACCTCTGCCTTATTATCCCTTGCTGTCCATCTTGGAATCCCTCTCCCGTTTGCACTGAGGCCCTCCTGCTACCAACATCAGGACATCCCAGGCATGGAGAGAACCGTGTCATTTGGAGATGGCAGGAGACAGACAGACATTGCCAAGTGGGCTGTTTTCCTGCCTCGGTCCTTCCTGGCCATTCGGTGGGTCCACATCCTGACCCTCCCCCACAACCACTGGAGGCCAAGACTTGCAATGTTCCTGAGTCCCAACACGGCCAATTATGCCACAAATAAATAAAGATGGAGAGAGCAGGGGGCTCCTTCCCAGCCTTCATATAGAGCCTTCTTTGAATGACATGGCTCTGGTCCCCAGCTGTGGCTGAGAATGTGTTTCAGGGCTCTACCTCAGACAATGCTGGCCCAGTCTCCTTCCCCAGCTCCCAGCTGCATTTTGCCTCTGGCCTGGGAGTCTTTGCATCCCTCGCCTCTCATGCTCTCTTTCTCTCTCTCAGCCCTTTGGTCATTTTCTTTCCAGATTCTAAAAAGGGGAAGGGACTGGGAAACAAATTCAAACCCTGATTTTTGAGTGGGATGAATCCTTCTGCATGAAGAAATAAAAGAACATACATTGATAGCTTGGAAAACAATGGTAATATTTAATTAACCTTTTGAAATGGCTGATCTGCAAATCTGCACGTGTCAGCTCATCTTCAGAACAGAGGCACTGTGTGTGCCGATGCCAAAATCAACATGCTGGTCCATGGATTTCCTCCATGGGGATTTCACAGGGGGAAAAAGTAAGAATATATTCCGTGACCCCTCCTCCCACCATCAGTTGTGTTACTTTAAAAAATTCATGTGATCCAGCTGCCCTCGCCAAGGTTGGACGCAGCCTGTTGTGCTGCACATCTGAGGACCCCGAGCTGAAGCTTGGCTCTTGTCCCTGTCATTGTAGCAGACAGGCCTCGGGCCTCCTGGGGGACTGAGGGTCAGTTCCGATGACAGCAAGAATCAGCTCGATGCACTTGGAGTTCTCCCAACACGGTGCATATCCACAGGACAAAGGGAATTAGACTCATCTGCAAGTGTCAACTCTCTGACTTTTTTAGTGTCTTTTTTTTTTTTTTTTTTTTTTTTTTGCTTGTAAAGGTGGCGTGGTCTCTTAGTTTGAGAAGTCATGTCATCCAGGGAGCATGGAGGTTGGCTCATTAAAATATCACTTGGTTAAAGTAAATCAGTGTTGATGGAATTGTTTAAGGTATTCCCCCTCGTGGAGCTGGTGTGTCACGCTGATCAACTTGTTACTCCCATCACCATGGGCTATGTGGAAACTCCTCCTTTCGGCTCTGCACCCCATACCTGCTTTAATGAGCATGTCTCCAAATGTAATCGGAAACCTAAGTTGATGGGTGGTGACTCATACATTTCATTTCCTTTTATCAAGTGCAGTAGCAGAAAGAATCAGGGAGGGTGATATTTTGCTCTTTGGGACTTCTAGGAATTAAAGGAGTATGGGCATCAAGAAAATGAATATGAAATAGGTGATTTGTACCTTTCAACTGTATGTACACATCAATCAAGCAACAACATGCACTTTGAAATGTTTAAAGAAATTACTGTAACTTGTGAGAAGCCTTTAGTTGTTTTTATGTGTTTTGACTGATCAGAAAAAAAAGCATGGGGCTTTTAAGAAATGTGTGGCAAAACCGTAAAGCTTTGAATAAGGAAGATTTAAGGCTTATGAAGACTTGATGAAGGTAGGATGATGCACAGTGGGGTAAATGAGGTAATTATTTCATTGCAAATCAGTTTTTCCTAATTGGAAGGACATAGCATAGTTGGGCAAAACAACTGCAAAATGATCTTATCCCTGTCATTCTGGCAGGCTCAATAGATGTGGGGATCAAGAAATGAGGCTGGAAGGTATGAAGCCTTCCTTAAGGAGACCAGGTGAGTGCCTTTCTAGAAGAAGTAGCTTCTGATGACCTGACCATCAGTGACTCTGTTCACAGGGCAAGGACAAGAAAGCCAATGACCACAATGACTCAGAAGTGTTAGAAATACCAAATCTACCAGTGGCAATTGCTAGGCTGAGACCCAAGGTCTTTTTGGCCCCCAAAAGCATGGAAGGTAACAGGAAATAAGTTTTCCTGGAGGTAGAAAGAACATTTGTGGTTTGCCTATAAGCCTACACATAGAGACCACTTGCTACATTCAAGCCTGTAGTAGGTGCTTTACATGCCTTATCTCATTTAATCCTCACAACAAACCTAGGAGGTATTTACTAGTATTAGCCCCACTTTATAGTTGAGGCAAGTGAGGGACAGAGAGGCAAATTAATTTGTTCACAGTCACACAGAATATACCGATTCTCAGTAGTAATTGAAGAGTTGAGCTGAAGAGGAAGGTTATCTGTTATATCCAACAGTTTGCATTTGTTAAATGGATTTATCTTGTTTTAATGGTGTTTAGTAGTTGGACTCAGCTGCTCAATGTGACTTGCACAGTGTAGAGTAGTGTTCAGAGGATCCAATGTCAGGCTTTCTTCAGAAGCTGATCCAAACTACCTCATCCACTCTGAGTCACATGGTCTTTCTTCTGGGACAGCAGCAACAGGACAGATCTTAGATTTCTGGAAGAGCTTCATCATCCTGAACACACGTGGGAGAAAAGTGAGCCAAATTGAGAAAGGAGAGCAGTAGGGTGGGGCAGGGGTGGACACACAGAAACCATTCCCCTCTCCTACCTTTTCTTCCCTCAAAATGGACCTCTCAGCTTCTGCAGGGATTAGAATATAAGATGGAATGGCCAACCAAAGGAGAGCTTATTGGTAGAAAAGTGTAATGGCTTCCATCTGGCCTTCCACTGCTCCCATCCCAAAGCCTCCAGCCCAAAGCTTCATCTGACCCCTAAACTGGGCTGAGCATGATTAGACCACCAGAATTAATAAAATATGGTGAGATGCGTGGTTACTCAATAAGGGAAATACAGGTTGAGCATGCCTAATTTGAAAATGCCAAATCTGAAATGCTCCAAAATCCATAACTTTTTGAGTGCCAACATGACATAATGACACCTTTGCTTTCTGATGGCTCAGTGTACACAAACTTTGTTTCAGGCATAAAATTAGTACAAATATTGTACAAAATTACCTTCAGGCTATGATGTGTAAGATGTGTATGAACCATAAAAATATCTTGTGTTTTGACTTGGGTCTCATCCCCAAGGTATCTCATTCTGTATGTGCAAGTGTTCCAAAATCCCAAAAGCCCGAAATCCAAAGTACTTCTGGTCTCAAGCATTTTGGGTAAGGGGTGCTCAACCTGTAGCACATGGATGTGATGCCATGGAGGTCCCACAATCCAAAGTGTCTCAGGGGTCATAACACAAACAAGCGTAATCCCACTCTTAAGAGGTTTACCTTGGGTAGGGGAGCAGCCCCTTCACCAAGGGCTCTGTCTGACATCATGACCAGAGGCCACCAAAAGACAATGTAAATGACAATGTCACTGATGACTACTGATGGTGGGAACATCCACCAAACCAAGGGACTTTACTCTGATGTCTCATGTATTCATGCCTGTCTAATTCCCTGAGCAGCTAAACTATCACTTTCAGTGATTATCACTCTGGCAAAATCTAAGTGGACTCCCAGGGGGTGGGGGAAGAAAACTGCATGTGCATACATAAGAGTGGAAGCTGCGCAAATGTGTGTGTGCTTGCATTTGTGCATGCAAGTGATGAGAAGCAGAGGGTCTGAGCAGTTTTCCGAGACTCCCCAGAATACAGAAGGCTTGTGGTGCATATGGGAGAACTGACAAGTATACCAGAAGGTGAGGAAATGGCTGGAAGCAACACTAATGCCACTCCATCTGGAAAGAGGGGTACTGTTTAGTACGTCTGGAAAGCATTATTTCTGCAAATAGCTCAACCTCTATCAACTTTCAGGCAGGGATCCCGATCTGCTGCCAAAATGAGATCTCCCTTACGGCAATGTGGTGGGAGCGGCTGAGCAAATGAACTAATAGCACAAAGCAGGAAATCTGTAGAGATGGCAGCCGGTAAGGTACCACACAGCAAGCACCTGCCTCTTTCCAAAAAGACAGCCGGGGCTTCGCATCACATTAGGCCAGGGCTGCACTGGGGGAGAGCCGAGCCTGGTGGGATTTTTGGGCTCAACAGCCATTTCCAACAATTTCTCACAATTTTTGGGCTCAGAAAAGCCCCAAATATAGTTAGCTTTATTTGGCTTTCCTGCATTGATTTTTATACCCGTGGGTATTTTGAAGGAAATTAAATCCATGTGTTTCTGATTCGGTTGCCATTAGCACATGAAAACGCTGTTTTGTGAGAATTATGGTATGCCGTGGGTGCCTTCGCACCGTGTTGCTAAATGCCATAAAACCGTCTAGCCAGACACGGAGGTGCAAGAAGCCGGGTGCGTTCTGCTATACGCCATTTCCCTGCCTGTCCAGAAGGCAACATGTTTTTGTCATTTGCATCCTTTCTGAATGTAGCACAACATGTTTTCTCGTGCCTGTTAATCATCTATCATTTCCAATTTGAATGAAACTGTATTAGTGTGGATGATGAGAAATTGCCCTTAACCACTAATAGCTGGACAGGATTCATAGGAAAGCTGCCACAAGGACTGGTGCTGGTCTCCAGGTCCAGGGGCAAAGAGACCAGCTGAAAAGCATCCCCAGAAAGGCTGTGCAGGCTCCAGTCTGCAACCTTTAGAAGCAGGTGAGCATGCACTGGCCGTGAGAGAGGGTGAGGAACCCTGGTCGGAGATCAGGGGTGGGGGCTCCTCTGGGCCCCACTACTGACCGCCCCTGAACTTCCTCTGTATTGATCACTTGGTTGAATGCCATCAGTTTAGGGCTCTTTCTGGGCCTGACATTTTATGAATTAAAATCTAGCCCTAATACGTCCTTAGTGATCAACTTCACTGCGTGGTTGCATGTATTAAACCCCTACTGTGTTCAATGTTTTATGCTCATGAGGGCAGAAAGATGAAAAACCTGTTTTTGCCTTTGGAGGGAAGATGGAAAAAGGAAGGGGACAGGACCAGTTATTGACTTGAGTCGGGCAGAGTGTAGGGGCTTTATTCGTCAATTTCACATCATTGGCAAGAATGTTCTGACATATGCATTATCACTCCTATTTGATGAATGGAATTTTACTGAGTCAGGAGGGGTGAGTAATTTGCTCTTGGACAAGAGCTTGGAAATGGAGGAGTTGGGATATGGGGTCTTTATCTATGACTCCAAATTTTCAAGTTATTTTCTCTCCTCCTTACTGTTTCTTATAATTTAATGTGATAAGTTTCAAATATACACATATAATCTAATATTTTATATCTAGAATTATAGGGAGGGAGTGCCTAATTCTGCTTTGGGAACATTGGAAGACTTCACTAAGAAAATGACATTTGCTTTGGGTTTTGAAGGATGAGCAGGAGTTGACCCAGTGGAGATGGGAGATGGGTTGGGGATGGCAGAGGGAACAGTGTGTGCAAAGACATAGAGTGAAAAGGAGGGCAAAGTGTTTCAGGAACTGAAATCATGCCATTTACCTCATTTCTGATTAACATATAAACTGCTGAAACATTTCAGGTCACATTTCTACTGTAGACACAATTATATCTTGATTGTACATTTTCTGGAGCTCTAGTCTAGTCTCATCATTCCGTCTACTGGGCTACGGAGGACCATCTTTGAGATGAGGCGGCATCTCAGCAAGTGGCTTGGTTGACTTTGACTTTGTCACCCTTGACCAACTCAGTGGAAAAGGGGTTTTCTACATTTTCTTCCATTCATGTTATTGTCTACAATGTTTTGCTCCTCACTTATGATAGAAGAAGAAAGAAAGTTAGTTGAGAGCACAGCTGGTGGCAATTTTGCTCTGATTTCAGAGGTTGTGGAGCAAACAGGAAATTTCATGCTGCAGCCGTAGTGGAGGCCAAACAGAGCTTTAGTGACTTACACGGTGTGTCCACAACCTGCTTCTCGTGAAATTGCCTATAAGCATGAATGACCTGGGAAGCTGCAGCTGAGCTGCTTCTCTAGAAGCCTCTCTGGATTTCATACCTAGGCTCCTTCTAGCACTTAATAAAACTGCACTCCCCTACGCCTTAGATTGACTGAACTTGGCCTGTGCCCTATTTTAGAAGTCAGTTGGGCTTCTAAAGTGCTAGAGTAGGGAGTCCATGGAGAGTCATCTTCTCCCATCATAAAGATTCAGGAGGTCTCTCAATTCCTGGCTAGGAGTATGCTGTGTTCCTGGCTGAACGAACTCACTTACCTCAGTCTAGAATTTAACCTGAGGCATTACCTTTGGTAATGTTTGTGATTCTAATGAAGTCTAAACTGATCCTCCTGGCTTGATGTCGGCCACTTGTGAGAATCTCACACTCCATTTAGACTCAGGACACCTACTTTTCATCCAGAATAGTTTCCTAAAAAAAATAAACTTCACCCTGTGTCAAATGAAAGGGTCAAACTCAACAATCACTAAGGTCCTATCGACTCTAGAATTTTCTAATTTCTTTTATTTTAGCTTTGCTGGAAGTGAGACCAGCTGTTTACTCTCATTAAAAGAGAGTCTCACTCTCCCATTATCATTCTAGACTGTTTTAAGGCCCCATATCCTCATCTTAGCTTTCTCTCTTTGCTCCACTAAAGCAAATCTCAATTTATTTGGCCTTTCTCTCAGAAGGACAATTTTCCCAAACATATCATCATCCATGTGGACATGGAACCTTTTGGGATCCTCTCTAAGGTCTTTACATCACCCTCCAATTGTACCTTCCAAGCAGAACACCAATACAAGCTTAACTGGAGTGGGGTGATGTGGTTGGGTATGGATACAGCCAGATTCTGCCTTTCCAAGCCTTGCTTCTGTGACAGCTAAACAATTTCAGGGAGCTTGCACCTCACTGTCTTCTGCATTTGGGTTCATTTAGAGTAGAGGCCACATTAGCTGTGTTATAAACATGGCGGCCAACAATTAATGGCCTGGACTCATTCTCCTCTTGGCTTGTGCAGAGAGAGGCCAGTCAGGTGGCTTAGAGACGGTGTTGGCAGGAACCATCGCTCCCTCTATTAGAGAATGAAGGACCATAAATGGTGGCTGCCTTCCAACCTGCCAATAAATAAGTAAATATAGAGAGTGTTGACATTGGTCTCCCTGCCAAACACCAGTCTGCTTCTATTCTTATTTTGAGGGAGACGAAAGAGAGAAGGGTTATTGAATAGGCTTTTGAGAAGTAGCGTCAGTTCTACTTGGAATCTCTTCTCTTTTTGGAAACATTTCAGTCGGCTTTCTGGCCCTTACTGGAGAGTGGGACAATTCTGTCAAACATGAGGTTATGTTAGCTTATTCATAATAATGATCAGCAATAGGCTGAAATGGAGCCACTTCTAAGGTTGAACTGTTGTCAGCAGATACTTCAGCTATATTTTGGAATAATAGCTTAGCCCCTGAGAGGGAGGGTGTGAATTTCACATGCAGCCAACTCCAAGACAATTGAAGGTGCTGGCCAAGCACGTGGCACTGTAGGAATACTCAGCTTTGGGGCTCAACTTCCTCTCAGCCCACAGATTTATCAGGTTTTTAACCCCTGCCTCCTGAGTTAGAGGGTTTTGTGAATTGATTCAGTCTGAAGTTGGACAACATGGCAGCATGTTTTTCAGCATGGAAGGCATTGAGAAGACATAGCTTGCTAACTTTTTCATGCCTGATGCTTAACGTGGTGTCTGTCACATCACAGCCACTTAATATATACTTGTGGAATGAATGAATGAATTTATAGATGCTTTGCTTCCTCTCTGCTGTTATCAATAGTCTCAGACTGTTCCTGTATTTTGAATTACTCCAGAGCCACACTCTAGGATGTCTGAAGTTTAGAATTTGGCTCTTTCACGTGCTTCTGTTGCCACCTACCCACGTCCAACTATCTTCCCCTTAACACCCACCCCACCAGCATGCTGGAGGGCTCTCTGTAAAGGCTCTCCTAGCCCATACTGCACACACTTTTTCCTGTTCTGAAGCACATCGCTAGAAATTCTACACACTTGCTTCCCCCTTTTAAAAAAATAATTTCACTCCTTTCCTGTTCCTTTTCCCATTTCCCTTGAGAACTTTCAAGAGCCTGCAATAAAAACACCTCTGAGAAAATCTGACTGAGAAACTGAGGAAAGAGAAGGCCAAGGGCTAATGGAGGAGTTGGACACAGTAACTTCTCTTTTCATGAGATTTGGTGGGGTTTTCTCCTTGGATGACTGGTCTCCTGGGCAGAGCCACTAGCCTTAAAGGGCCACACACACTTCAAATTTCCAAGGTTGTGTTTCTGTTTGTTTGTTTGTTTATTTG
The DNA here is from genome assembly GCF_000951045.1 of Mandrillus leucophaeus. Classification (NCBI taxonomy): domain Eukaryota; kingdom Metazoa; phylum Chordata; class Mammalia; order Primates; family Cercopithecidae; genus Mandrillus; species Mandrillus leucophaeus. The sequence continues at coordinate 3,223,031 of NW_012102432.1, read as the reverse complement.
TTTTTGAGATGGAGTCCCGCTCTGTCGCCCAGGCTGGAGTGCAATGGTGCAATCTCAGCTTACTGCAACCTCTGCCTCCTGGGTTCAAGCAATTCCCTTGCTTCAGCCTCCCAAGTAGCTGAGACTACAGGCACATACCTCCATGCCTGGCTAATTTCTTTCTTTTCTTTTTTTGTATTTTTAGTAGAGACAGGGTTTCACCATGTTGACCAGGCTGGTCTCGAACTCCTGACCTCAGGTGATCTGCCTGCCTTGGCCTCTCAAAGTGCTGGGATTACCACGTGAGCGCATCTGGCCTCTATGGTTGTTTTGACAGCTGAAGTGCAAAGGAATTAATTTTTTATTTTAAAGTTATTTTAAAAATAATTTCTCCTTTTATTTTAGATTCGGGGGTACATATATAGGTCTGTTACATGGGTATATCGCATGACACTGAGTTTTGAGGTATGAATAACCCTTTCACCCAAGTAGTGAGTATAGTACCCAATAGTTATTATCATTTTTCAGCCTTTCTTCTCTTTCTTAATGGCCCCTACCTCCCGTAGTCCCCAGTGTCTACTGTTCCCATCTTTATGGCCATGTGTACCCAATGCTTAGACGCCACTTATAAGTGAGAACATGTGGTATTTTGTTTTCTGTTCCTATTAGAAATTAACCCTTTAAGTCAAAGTCTTCTATAGTTTAGTTACTGCTTTTCTTCAAAGTGTGATTTATTATTCACCTCTTCAGGCATGAGTGTGAGAGCGTATTCACATGCACACACACACTGGATACTACTGGGTTTTTTTTTTATGAGTTTAGACATTACTGATTTCCCCGCAGATCCTCACGGCATCTGAATAACCCAAGACTTCCTACTAATGGTTTCAAGAGGAGACTTTCAGGTAATTAGGGAGATTCTGTTTTCCAAGAAAAGCTCTTCTTTTCAGAATTCTGGTTCCAATGAGATGTAGATGATTGGTTCATTTTGGGGGTTGGTATAGTTTAATGGGCAGCTTATGCCACACTGATCTCTAGCATATTTGTATCAACAAGGAGACACAAGTCTGCATGATTGTGGTTTTTCCCCCCTAGGTTCCTAATATACCTTTGTTATTTGTATTTTTAATTGTGTGAAAGTACCTGAAAGCTTAGTGGCAAAGGAAGACAGTTGTAAATAATTGAAGAAATAAATACATTAAAAAAAATCCAAGTTAGTGATATCTGACTTCCTCTATTCATGTTATTGCTACTCTTGTTGCTTTTTGGTTTTTGTTTTGCTTCTTGACTGTTGTTGTTTTCCAGGAAAGCTGTCATTTATCGTGAGAACAAGAGCAGCCATGTGTTGATTTTTCTGGATTCTTTTTGGATACTATCCCAGTGCTAATGAAGGCCCTTCCAAAGTGCTAAAGAGCTGGTGCCAAAATCAGTTACGCTGAAAACAATAGAGAGTGGTACACAGACAGCATATATATATATACCCATATATGTATACGCACGCCTCGATATCTGAATTAATACATGTGTGTGCACCTCCCTCTGTTTATGCAAATATACACACGCATTTGTGCAAACACATAATGTGTGCGCCGGAGCTACACTGAGGAGAATGTGACTGCTGCATTTTAATAAAAGGACTTTTTACAGCTGCTTGCAGAAAATTTTCTTTGATCAAGGGATGAGCACAGTTTCTAGATGTTGCAGCGCTCGAATTTGTCAGTTTGGAAGCTACTGAAAATGTACTTTCATCAATTAAAAAATGTAGGGAGGAAAATATGTATTATTATAGGTTGTATTTGTTTTACTAGGAGATGAGGAAACTACTACAAGAAGCACCTGGAAAGCGCTTAGCGTAGGCTTGGTTGCTGTGCTTATATTAACAAATTCTTTAACATCGATCTTTGAGTACTTTGGAGGTAGTTTATTAGCTGAAAGAGGGGACATTTTGTAGCTGGGCTCTCAGTGCCTTCAATAGATTCTCCCTGCCTTTCTCCCAATGTGTAATTATTCTGTCCTCAATTTGTTTACATAGCTTGGAGACGGGGACAGAGTTCTCTGGTGACCATGCAGTGGCGTGCAATCGCCCTAAAGAGAAACATTTAGAAGCGATAAAACCTAAATGCCCTGCCATGCACCATTACATCCCACAGTTATTCAAATTTAGTAAGTTAAATTAAATAATATCAAATAACTTGATTTCGGGGCTTTAAAAATTCATCTCTATGGTGCCCAGTAGTCAATTTCCTTTATTATTATTGTTCATCAAGTAGGATTTATGTTTTTTATGAATCAGGATCCTTGCCTGCGCCGTCCGCAGCGCTCGAGGCGGGCCTGGTGAGTGGCAGCTCGGAGCGCCATCTACCGGCTGTTTTCTGCACGGCCGCCGGGAGGCCGCGCGCCGGCCCCAGGGTTGGGGAGAGGACCAGCGAGCCAGGACGGCCCAGCACGCTGGCCCTGAAAACATCAGAGACAGGACAGAGCTCTCAGCCGCTGAGCTCACAGCTTCCTTGGTCTCGGTCACTGGGGGTCCGTCTGAAGTCGCAGGGAGAAGCCGGAGAGACTGGCTGCTGAGGCTGGAGGAGTTTTTCTTCTCCTGCTGGAAAGCTGACACGTGTGGTGGTGTTCCGCGGCTCCCATTCTTCTTTATAAAAGCCCAGACATCCAGTTGAACTGCTGTGTCTCGGCGTATCTGGGAAGCCATTCCTGCATGACTCAAAGCCTATCTCTGCTCGCGCACATTCCTGTTAGAAGAGGACACTGGATGTTTAGGCACAGTGGCTGCTGATGCCAAAAAGTCCCCCAGAGAAAGACAATAATAAATTTTGTCATATATTATGTTTTTAAAAAGTATTTTGCTTCCTGGGAAATCTTTCCCTTTGACATTTCTGAAAAGGAGTTGAATTCTGGTGTGGTGGGGGCAATGGCAAGCCATTGGTTTTCTTAGTGGCAGGTTTTCATTTAGGCTTAATTTGATTGTGGTTTAGCAAATAAACAACCATCAGACAATGGCAGTGTGTGTTGAAGGAAGGAAATCCCTTCAAAGCAAAGTTAAACTATTCCCTAATTCAAACCTCTCTGGCACCTTTGTTTGATCTATCTTGCTTCAGTAAAGTTCCATAAGTGTGACACTTAGAAGTTTGCTCACATTTTCAAGTAATATCATAATCCGAGCATCCCAACAGGGCATCCAAGAAGTTCCTTTTCTTCTCTAAGCTTCTAAACAGAGTGCTCAGCATGGATATGTGTGTGTCTGAAAGTGCCTTCCGATTGATCAGCTGTCTCCTCTCTCCCTCCCTACAGTCAAGTGTTTCAACATAGCAACAGATGGTGTTTTAAGCTTTTTGCTGAGTTTAGTATGGTCTATTTTTTTGCCTTCTCAGGAGGACTGTGGTGATAAGTCCACTCTGCCATTAATAAGTTCAAATGAGATGGTACAACTTTCTCTTAGAAATTAAACTGACTTCACTGAGTCCCACGATTTAGTGTTGTTAATGCATTTTTCTTTCTTTTCTTTCTCTCTCTTTCTTTCTTTCTTTTGTTCTTTCTTCTCCTTTTTTTTTAGACAGAGGCTGGAGTGCAGTGGCGTGACTGCTGCTCACTGCAACCTCTGCTTCCAGGGTTCAAGCGATTTTCTTGCCTCAGCCTCCCAAGTAGTTGGGATTACAGGTACGTGACACCACGCCTGGCTAATTTTTTGCATTTTTAGTGGAGATGGGGTTTCACCATGTTGGCCAGGCTGGTCTTGAACTCCTGACCTCAGGTGATCCGCCTGCCTCGGCCTCCAAGTGCTGGGATTACAGTCATGAGCTACCACCCCCGGACGTTAAAGCATTTTTCAAAAGGAGCTCTCCTTCTCTTTCCTTAAAAGTAAACTCTCTCCCTATGTTATACCATCACTCTATAGTTTTTAGGCATTTTCTTCAGATGCTTGTGCAGAAAAGAAATGTAAGAAAAAAGTTGCCAGACTGGAAGCAAAATCACATATATTTATTTTGCATGCGTTAGGTTACAAATCTCTGGAGATTTTAAGACCATTTTACTCTCCAAGCAAGAGTCGAAACTAAGTAACATCCTCCATTTGACTGAAGAGGAACAGAGTGAATCATGCTAGAGGGTCTTGTTTCTGAGATTGCATTTACCAAAGAAAATCCCATTCTTAAAGGACCTCCAGAGAGCCTTCCTCCTTGTTGTTTAGTGGTGTGAGGAAAAACCAGAGACTCTTTTGCTAGGTTGTTGAAGTTCAAGGTGGAATCATCTTTTCTTCACTTGTTAACTGAAGGCAAACGCTTCTAAATATCCTGGCCTTGTTGTTCGTGTTGTTTTGGCGTTTTTATCATCAGGGTTGCTTTCGTCATAGATTTGTCATGGTGTGGATCAGCCTGCATTCTGTCAAGGTTTGCAAGCCTCCCTGCCAACGTGTTGATCCGGTGCCTGTCCTGGAGTTACCCACCTCATCCTGGTCTGTCTTTCTCAGCACAATGACCTTCTAGCTCTAGCCTAATACAAGAATTTGTTTGATGATTTAAAGGAGTTGGCCAAGAAACACAGGCAAGAGATAGCATTCCCAAACTTAATCCTTCATCTGTTTATCTCATTTGTTTATGTAGAAAGCCAGAAACAAAATGACCCTAAGATTGGGCTATCTGAAACCAAAACACCTCCAGGAAGATGTTCCAGACTGAATGTCCCCCACTTCCCTCCCCCTGCCACCCCTCCAATTCACATGTTGAAGTTCTAATGCCCAGTACCTCAGAATGAGGCTGTGTTTGGAGACAGTCTTTATAGAGGTACTCAAGTTAGAATAAGGTTATTTGGGTGGGCGTTATCCAATATGGCAAGTGTTCTTATAAGAGGAGGAAATTTAGATACAGACACAAGCAGAGGGAAGACCCGCTTCACGAGAAGACACAGAAAGAAGATGGCCATCTACAAGCCAAGGAGAGAGGCCTGGAATGGTCTTTCTCTCACAGTCTCCAAAGGAACCAACCTTGCCTACACCTTGAGTTTGGACTTCCAGCCTTCAGAACTGTGAGACAATAAATGTCTGCTGTTTAAGTCACACAGTCTGTGACACTTTGTTATGGCAGCCCCAGCCCTAGCTGAGGTGAGGGAATTAATTCAGTCATCCATATATTTTGATATTCCAGAATAACTTGGATTGTTTAGAAGAGCCTGCAGGCAGGGAGATGTGGTGCGCTTTGGGAAGTCCTTGATGGTGCACTAAATGAGGCCCTTGGAAGATTCCAACCTGACTCTGCCCAACTTAGCTGCTGAATCCTCCACAAACCATAAGGTAGTACTGAAGTCTGTGGAGCACTACGGTCATGTGTAAACCATGACTAATCATAGAAATAACTTGTCTTCTATTTAGCTTCCTCTATCTGGATACAAAAAGCACTTTCCTGCTGAGAAACTAACACTTTAAGAACATAGGGCTTTATACACCTCTTTTGCAACTCCTTAACTTGATTTGGAACAGAGTTGAGCTCTGTGGACATGCAAATTTAACTCCAGAGGTATTGCCACACCTGTCTATGCCACCCAGACAGAAGGCTCAGGTGAGAGCTTTCTGCTTGTGCACTTAAAAAGTGAGGCCTCATCAACAAATACTCTTCATGAAACTTGCCAGATTAGTCTTTCCATCGTTGCAGCTGTTTCCATCAATGCAGTGTCCCTTTAAGAACCTGCAAGATTACTAATGGATACAGGTCATGGAGACAGACTTAAGTAAACCTTCAGCAATAAACAATCATGTTGAGTTTTCATATGATTACCATCATCTCATGCCTATTCCAATAGGGCGAAGAATGCATGAAGGAAATGAACACGATGGATCATATACATCATACTGTCATCCCCCAAGAGTGAGACAAACAATATCTTGAGGAGGCTCACACTGTCTTCCTGATAAAAGCCAACAAGAATGTGCATTAAAATGGATCCTGTATTTTATGATAAACTATTCTTGCCCTGTGTCATATTGTGTTTTACACATATACACACCCCACCCCTATGGAATAAAAATGAATTCAGTAGACAGAGGCATTTGCTCTGGAGATTTGGGAATTAAATACTGGAGGGCTAGTCAATGTCAAAAATTGGAGTGGAATTAATAAAATTAATAAAATGAGCTGTCTAATCCAAAATTATATATGTATGTCATCTTCGCTTGGGGTTCATATCTCAAGACCCTGCATAAATTAAGTTTATGGCTTGACCCATTTAAAAATAACTCTCTTTTGCTGTTGAAGTCTTTCAGGTCAAGTTCAAGAAGTGTCAGCGCTACAATGATTTACCACTTCATGTTTCCTTACTGAGTGTTATTCTCTAGCTGGTGTGTTTTGTCTGTCCCCATCCCCATTTGCATCAGAGAACTGATGGGCTGACTGTTTTCAATATCCAGTGTCTGCTTAGAAGATGACAAACATCTGCATTATTTTTCAGTTTTCACTTGTCATCAGGATATTTGAGGCGATATACCAAATATACTCACATGAAGTCACATGACTTAAAAATATCGTTTTCCTCAAGGTAATCTCATTCTAAGGTTCCCATTTAGAAACATGATTTTGTTTATTGGTGAATCGACCACTCTGTGATAAGGTGCATTAAGCAATCAAGAGAATATTTTCATGGTTTAATAGAAAAGATCCTGATGTTTTTCCTATCTGAATGGTCCTTGAGATGAATGTGGTGTAAAAATATGATACATTTCCCTGCTTCAGAAACAGCTCAGAAATCTTTACGTGTAACGACGGGCTAACAGCTACAAACACAAGGTGACATCTTTAAAGATAAGGACACTGAGGTATTGATTAGACAAATCTATTTGGCAAGGCAGCAGTGATGTATAGATAGTGGAAGGGGATGTTGGGAGAAACCTGTGAATGCACATATTAGAAAATACCTTGCACAGTTCATAAATAATAATGATTATAATAAAGGCTCTACCAGTGGTTTAAGGATCCGAGTAATATGAATTGATTGTTAACATTTCACTTTAAAGATAGATTAATTAATGCTGAATCATACGGTAATTCTTATGAAAGTACTGTACATATGACATCGAAATTAATACCAAATGAATTCATTATAAGTGAGATAATTACAATGAATACCCAATAAATTAGCCACGACAGGACATTTTGAATTCTAGGCATTAAAGTATTGAGAGTAGTAGCAAATGCCCTGGCCACTGCTGAGCTGTCAGGTCACCTCAAACTTAATTGGGTAAGTTCCTGGGCCTTTCAATGTGAGTTTCCTTCTGGTTGGGTGTGGAAAGGGCCATGTTGGCTGTGCTGGCTCAGATATGCTGACAGTGGCTCTGGTGGTCACTGGGCCCTTCTATGGGGGTGGGTTGTTGCCACAGTCTCCTTAGCAAACTGTTACCAATGAAATGCTGATGAGCCCAAGCAAAGCACTAGGACTCGGTGAACAAAGAACTTGCAAAGATTCTCCAGCTGAGGGTCTGCTTGGAGCACAGAGAGCCAGCTCCTTTGGTTGATCTTCTTATCCTTGCCTTGGTGTCTGCTGCCATATTCTTACTGTCTGCTGGAGCTTCCTCTGGCCTACAAGGGCATTTTGTAAAACTCTCTCATTTTGCATAGGTTTATGCTGGAATGCAGAGAAGTCAAGGGACTTCCCCAAGAGCACACATCTGTAAATCCCTAGCCTAGGGTTCCTGTTTCTAAGCAATCTGACTAGGAGACAACAATAAACATAATAGCTAATGTTTATTAAGCACGTAACACAAGCCAAATGTTATGCTGAATGTCTTATGTGTGTCTTCATACAACCCCCTGAGGGAAATAAATGGTATCTCTATTTTGCAAACAGTCCACACAAGTTAAGTAACAAGCACAAGGTAAGGCTACCTAGGAGGTAACCTAGGTGAGAGGAGGGTTGGGGACTCTAACCCAGGTTTATTTGTCACCATCACTTGGCTCTCTGGCAGTGGTGAGGTTCCACCTGGTGTCGGTGAGGCATGGTCTCCTGCCAAAGTCTGGTTTACTGTGAGTTTCCTGCAGCCATCCCAGAAAACTGGGTCAGCTGTGGGAGAAGAACAGAGGGAGGCAGGGCAGAGATGCAGCTTCTGGGATGTGAGCAGGTGAGTAGGAGAGAGGCTGCCCCTTCTCATCAAGGGTTTGAGAATCAGGGCTTCCTTTTCTGCTTCCTTAACCCCTTTCTGCCTGGGGATGGTAGAGCCTTGAGACAAATGGGACCTGCTGATAGCGAGCCCAGGTGATGGGCTGCTTTCCACATGAGAAACAAATTTCTTTTTAAAAAAATTTTTTTTAAATTATACTTTAAGTTATGGGGTACATGTGCAGAAAGTGCAGTTTGTTACATAGGCATACACGTGTCATGGTGGTTTGCTGCGCCCATCAACCCGTGATCTACATTAGGTATTTCTCCAATGCTATCCCTCCCCTAGGAGAAACAAATTTCAATTGTCACAGAAACATTGGGGTGTATTAGTTCCCTAAACTAAAATAGGAGGTACACAACAAGGATGCAGGTCTAGGGTGACTTTAATTCCCACTTGGCTCTGTCACGGTGAGTTTATAGCTCCTACACATTGCATCAGGATCTGTGATAGTTTTCTGGGAGGAAAGGCCCTCCTACAGCCATCCCTTATGTAGAAAAGTTGAGGTGTGTTGCATCTAAGGCATCCCCGCAGGAGTCCCAGATGCCACTAGAGGCCTCCGTGAAGCTCTGGCCCAGCTGGCCTCTGCATCCCATGGACTGTTGCCGCCATTTGGCAGCAAGGGGATTAGGCGCACCCCAGTGGGGATGGCCATGTATTGGCCACATGAGCCTTGCTGGTAAGGCTCCGGGAATCAGACCAGAACACTCAATAGAAGTGGGACCAGGGCTTTAAAACATTTAATTCAGAAATAATTTTAGTGTTAAACAGAAGAACTGTGTCTTTCCATGGAACTTAGATCACTGCAGGGGAGAAGGGAAAGAGAAGGTGGCAGGGGGGCAGGGGAGCAAATCCTGAATCCGCTGAATCTACCCAAAAATGTTTGAAAAACAAATCTAGAATTGACAAAGTTATGAACTGGCAAGACTAAATTTTCCAACATTAATGGAGATGGGAGCTAGAGAGCTAATTGTTTGGTTATAGGGAAATAAAGGCGACTGCATCTTTGCACACATGGGCATATTCTACACACTCTGTGTTCAGACCCTGCAGTGTAGCACTGGTTAATACTGGGCAAAGCTTCGTCTCCTTCAGGCTTCTATTAATAGATGATTGTGACATTGTAATACGGGGACAGGAATCTGCCCAGCAATGCAGTTTGTGGCCGAGAAGGTGGCTGTGGACGGGGAGTCATTTATTCATCTGACCAGTATTTATTGAGCCCATATTATGTGCCAGGCATCAGGGTTTCCAAGGTGCTGAGAAAGTCCCTGCTTAAAAGGATGACTTTTTACTACCTAAAATTCCTTATATTCCTGAGCAACATTGTCTAAATACTTTGCGGAGGTCAGCCACCGCGAGGGAGGCAGGCAGAAGAGGAGAAAGGTGTAGGTTTGGGAGTCAGGCCACTTGGGACCAAATCACAGCTGAGTTTGTAAGTCTGGATGAGTTACGAATTCTCTTAGGGTTTCGTTTTTCTCATCTGTAAAATGAAGACAATTAAAATACCTATTTCAGTGCAGCGCTGTTGTAAGGATTAAGTGAGATAATTTATTGAACCTCCAGAATATATTAGCTCTGAGTCTATGAAGCTCTGGGCAACCGAGTACATTGAAGCTATGATAGTTGATAGAAAAGAATTTTGGTGAGAGGAAGGAAAGGGAGATTCTGCAAGAAGAACAGAAGTGAAGAGAATGCCAGAGCCTGGTGCCTGGGCAGCCTGTCTCCAGGCTGAGGACAAAAGGCTTAGGAAAGGGGGGTTGGGACAGAAGAGTCTTAGGGAAGTAGACTACACATACCTGCTCTGCCTCCGCCTCCCTCAGCACAACACTTAGCATAGCGCCAGGTCATCAGGGAGCCCACCTGCAGCATGGTGTTTGCCGAGTCCTTCGTATGGGCTTCCTGGTGCCATCTTCCCCGGAAGCGAACCGTTCCCCACCCAGGAGCTACCCTGCCTCCGTTCCCCACCTCCAGCTCTGTCTATCTCCACACCAAGACTCGGCCAGAGCAAAATGCTAAAAGGGCAACTTTTGTGGCACTGTAGAAGTGAAAAGCACCAGAGTGATTTACAATGCCCCAATTTTCCTCTGTGCCTTTTAAGAAAAGCATTGTTTTATTCCTTTGGAGTTCACATTGTTCTTCCTTCATTCTTCTCTGTTTGGAGGAGTAAATGAACACAGAACTGCACAGCAGAGGAAATAAACAAATTGCAAAATTCCTAGCCATCAAAAAACTTGAAGCGTAGCAGCGTGAGTGGCATAAATAATTCAATACAGAATGGGGACTAGGTGATTACTGGCCTTTACCAACAACGTCCTCTGTGGACCACGTGGGGTTTCAGGAGCAGCAAAATACAGCATAAGCAAGAAAATACAAATTGGCATATGTTTTAAGTAAAAGGGAAAAACGGGGTGGGAGCAGGCGAGAAGTTGCAAAATTAAGATTTTACAATAAAGAAGATAGAGAACCGAGAATTTTCTGGATTGGATAAAAGGATTCAAGGGAAAAAATAAGATAAAATATGGGGGCAATATAATGGTGGCAGTTTTGTTTTTCAGACAAAGAAACAGGATCTTCATGTAGGTTCGGAGACATTGAGTGTTAAAGAGATGGGAGTGTGGGAACGGGTTGTACAACCCAGCCAGAAATAGCTGGTCTAGAGGGCAGAGTACGGGCCTGGGAAGTGTAGCAGCACCAAGGATAATCAAACTCTACTCTTGGAAAGAGCTGCTTCTATCCTGAGAGGAGAGACTGTGCCCTGGGGACAGTCAGGGCACCAGGGGTGACAAGAGCAGGAAAAGGCCTGGGGCTTCGGAACTGAACCTTGTGTTCAAACGTTCCTGCCCTTGTGGTCTTCATGATTGGAACACCTCATGCTCTGCTTTCTCACACCCAGTCTAAGCTACACGGTAGAGAATGGATGCGCTAACAAGCTGCCGCTTCACTACGGTTTTGCTGCCTTGCCTTTGATAATCTCTGTGTGTCAGAGTCCTTTTTGGAAGCAATGCCTATCCTCCGACGCGAGTAATGCATGTAATGCAGCCCAGCCCTCAAATGGTGCTGGCCAGGGGCCTGATGGCCATTGACAGGGCACCTGTATTACCAGTTAGGCCTTGGGGGCTTCAGGGAATATGCAGGCCTCTAAGCTATAAAGAAAAACAGGACCTTGAGTGAAGCCAGAGGACTGCTTCTCTCCCTGTGAAGCGCCTCTTCCATTTAAGCACCCAACACTTGAGATTCAGGTATGGGAGACCACAGAGGAAGAGCAGATAATAGGTAAAATAATATTTATTTCTTCTTCCAGTGCTTTCTGGCTTCAAAATTTCTTCTATTCATAGGTAAAGTTGCAATGAATTTGGTAAAAACGAGCCCCCATGGGAAAATCCAATAGGAAGAATTGGCAAGCTATTACCTCAGAAAACTATCTGTAAAATGTCTCAGAACTCTGGAGTTTGAGACCAGGAGTTTGAGACCAGCCTGGACAACA
>NW_012102432.1:3207648-3209155 GCF_000951045.1 Mandrillus leucophaeus | reverse complement strand
CCCCCTCCCTCCCTCTCTCTCTCTCTCTCTCTCTGTGCAACTTCTAGTTTTCTACCCTGAGCTCAATACAATTATGGAGAAGGTTTGTGGGGAGAGTCTGAAATTTCTCATTCACTAAATCTACATCATTCCTGAGAGCTCAAAGATCATTTTCCAGTCTGATATTCTATGTTTCTGTTTTTGTTTTCACAAAGTTGACTGGTAAAATGATGACAAGACACCAAAGAGTAACTTTAGGATTTTGCAGCCTCAAAGGGTGAGAGAGATTGCCAGCACTTTGAATCTGATCCTAAAGAATAGATGTGCAATGGGCTGGGCTCTTGTGGCCGGCCCCGGGCGTCTGACCTGTCTCACTGTTACAGAGAGCTGGTCTGCATTGTCCGGGCATGGCCAGGATTGAGAGAGGGGAAAAAGGAAGCTCTGTTTAGTGTAATCTAAACACCAGCACAAAGCTGCAGGTGTCTGCCCAGAGAAACACAAGTGCTATTTCTCTTAGACACAGGAAGTCTTCTTCAGACTTGTTTAAAGAAGAAAGACCAGGCAGACACCTCAACAATGATGATATATTATGTCTTAAAGGGAGTAAAGTGCTAGTGAACATAGATCTTCCCCTCCTCAAATCCTTGCTGTTTCCTCTTCAGATTGCTGTTTCTAAACATTATCCTGACTTACAAACTGGTTTAACTTGACATCCATAATAAAAACGTATTTATCTGAATAAATTTCAAATCAATGACACTTTTGCGTGCACCTGATGCGTTTTGCTGTGGGTAGGTTGATACTGTTTAGGAACAGCCTCCACAGACTTTCTTTCCTATAACTTCTTTCTCCACTTCCCTCCTCATTTCCCACCCCTGCCACCACGGCCTCCACCACAGTCCACACCACACTTACATTCTGGTTTCGCTTCTGTAGCATTAAAGCATTTGTAATGGCGTTGTAGGTTATCTTACCACTTTAGTTGTAAAGGAGATGGGTGAACTAGAGCAAAGGAGAATGGAAGAGTTGATTTCGTTCCCCTACCTACCAAGGAAAGGGAAAGAATAGCCAGAGGAAATGAGGTCTTCTGAAACTCAAAAATGGGATTTGAGAACAATGCAGCCTTCTGGAAACTGTGGAGTGTTAAGGGAAGTTATGCTCTGTCACAGGAAGGGTGAGTGAGGCCCTGTGCCTTGTGAGACCTCTGGCCAGGCTCTGTGGCAGCAACCTGGGAAACAAGAGGCGATTTCACTTGGTAACATTCAGACTTGGATTGAGGAGGATCAGAGGCCCACCACTGAGTTGTTTATATTAAAAGGTGTGCATTAAAGGGGGCCAAATTGTTGACTATGGCTTGACTTTTAAATTTTAAGAAGATGAACTTGAAGCTTGTTGTCCTCTCCTCCCCCTCCTCTTCCCTCTCCCTCCTTCATTCCAGAGAACTAGCAGAGTTTATTGGTTAAGAACACGAGATCTGGTTTGCATGCTTGTGCTGACACATCCTAGCTATATGCTTTTTTTTTTTTTT
>NW_012102432.1:3205746-3207358 GCF_000951045.1 Mandrillus leucophaeus | reverse complement strand
AAAGTGCTGGGATTACAGGCTTGAGCCACTGTGCCCAGCCACTATGTGCTTTTAAGCAAGACACGGATCCCTCTATGTCTCAATTATCTTTCCTGAAAAATGTGGAGACAATAGTAGTAGCCACCTTGCGAACGTTTGCCATTAAGATTATGATATGACTTTTTAATCTTTGGGAATGCTTCTTTCAGAAGTACAAGAATGTAACACAGCTCACCATTCTGCCTTTCTTCTTGAGGGTTCTCCAGCCATCCATTCAAGGAATATTTTTAAACACCTGTTGTGGGTGAGACATGGGTTGACACGTGGACCTCTCTGACCAGAAAAGAGGAAATATGAAAGCTCCACTGAATTACAGCTAGAACACAAAACTTTCATTTAGTATGTGACGCACATTTTCAGTATTTCTATATCAATGTTTATATGCTTACTACCGTGAAAGTAAAAACATTCATTTGTGTGGTAATTAACACTTAATATTATTAAATTTTATTATAAAAAATTGTGCCAAAATAGACATGAAATTTACCATCTTAACCATTTTAAGTGTTCAGCTCAGCTCAGTGGTCTTAAGTCCACTTACATTTTTGCACAATTATTGCCACCATCCATCTCCAGAATGCTTTCATCATCCCAAACTGAAACTCCGTACCCATTAAACAACAACTCCTCACTCACTCCTTCCCACAGCTCCTGGGGACTGCCATTCTTTCTTTCCATCTTTATCAGTCCGACCACTCCAGGTACCTGGAATCAGTGGAATCATACATTATTCATCATTTTATGACTGGCTTATTTCGCTTAGCATAATGTCCTCAAGGTTCAGCCATGTTGCAGGAAGTGACTGGATTTCTTTCCATTTTAAGGCCACATAATATTCCCTTGTATTTATGTGTCACATTTTAAAGATCCATTCATGCATTGATGGACATGTGTGTTGTTTCCACCATTCAGCTATTGTGAATAGTGCTGCCGTCAACGTGGGTCTACGTAAGCACTTAGGATTTTGGTAATGACAATCTCTTCAAATTTGATAGCAGGACACCTGCTTAATAGTAGGTAACAAGATTTCAATTTTATAAAGAGATCCCATTCACTACTTCAACAAACACTCAGTATCTCCGAGTGCCAGGTGCTGGTGTCCAGGGCAAACCCCAGAGCTGTCAGAGAACTTCAGTCACCAGGGAGGCAAATAGGAAACAGGCAAACACACCAGTCGGCATTTATCATTATTCATGGCAGCTAGTGCTGTGAAGGAAACAGCAGGATGCACTAAGTGAGCCCTGGCTGGATGACCTGGCTTGGGCAGGGTGGTCAGGGAGGGGCTTTCTCACAAGTGGATCTTTGTGCTGAGGCCTGAAGATGAGAAGAAACCAGGGCAGTGCAGAGTGGGAGGTAAGAACTTTCTGGGTGAGGGCACAGCACAGATGAGTTCTGGGTAACACATCTGGACTGTCCCCCTCTCTGTAGATCAGTTCTGACTGTGCTCCTAGTTGCTGAGTGTGACTTGAGCTCCTGACATTCCTGCAGCTCAGTCTTGGTTTATGAATCAAGCATAAAGTTGCCTGCTATTGACACATGCTTCGTAATCTTGGAACCGAAGCATCTCAGGAGC
>NW_012102432.1:3188528-3205171 GCF_000951045.1 Mandrillus leucophaeus | reverse complement strand
CTCCACCTCCTGCTCAACTGATCCTCCTGCCTCAGCCTCCTGAGTAGCTGAAACTACAGGCATGCACCACCATGCTTGTCTAATTTTTTATTTTTTGTGGAGACAGGATCCCCCTGTATTGCCCAGGCTCATCTTGAACTCCTGGGTTGAAGCCATCCTCTCACCCGGGCCTCCCAAAGTGCTGAGATTACAGGCATGACCCACTGAGCCTAGCCTAATTTTGACTTTTATTTTAGATTCAGGGGGTACATGTACAAGTTTGTTACATGGGTATATTGCATGATCCTGAGGTTTCGGGTACAAATAATCCTATCACTCAGGTAGTGAGCATAATATCCAATAGGTGGTTTTTCAGCCCTTGGCCCTCCCCCCGTCACTCCTTTTAGTAGTCCTCAGTGTCAGCTGGTCCCCTTTTTGTGTCCATATGTACCCAATGTTTAGCTCCCTCTTATAAGTGAGAACATGCAGTATTTGGTTTTCAGTTCCTACATTGATTTGTTTAGCGTGATGACCTCCAGCTGCATCCATATTTCTGCAAAGGACATAATTTCATTCTTTTTAATGTCTGTGTAGTATTCCATAGGGTATATGTACCACTTTTTCTTTATTCAGTTCACCATTGATGTGTACCTGGATTGATTCCATGTCTTTGCTATTGTGAATAGTGCTGTGATGAACATATGAATGCATGTGTAGAACAAGTTATTTTCCTTTGGGCATATACCCAGTAATGGGATTACTGGATTAAATGGTAGTTCTGTTTTTAGTTCTTTGAGAAATCTCCAAACTGCTTTCCACAGTAACCGAACTAATTTACATCCCTGCCAACAGTGTTACAAGCATTCCCTTTTCTTGCAGTATTGCCAGCAACTGTTATTTTTTATCATTTTAGTAGTAGCCATTCTGACTGGTGTGAGACAGTATCTCATTGTGGCTTTGATTTGCATTTCTCTGACAATTAGTGGTGATGAGCATTTTTTCATGTTTGTTGGCCTTTTGTGTGTCTTCTTTTGAGAAGTGTTTGTTCAAGTCCTTTGCCTACTTTTCAATGGGGTCATCTTGTTGAGTTGTTTTAAGTTCCACACAGATTGTGGATATTAGACCACATATCCACATATCCCCATGTTGCATGGAGAGTTTGCAAATATTTTCTCCCATTCTCTGGGTTGTCTGCTTACTCTGTTGATAGTTTCTTTCACTGTGCAAAAGCTGTTTAGTTTAATTAAGCCCCTCTTGTCATTATTTTTTTGTTGTTGCAATTGCTCTTGAGGACTTACTCATAAATTCTTTGCCAAAGTTGATGTTCAGGATACTATTTCCTATTTTTTTCTGACGGTTTTTGTAATTTGAGGTCTGAAATTTAAATCTTTAATCTATCTTGAGTTAATTTTTGTATATGGTGAAAGGTAGGGGTTCAGTTTCATTTTTTTTGCATATGGCTAATCAGCTATCTCAGCACTATTTATTGAATAGGGAGTCCTTTTCCTATTGCTTATTTTTGTCAACTTTGTTAAAGATCAGTTGGTGTAGGTGTGTGGCTTTATTTCTGGGTTCTCTATTTTGTTCCATTGGTCTATCTGTCTGTTTTTGTACCAGTACCATGCTGTTTTGGTTATTGTAGCCTTATAGTATAATTTCAAGTCAGACAATGTAATGTCTCCAGCTGTGTTTCTTAGGATTGCCTTGTTTATTCAGGCTTTTTTTTTTTTTGGTTCTAAATGAATATTAGAATAGTTTCTTTTTAATACTGTGAAAAATGATGTTGGTATCTTGATAGGAATAATGTTGAATCTATACCTTGTTTTGAGCAGTATGACCATTTTAATGATATTAATTCTTCCAATTCATGAGCATGGAATGTTTTCCCATTTGTTTATGTCATCGCTGATTTCTTTCAGCAGTGTTTTGTAGTTCTCCTTGTAGAGATCTTTTACCTCCTTGGTTAGCTGTATTCCTGGATATTTTGTTTTTGTGTGTGACTATTGTAAGTGGGATTGTATTCCTGATTTGGCTCTCTGCTTGAATGTTATTAGTGTATAGAAATGCTACTCTGTGCTCGCTTCGGCAGCACATAAACTAGAAATGCTGCCCATTTTTGTGCATTGATTTTGTATCCTGACACTTTATTGAGGTCATTTATCAGGTCTAGGAGCCTTTTGGCAGAGTCTTTAGGGTTTTCTAGGTAGAGAATCATATCATCAGTGAAGAGAGATCATTTGACTTCTTTTTCTATTTGGATATCTTGTATTTCTTTTGCTTGCCTGGATAGGACTTCCTGTTTTTTGTTTTTTGAGAGAAGTTCTGATTGTCATCCAGACTGGGCTGCAGAGACTTAATCTCCTGAGTTTTGAACTCCCTGTCATCGAATTATATGAGAAAAAAATTTTTGGATGTGTACTCTGCAAATTAAGAGTTTTGTCGACTTGGACCTCCTCTTGTCAAAGTTCCAACCAGCTTGAATCCCTTTCTTGTTGTTGATTGCTCCCTAATTTTTTGGTCATAAATAACCTCAAGGAGGCAATTCAAACTTTGGCCACTTCTCTAAGAATGAGTTTTCTCATCAACAAAATGAGGAGACCTCTCTCATAAGGTCATGAGGATTAAATAAAATAATTTGAGTAAAGCATTTAGAATACATGGTAATTCCTCAATATTAATCATTATTATTGTTGTCAATTTTACTTTGAAATATGTTCGCCCCTGAGAATCCACAACATTCTCTATCTTCATACTCTTGTATTTCAGCCTGTGATGTTAAGAGAAAGTCATCAAGAGAAGACCTTCTTAGTCCATTCAGGCTGTGAAAACAAATTATCAGAAACTAGGTGGCTTATAAACAATGTATGTGAAATTTGTTTCTCACAATTTTGGAGCCTGGGAAGTTCAAGATCAAGGCAGATTTGGTATCTGGTGAGGGCCCACTCTGGTTAATAGACAATGTCTTTTCACTCTGTTATCATTTGGTGGAAGGTGGATGGTTAGCTTTCAGTAATTTCTTTTAAAAGAGCACAAATTCCATTCATGAAGGCTCTGCCCTCCTGATGTAATCATCTCCCCAAGGTCGACCTCCCAATACTATCACATTGGAGGATTTCATCATATGAATTTTGGGGAGATAGAAACATTCAGATCATAACAAGGTGGGAGAAAAAATTTTCAGGAGGTCAGGGACTGTTTCTTTTTCATCCTTATAGCTATAGCAGCCATTATAGGTTATTGCTTTATAAATATGGCATTGGAAGGGAAAAAGAATGAAGAAGAGAATAGAAGGAAAGATCACAGTGGAAACTCATGATCTGTTGCCTAAATTCCAAACATGAGCCAGTTCTCAGATGCGGAACCTGGTATTTGAGGGTCAAGTCCCAGTAAGGAAGGATTTTGCAACACCAAGACAAATGTATACTGTAGGGATTCCTCAGTTTTCCTTTAAAGGCACCTATGGGTGTTTACTAGGGTAACCCTTGGGAATAGGTTATGTCCAGCTTGTTCAAAAGCTGTTGGTTATAGGCCTGAGTTGATGTTGATTCTTCCCAACCCAAAGCACCATTATCATGTCCCTGTTAGAGGAGGGCTTTATGGGGCAAGTAATCAATGGAGCCAAGGCCCTGAGCCATCATGAGATGGTGGATCTCCCAGGTCCACAGACCAACAGATGGTCACTTCCCAAATTCCTGAATATACTAGGCAAGAACATACTTAGCTTGGCAGAATCCTCATAGTTGTTCCTTGACCTTGGAATAAAAGCTATTGTCATAGGAAAAGCCAAATGGAGGCTCCTGAAACTGCCTTCCCATATCAGGGTAGTTAATCAAAAGCAGCATGGTATCCTGGAAAGAACGGCAGAGGCTAAGTGCTACACTAACTGACACATGATGCAGAAGCAGTGGCTTTCATCTTAATCATCAGTCTGGTTCTTACAAAACCAGATGGATCATGGCAGATGACAATGAACAATAGTTCACTGAACTATTGTTCGTTGTCAAACAACTAAGTAATGGCTCCAATTACAGCTGCTTTGTCAGATGTATTCTCTTTACTAGGGCAGGTTATCACAGCCTCAAGTTTGGGGGATGCAGTTATTGATCTGGCAAATGCATTCTTTCCCATAAGGTAGGAAGAACCGAAGAAATTAGCACTTAACTGGGATGGACAACAGTACACAGTAATGATCTAGTCCCAGGTATATGTTGATTCTCCTGTACTCTGTCACAAGATAGCCTGAAAGGACCTGGATTGGCTGGGCATTCTGCAGAACATTGATCCACTAATGATAGGTACTCTGGATGCCTTAGTAAGATAAATGCTTCAGAGAGTGGAGGTAAACTTGCCAAAAATTCAGGGATCTGCTACATTAGTGAAGGTTATAGGTGATCCAGGGGTCTGGGGCATGTCAACCAGGCCCTCTAAAGTAAGTAACAAATGCCTTATTCCTAGTAAGGAAGAAAATAAGGAATAAGTGAATTCTTTGCACCCACTTCTACTCAGAAAGAAGCACAATTGTTAGATCTTTTTGGGTTTTGAAGGGAGTATATTCGGTACTTCAGAATATTTCTGATTCGTTTATCACGTGACATGGAAGGATGCTACTTTGGAGTTGGCCCTGAAGCAATAAAATTCCTTGTACTACAGATATTCCTGCTGTTTAGACTATATGATCCAGCAGACACCATGGTCCTAGAGGTATCTGGGTAGAATGGGATGTTGAGTAACAGCTCTAGAAAGCCCCCAAAGGAGTTATAGCACAGACTTTGTGGTTCTGGGACAAGGTCACAATATCTGGGACAGAGTGCTATATGCCATGTGAAAAATATTTCTTGACCTGCTGTCGGGCACTGGTAGAGACAGAACATCCAGACATGGAATATTAACTGACCACATGCCAATCATGAACTGGGTATAATCAGCCCCACCAAGATATGAGGTCAGGTAGGCCCAGCAACAATCTGTTGTAAAATGAAAGTGGCGTATCCTGGATTGGGCTCTAGCAGGTCCAGAGGATACAAATAAGCTACATGAACAGGTGGCCCAGGCCTCCACATGATCTACTACTTTGCATTGATGTCTTTCCCTCAACTCACACCTGTTGCCACATAGGGGACATCTTATGAGACCAGCTGAAGGAGGAGAAAAACCAAGCTTGGCACACAGTAGCTGAGCATATTGACATGAGCTGAAAATGGACTATTGCTGCACTATAGCCCCTCTTGTGGTCCTGAAAGGTATTGGGGTGGAGAATCCTTGAATCGGTAGAGCCTCACACCAGTACTGCCTCTGGCCATCTACTTTGTGTAGAAAGAGAAGTGGATTAGGTAAGAATATACGTGGGTTCTGGGGAAGTGACATGTGACTCAACTCATTTTTAAGGGGCATAGAAAAAGAGGAACAAAAAATTCTGAAGAAGAGGTATGTGGACGGACCTATGGGAGTGGTCCTGAAGTGTGATCTTTGGATTGCATGTAAACGCACAGCAAGAGCCACTGCAGCAAAAGTACAAACAACCAAACAGATGGGATGGATTAGCCAGTGGATGCCAGCATCTTTCCTTGGCTACCCCAGGGTATGATCAATGGGCTCATGGGTAGAGCCATCTTGAAGGCAGAAATAGAGGTTATGCATGAGCCCAGCGGCAAGAACTTGCTCTCACCATGGCTGATGAAACTACTGCTGCTGCTAAACGTCAGATTGGTCTGCTCAAAAAAGCTAACGTCCTGAAGCTGATCAGCAAGATGTGTGTGGCAAATTTATTCCAGAAGCTTCTTCTCACCCTGGATAAAACATTGATTCAGTCACTGAGACTGAGACATATTCTGGATATGGCTTTATCTTTCCTGCCTGCAAGACCTTGACCATCTCACTATCCAAGGGCACACAGAGTGTCTGCTTCACCGACAAGGGATCATCTATAACATCTCTTTGGACCGAAGAAAAACTTTATGGCAAAGGAGGTGTGGCAGTGTGTGCATGACCATGGTATCTACCTATTCTACCCTACACCACACCATTTAGAAGTTGCCAACCTGAAAGAATAGCGGAAAAGCCTCCTGAAGAGGCAGTTGAGTCACCTTCTTGAATACGGCACCCCAAGTGGGTGAGGGACTACTTTAGAATGCACTGAACTTTTAGAACTAATGCTGTTGTAGCTAATATGCCTAGAAGTAGAAAACATGGTTCCAGGAAGTAGAAGTGGCTTTGTTCATCATTTTCATCATCATGACTGACTGAGGAAATTCGTATATTCCCCCCACACAATTTTAGGTAACCTGGTGCTTGGAGGTGGCTGCTTCCACCAAAGAACATAGTCAGGGTCCTAGGGAATGTAAAGACATGGCTGTGCCTCTGGCAACTTTGATCTTTTTGTGCGAATAGACAACCAGGCATAGACAAATTAGAGGAACAATTGATCCTGATCATCATGAGGTAGTTGGACTGCTGCTACACACAGGAACAGGGAGGCACCTGTTTGGTGTTTTGATGCACCTCTGTGGTGGTTTTTGGTGCTCTTAGGTTCAGTTTAAATTGCAGTTGGATGAGTACAGTAAACATAGCTGGTCAGGAATGGTAACGAGGGCTCAGATCCTGCATAAAAGTCACCTAGAACCGCAGAGGTGCTGACCAAGAGTGAGGGGAACCTAGAATGTGTGGCAGAGCAGGGCACAGTGACTATCAGTGATGGCCTTGGACCAACTGCAGCAGAGGAGCTGAAGTTCATCTCACTGACCGTCCTCTTGTAAGCTCCTTAGGAATCATGACACAGAATCCCGCAGAAGCCATGCCTGCATGGAATGAACTCAGTGTGAGGAAAAAGTGGAAATGAACAGGCAAGGGGTGGGCCGCAGCAGGTACTACTTGAATCCACTTTCCTGGGCTGAATGCCCTGGATGCTGTGTGTGCCAGTAGCTAACAGCTAGCAAGTCTTTCCTTCTCCCCCAAATTTCCCTCAGCTGATGGGAGCAGCTTTGCCCAGCAAATTCAAGCTGCCAGGTTAGGAGGGCCCAAAGGCAATGACTGACTGATATAGGGGTATAGAAGGCAGGACCTCTAGCATCAAGCGGTGGTAGTAGTGGTGGAGAAGATCACTCTGCAGTTCTGTTTCTGCTTTGAAGCTCCCTTAACCTCCCATCATGGATGAGGACAAGGCTGGACTCTACCTGAGACGGCAGCCTTGCCCTGCTCTCTCCCCTCCCCTGCCATCCTTCCCTCTTCCCCTCCCTCACTGTTTTTTTTTTTTTTTCTTTTCTTTTTTCTTTTTTTCTGTAAGGCACTCTCTCCATGAATCCTATGCACCTGAATCTTTCTTCCTTTGGTCCTCTGTCTGGGGGAGTAGGCATTCTTTAAATTATCACAATAAGAAATTAATCACCCTGGTGAATGGAGCCACCAGAAGGCTCCAGAATTTTGAGGACTGAAGGGTTCCTTAGAGGACAAAATTTATTCAGGGACATCTCTTACTTTTGCACATTTTATTTAAGCATAATGCGTACACTGAAAGTAAAATGTAATGTATAGCTTGCTGAATTTTCACGAGGACATTATAGGAAGAGAAGAGATGGGGTTACGGTGGCACAGAATTTTCTACAACACAGTCCAGAAACAATCATGGCCCTCTCACTGCCATTTCACAGGCTGGAGCTTGTCACGTGGCCCACCCATAAGAAGAGGGGAGAACTGGACATGGGCAAGATTAGGGATCTCTATAGCAATAAATACAAGTCTGGCCAAATCATTTTTTTCTCCATTGAATTTTCTTGCGTATATCAATTTATCTCCCTTTCTCCAGTTTTGGTGGCCAGCTCAAACCGTCTCAACCAATATACAGAAAGAACGTATTCAGGGTGTTTGTTCCAATGATGCATTATGGAGAACTTGATCGATTTGATTTGGCTAAATTTAGTATATCAATAAATGATAGGAAAGTCACCTTTACCACAATTTGAGGTCCAGTTGGAAGCAAAATGGTAGTCAAAAAACTTTCTACTGAGACTATCTTCTGCAATTTTTAAGTTTGCAGTGAAATTTTGCACATAGATAGAGGCTGCAAGGACACATGATTACACCAAGAAAGGTGTACAATTTAAAGGATCACTGATGATACTGGGAAAAATGTAAAAATAATTATAGATCCTTTGGTATTAATGCACATTCTCATAATGACCGCCATTACTGGCTTTGGGGCCACCTTCCATAATGAGTCTTTTTTTTAGGACTTAGTGTTGCATAGAAGTGCCACTGATATTGTGTTTCTATTAATGAATGTGTAGTTCTAAGCTGCAACAATGGCAATCCTGTATTACTCTGTGAACAAAATTCTGCTGAATTCACAGACAGGTGACATTGTGTGGGCACTAATGTATATGGCCCTGTCTGTTGTAATAAGGCTGCTATTATCTTTAACACAATACTGCTGAATGTGCCCTGGACTTACAGCAGGTGCTGTTAGCTAAGACTGGACTTAACTCTTTGGAGTCTGATTTAAGCACCGTCTTACAACCTTATCAGTGGCTTCCAATCTAAAAAAATCCCATTCGTGCCTTTAATTTAATATTTTTTACTGTGTTCATTTTCCCTTTCCCTACCTCCTTGTATGTTTTTATAATGACTCCATTTGCATCCAAATTCTTCGATATGTGGAAATGCATATTTTGTCCGCTTGTCTGAGGAGGTTGTTGACTTGTTGACTCATCTCTTCATTCTTCCTGTCTGGGGGAGATGCACCTTCGTGCTTGGCCTGCGTCTCCCACTGTGTTCCCCAATCTACGAGGACTCTATGCGGTAGTATCATTTCTCTCAAACACTGCATTCTCTAGCAGCAGTGAGTGCTCTGGGCTGGAAAAGACATTAAACATCACCAATGATTTGACTAGGACACAGTGTGCTGGGCCAACCGAGGGCCACACAAGGCAGGAAGAAAGCCCTGGCTCTTGTCCCTGGTCCCTTGGCCACTGGCAGCCCAGGGCCTATGTGCACACGTATCAGACAGTCTCCATGCACAGTGAGGGCTGACCGGGGCACACAGAGGGTCCTCAGGGACATTTCACTTTTCCCTTTTATCTGCCTATAGATGATCCACTTTTGAGATTACCTGAGAGAGGGCAGCAGCCGCTGGTCCATCTGGCCTTAGCTTCGTCATTGGTTTCCTTCCTTGCCTTTGGCATCTGTCTGTGGCCTGCAGCCCAGCAGTGGCAGGGAGAGAATTGGGAAGGAGAGCCACCATATCCCTGGGCAGCTATTTCTGTCAACTGAAAAGGCCATTTAAGCAAAACACTTAATTACCTTTCCTCTTCCCTGCCACCCCTGGGAAAGTATGAGCCAGTCAGATAATGAGCTTAGAGCGAGTGAGCAGCTTGGGAGGGCAGAGATTTCCATCCGACTGAGGAGTGACCTCCTCTGATCCCATCAAGAAATGGGGAGCAGAGACAAGAGCAAGGGGTGAAATAAACAGGCTCCTCTGCAGCGTGGCTTCATTATCTCACCTGTCACGTTGCAGATTCCTAGAACATTAGAGAGCTCTAATTCACAGGTAAAGCACCCAGGCCCGGTCTGTGATGAGCCAACTCTGAAATGGAAGCTACTTCCACAGCATGGTGCTGTGCAAAGAGCTCTAAGCTGAGCATCTACCCTGCATGGCTGTTGCCAGCTGGGAGGTTTGGGCAACTCACTCAACCCTCTGGGCCTCAGGTTTCTGACAGATAAAAGGAGGACATTGGACTTGAAGGTTGCTAAGACACCTCTAAATTTTATAGAGCTAGAGACATTGCTTCAGGTGTAGGGGAGTTGGGAAAATGGGGTCCCCTCCAAGCTGGGAGCCTGGCTGCAGCTGGGGGAGGTGCTGTGGCTGCATTCTGCATCATGTTCCCCTTGGGGATGTGTGTCAGGCCGGGGGCGGGGATGCCCTCCTGGGCTTGTCAGAACCAGTTGTCGGGGTCCTGCCCGCAGAGGCACAGCCGGCCAAATGAAAGGCATGGAGAGCCGCTGGCCTGCAGGGAGAGCCCGGCATCTGCAAAGAGCTCATGCCAGCCCTGTCTGGAAGGGCAGCAGTTTGCTTGCCTCTGCGGCTGAGCTCACTGAGTGTCTTTCTTGGTTCCCATCCATTTTGACCTCAGTGAGGCTCACATTTTCTCTTCCTTCGTTTGTTCTGCTTGGCCCTGGCATCTGGCCATGCTGGCCCAACAGAGGATGGTGGCCATGGAGTGCCCCCCAACTGCCGCTGCCTGGCCATCCCCACTGCTAGGCTCTGCCCAGCCACCCCCGCTGGGCCTCATCCCACCCCTGGAATTTGATATCCCACCCACATTTTCCCTGTTTCCCAGGCCTCCTGTCCACCCTCTGGAGTCTGGCCTCACCTTTGCTGGCTGGACTGTGCCATCCGGCCATGGCCTTGGCCTGGGCTGTGACCTTGTGTTGCCTCCTGGTCCCTGCCTGGGGGACTATCAGTGAGGGGGACTCAGAGGCTGGGGCAGGCGAGGGGGACTGAGGCCACCGCACCTGTGGGAGACAGATTGGAGGACTGAGAAAGTCACTCCATTTCATTCATTCATCAGTCATTGCAAGCTATCCTTAGGTGCGGAGGTTATAGCACTGAACACACAACAACTCCACCTCCCACTGTAGTGCCCAGTGCTGAGAAAATAGAAGAAGACCAAAACAAATAAGCCAAAACATTTTGAAAACTTAACTAAATAAACAAGTAAAACGATGTTTAAAATAAAATGAATTATGTGTAGTAGAAAGTACCCATTATGACGGGAAAAAATAAAGCCATGAAGGGTGACAGGAATTCCCAGAGTGAGGATAGGGTTTGACAGGGAGGTCAGAGGGGGCCTCACTGAAAGGGAAATTTCAGTGAAAATCTGAAAGACCTAGGGAGGGAATCATGCTGAGATCTGGGAAAAGAGGACTCCAGGCAGAGGGAATGGCACATGCAAAAGCCCTGAGGTATAATCTTGCTGGTGAGCAAGCGGGCTAGCTAGGAGGCCTGTGGGACCTGAGCCGAGGGAGGGGCCGGTTAGCAGATCACTCCGGAGAAATAATGGGGATGAGTGGCGGAGAGCAGGTAGCATGGGGCTCTGCAGGTTGCTGTGAGAATTTCCCTCTGAGTGAGTTGAGGGCCACTTCAGGGCTTTGACAAGAGGAAGTCATTCTCTGGCCATGCTCACAGGTTCATTCTGATCGTTGACATGAGAGAACACCAAAACACGACCAGGGCACTGATGGATGACTGGTTGGGAGGAGACTGTGATCACACAGATGAGACATTACACGACTTGGCCCAGGTCAGTGATGGCGGAGGGGGTAAGAAATGGCTGGACTCTAGATGTAAAGGTACATTGACATGATTTCCTGATGGCCTGGATGTGGTATGTCAGAGAAAGAATGGAGACAAGTATGTTTTTGAGATTCTTGAACTGAGCAACTGCAGGAAAGGAGCTGTGGTTAATGGCAAGGAGTGGGGTCAACCAGGAGCTCCGGGCTGAATGTGTTTGTTTCAGATGCCTGTGGGTCACGAAGTGGAGGGGTGGAGTCTGCAGTGCATGAGAGGACAGTGTAATTTGGGTGCCCACAGCAAGTAGATGATATCTAAGGTTGCAAGATGCAGTGAGATTACCACTGGAGTGCAGGTAGAGGCTAGAAGAGAGAGAGGTCAAAGGCTGAGCACCGGGGCCTCCAGCATGAGGTGGTTGGAGTGAGAAAGATGAGAGAAAGCTGGGAATGAAAGGCCCAGATAAGAGGAAAACCAGTGCTGAGTGCTGCAAGGTAGATGCAGTGTTTCAAGGAGGAAGGAGTGGTTATCCATGTCAACTAAGATAAGGTCTAAAATGACAATTGGGCATAGCAAAGTGGGGGCTATTGTTGAGCCCCATTTTCTGTATGGAAATTCATTTATTGGACTGGGGATCCTGGCCCCTATCCTTAGCTACAGGGATGAGCATGTGGCCCAGGTCTGGCTGACAGGGAGCTCCTCCCCTGGTCACAGAGATTGGTTCAGAGATGGGGCATATGTGTTCAAGTTGGGCCAATCAGAGTTCTCTCTGGGCACAGTGATTGGTTTAGAGATAAGCATGTGGCCCAGACTGGGACAATTAGGGTTCTCTCTGAACTTTCAGTCCTGGAGCTGTCAGGAAATATTGGCTTTTTTCTCTGGAGTTGCTAAGTGTTAGGATGCAAATCTTGGCCACTAGCAGACATGCTACCTGTCGGGTGGACTCACCATTCCTAAGACAGAGAGAGAAAGATCCTTGACAATAGCATTTGAGGCTATTCTGGCTCCAGTGCTGCCCAAGGCTTGCTGCTCTCTTGGACTTCCATATTTCATTTCCCAGACAATAAATTCTCTACTTGAAGCTGGTTTGAATCAGTCTCCTCTCTCTTGCATCCAAAATGTCCTGGCCAATTGAAGATTTCTCTGACGGCAGCTGCTCAATAGTGGGAGGTGCTTCCTCAATAGTGGGAATGCAGCCTCCTACATGAAACCTTATGGAGCAATCCCTGGATTCAGGACTATTTTTAGCTGCCACAATTGCCTGGGGAAAGCCGCCGGCCTGGGCACGACCAAACAGGGTCAGCTCCCTATCTCCTCCTGCAGCAGCGTCTGACGCAGGCCTGGAATCTGGGGCAAGGTAGGGTTGTGACCAGAGAAGCTGGGTGAGGGTATCAGATTCCACCCATGACCCAAGAGTTGGTATCCTGTGGGCTGCCAGGGATCAGTATTGGGAGTTCCCTAGGACCTTATGATAGCCAAACAGGGAACTGCTGCAGGCTTAGAGGGGGACAGGGTCAGCATCTGGGGAGAGCAGACCAAGTAATGGGAGACCAGGGTAGGGGAAGCGGTTGCTAAAACAAACTGACTAATCCTGCCAGATGATGTTTCTTTGGCCTGGAGCTGTTATTAAAGGGCCAGCCACACACAAATGGCAGAGTCTTAAAGACACCTGGTGCACAGGCCCATTCATGCTGGCTTTTGGCTTTAGAAATCCAGTCTGCCACCTTTGGGTGTCTTCTCGGTGTGTTAAAAAGGAAAGCACTTTGTTTGCACTGTGCTTTGGGTCCACATGCAGATAAACAGGTTATTCAGCCTGCCTCATGTCTCTCTTATACCTGGGCAAATAAATGCATGAGTCACCCATGGGAAGAGCTCTAAGCTTCTCACCCTGCACACCGATAAGGATAAATTATGCTCCAGTGATCACTTCTAGCTACCTACACTCAATAAACCAACCAAGGCCTCATAGAGCCTTGGAATATCTACGCACTAAAGGACTTGGTATAAATCCCTTTTGTCCAAAATCATTACCTCATTGCTTGCTTCTATTTCAGGATTTCTTTTGTTCTTGGAGAAGACATACGTTTCACACCAACCCTTTCATTTTCTAACTGTGGTTGAGACTTCCTTCCAATCATACAGTTTACTCTCACCATGGAATAGAAATGATACCAACTCAAA
The DNA here is from genome assembly GCF_000951045.1 of Mandrillus leucophaeus. Taxonomy (NCBI): domain Eukaryota; kingdom Metazoa; phylum Chordata; class Mammalia; order Primates; family Cercopithecidae; genus Mandrillus; species Mandrillus leucophaeus. The sequence goes on along the minus strand of NW_012102432.1, from coordinate 3,191,733 downwards.
AAACCTCATTAAATGGAGTGCCACACAGTTGGAGTTTGTAGCATTTGACAGAAGCTAAAATGAAATTTACTTGTTGCTCAGATAATTACAGATAGTGCATATTACTAGACTAAACATATTTGTAGGAAGGGTGAATTTAGTGTTTAAGAGAAAAACTGTTTTAAGCACCCTCAAGCACTTTAAAATGGCACGTTGCTCCCAAATAATTGATGCCAGGTACATATCAATATTCTATAGTCACGAAAGCAGGTCTTCAAAGATTTCTGGCAGGCAGTGGTTGTTCAGCCCATTTTTAATTTACTGCAATACAACTACATAAAAACTGTATCATTCATGTTTTTTGCTAATTTACTTCAGTCTCCCCCACAATCAGTCTGAAAAGGAATATTCTACTTCATGACTTTACCCTTCAGTGAGGTATATTCTTGGTGCCATAATTGAATTCTGCTTTCTAAATCACATAAAGAAAATGTTTCCCAAACCCTTTCCATACTTCCTGTAGATGGGACACAAATTGCAAGAGAGAAACATTGTGGAGACTTAGAAGCAGACAGGCCTTCCCTTCTGATGAGAGTGGTTTTGTTCTTCTGGCTGTTGTGTTTTTAGACTCATGATCTCTATGAAGTGAGCAGAACCAAACCTCTGGTATATTGGTCAAGGGAGTGTGAGCTACTACAATAGGAAAGTCCTCATGTCCTACCAGTTTTCCATACTAAAAGCATGTATCTTGCCCACGTAACTCTCCAAGGCCAGTCGTTCTGGCTGGGCAGCTCTCCTCCATGATGTGGTTCAGAGGCCTGGATTCCTTACAGGCATGACTCCACCAGGCTTAACATGTGGCTCCCAGTGCAGTTCCAGGAGTCTCATTTTGGCTGGCTGAGGGGAGAAAAGCTCATGGAGGACTACACAGGCCTTTATGGTGCAGACTTGGGATTGGTGCAGACTTATTAGCTCTGCTCATTTCACACTGCCGAGTGTAGGACTGACGTTGGACCACGGTCACACCTCCCTGTAAGGGAGGTTGGGAAGTATCAGTTGGCCACGTGCCCAGGGTCTGGGTAAAGAGGCAGTAGTTTCTGCCTCCTATGGCCATAGTCAAGAGGCTTTTGACACCAACAGTGGCCAAGTTCTTACACCGAAAGTATTTAAAAATACAAATTGGGGTAGGTCCCAAAAAATTGAGAAAATTTTGTTAATTTCTGGGGTTTTTTTTTGTTTTTTTTTTTTTTGCTATTCAGTTTTGCTTCTCTATTTTTATCCCATTGATTTCTAGAATGGAATTAAACATCTTAACATCTTGGTCTCCAATAACATCTCAAAAAAGCTACACAGTGTCTATAGCAAAATAAGTCTATTTGACCCTGTTTTCTTGTAAATCGTTGGAAAGTGACAGGCTTCACACCAAAATATTCTAGTGGTCTGAGGCAAACAGGATCATGATTGCTCTTTCTCTCTCTCCATCTCTTTAAGACCTGCATATCAGCGAGTACCTGACTCATAATTCAGGACATCAGACTTCACATAGGCCGCCCTGCTCTCTCCACACCTGTGAATCACCTCCTTTCCCTGGGCTGATGTGGACACAAATCTCAAGCCCACCACATTGCAGCTGTGAAGTTCTGGCAATTTATTTAACCTTCCTCAGGTTAAATTATTCCTTAAATTATTCTCCTTAATTCCTTATTCTGTGCAAAATAAGGTTAACACTTCCCATCTCTTGGGACCTTGAAGGGTTAAGTTAGATGCTGAGGGAGGAATCACCGAGCACAGTGCCTGACATCAGCTAGACAAGTAATCCCTGCCGGCTTCCTTCCTGCCTTGCTCAGCTCAGGGAAAGGTAAAGTGCCAGGGTCTTTGTCAGAATGGTGGTGTCTCTGCTAGTGAAGCTACCTCTCCTCCCCCACACCACAGTCTCTATGAAGACCCAACTGCAGCAACAGTTCTTTCCATTCAGGCAGAAATCAGAGGGTCTGAGGGTGAGGAGGGAGTAGGAGCCAGACAAAGGCACAATTACCCCCACATGACTGCCTGCTAAGAATTCTGGCTGCAGAAAAGGCTTTTCTGCAGTTTGTTTTTGCTAGTTCTGCTCCAAGAACCCAAGAGGTAAGGCCTTCAGTCAACAGGACACAGCCTACGTCTCATTGTTCCAGTGTAAGTCAACTTAGCTAACCTCTGGCATTTTCTATGCTTCACCTCTTCTCTTGAGTATTTTCTTGATTCATAAATAGCTATCTACTCCAGTTAGCACAATTTCTATTGCTCGAGCCTGGCTAAGCTTAGCACACTTCACACACACACACACACATACACACACACACATACACACACCATCCAAGGAAAGTTTGGCCTCTAAATGAAGGGTGGGTTTGTACTCTCTGGTTTTCAGGCCATGCCTGAGTACATGTTGGAGGAAGACGAAAGTCACTTCCACTAGTTCTCCTGAGCTAAGTTTATGAGAATCAATTATAATCCTTAAATCTTCTTATTCTTATATAGGCTTATTTCGTACTTAGTTCTGGTATCCCACTCTGAGCCAGTCAGAAGAAAAAAAAAAACCTTTGCATTTGTGATACTGCACAACTGTGCAGCAACGAGGATGATATTCTGGGATAAATCAGCAAAAGCCTTGGCTGTTTCAGTCATAATCCTAAAGATCAACAGAAGAAATTGCTTGAAGTGGGTGGATAAAATTCTTAGAGTAATCCTGCCCAAGCCCTCTAGAGTTCTTTTATGATGCCTTTATATATTTCAGCCTTTCACCTACAAAGATTCCAAAGCATCACCCAACCTCGTGGGCCGTGCTGTAGGGAAGGAGCATGACAGCTGCAAAAGGGCTTAGACTTGAAAACGTCTTTTGAAGGAGTGTTGGGAGAAAAGGTCCCATTGAGGCTAATGATAAATCTGGGGAGGCGCTTTAAGAAAGTTTCCATGGAAAACAGACACAGTAACTTTTCTCTGTTGAGAATGTCAGTCAAAGTGTATGACCTAGCTAGACATACAGTATATGACCAAAGCGTCGACCTAGCTAGAAACTTGTTCAGCAGGCTGAACTGCAGTGGGGCATCCTGGTGGTGAGATTATGACAGGTGCATTTGGGCAGACAGGGCTGAGGCTGGTGTGCAAAGTCACTGGTAGTTGGCAGCGTGAATTAGTAGTGAGTGAGGGGGTTTGATGGGATTGTGCAGGACAGGATGTGTTTACTGCA
>NW_012102432.1:3163006-3188478 GCF_000951045.1 Mandrillus leucophaeus | reverse complement strand
AACTGCAGCAACAGTTCTTTCCATTCAGGCAGAAATCAGAGGGTCTGAGGGTGAGGAGGGAGTAGGAGCCAGACAAAGGCACAATTACCCCCACATGACTGCCTGCTAAGAATTCTGGCTGCAGAAAAGGCTTTTCTGCAGTTTGTTTTTGCTAGTTCTGCTCCAAGAACCCAAGAGGTAAGGCCTTCAGTCAACAGGACACAGCCTACGTCTCATTGTTCCAGTGTAAGTCAACTTAGCTAACCTCTGGCATTTTCTATGCTTCACCTCTTCTCTTGAGTATTTTCTTGATTCATAAATAGCTATCTACTCCAGTTAGCACAATTTCTATTGCTCGAGCCTGGCTAAGCTTAGCACACTTCACACACACACACACACATACACACACACACATACACACACCATCCAAGGAAAGTTTGGCCTCTAAATGAAGGGTGGGTTTGTACTCTCTGGTTTTCAGGCCATGCCTGAGTACATGTTGGAGGAAGACGAAAGTCACTTCCACTAGTTCTCCTGAGCTAAGTTTATGAGAATCAATTATAATCCTTAAATCTTCTTATTCTTATATAGGCTTATTTCGTACTTAGTTCTGGTATCCCACTCTGAGCCAGTCAGAAGAAAAAAAAAAACCTTTGCATTTGTGATACTGCACAACTGTGCAGCAACGAGGATGATATTCTGGGATAAATCAGCAAAAGCCTTGGCTGTTTCAGTCATAATCCTAAAGATCAACAGAAGAAATTGCTTGAAGTGGGTGGATAAAATTCTTAGAGTAATCCTGCCCAAGCCCTCTAGAGTTCTTTTATGATGCCTTTATATATTTCAGCCTTTCACCTACAAAGATTCCAAAGCATCACCCAACCTCGTGGGCCGTGCTGTAGGGAAGGAGCATGACAGCTGCAAAAGGGCTTAGACTTGAAAACGTCTTTTGAAGGAGTGTTGGGAGAAAAGGTCCCATTGAGGCTAATGATAAATCTGGGGAGGCGCTTTAAGAAAGTTTCCATGGAAAACAGACACAGTAACTTTTCTCTGTTGAGAATGTCAGTCAAAGTGTATGACCTAGCTAGACATACAGTATATGACCAAAGCGTCGACCTAGCTAGAAACTTGTTCAGCAGGCTGAACTGCAGTGGGGCATCCTGGTGGTGAGATTATGACAGGTGCATTTGGGCAGACAGGGCTGAGGCTGGTGTGCAAAGTCACTGGTAGTTGGCAGCGTGAATTAGTAGTGAGTGAGGGGGTTTGATGGGATTGTGCAGGACAGGATGTGTTTACTGCATGGAACAAGACCAGAGATGGAGGCGTGGCTGGTGTTTCAGAGGCACATGAGCCGGAAGCTGGGGCTACAGCTGTAGATCATGCTATTTCTTGACAGAAACCTTTCTTTTATGGTCTCTCTTTTTCTGGTCCAGAATTTCACAAAACTAAATAGCAAAATATCAAAAAGATACCATATGTGGAAGTTACTTCTGATTGACCACCAAAATATATTCTCCCCATTATCCATAAAAATGGAGGACATATACTTTTTAAATTGAGGTGGAATTGACGTACAACACACCACACATTTTGAAAGTGTACAGTTTTCTAATTTTGGCATATGCCATACTACCATGAAATCATCACTGCTGTCAAGATAGTGAATATATTCATCACTTCAAAAAGTTTTCTTGTGCACCATCCTGATCCCTTTTGCTTCTGTCCCTCCTTGCCTGCCTTGTCCCTTCTTTGGTCTGCTTTCTGTTATTTTCTACAATTTGATATAAATTGAATTACATAGTTTAGATTCTTTTTTTTGTCCTGGCTTCTTTCACTTGATGTAATTATTCTGAGACTCACCCATGTTCTTTGTGTGTTTCAAAAGTTCATTCCTTTTAAAGAATGAGTCATATTTTATCGTATAGATACTATACAGTTTGTTTATCTGCTCATCTTTCAATGGACATTTGACTGTTTCTGGGCTTTTAATATTACAAATAAAACTTCAGTGAACATTCGTGTCTGAGACTGTGTGGACATGTGCTTTCTTTTTTGTTGGGTTGATATGTAGAAAGCATACAGCAGCTGTACATTTAACTTTTTGAGAAACTGACCACTGTTTTTTATTTGGTTGTGACAGTTTTTTATTCATACATTAGCAACATGTGAGAGTTCTAGTTCCTCCATACCTTGACCGAAAATTGATGTGACCAGTCTTTGTAATTTCAGTCATTCTAGTAGATGTGTTATAGTAGCTCGCGTTTCCAAAATGACTAATGATGAATGAGGCTGAGTATCTTTTCACATGCTTATTTGTTATATGTCTGTCTTTCTTGGTGTAAGTTCAAATCTGTCCATTATTTTTGAATGTTTGGTTTTTTTATTCCTGAGTGTTGAGAGTTGTTTATACATTCTGGATGCAAGACCTATATTATATATATGTCTTGAAAACAGCATGAGGCTTGTCCTTAATTCCCTTAATAGTGAATGTGTCCCAGCACTTTGGGAGGCCAAGGCGAGTGGATCACCTGAAGTAACGAGTTTGAGACCAGCCTGGCCAATGTGGTGAAACCCCATGTCTACTAAAAATAGAAAAATTAGCCAAGTGTTGTGGCAGGTGCTGCTAATCCCCGCTACTTGGGAGGCTGAGGCGGGAGAATCACTGGAACCCGGGAGGCGGAGGTTGCAGTGAGCCGAGATCACGCCACGGCACTCTAGCCAGGGCAACAGAGCGGAACTCCGTCTCAAAAAAAAAAAAAAAAAAGTGGTGAACGTGTATTTGTTCTGCAGGTTCCCTTGCCAAGCAGTATGGCCACATGACCAAGTTCTTACTCACTTAATGTGAGTAGAAGGGCAGAAGTGAAGTATGCTACTTCTTGCTTCAGTCCTTGAAATAGTGTGTGTGCTTCTCCAACCTCTCTTTCATGTCCTTGAGTGGATGATATGGCTTTGATCGTGCTGGTGAGGACAGTGCCCTGGCAATTCCAGAGTGACCTTGGCAGTAGGATTACTCACCTTTGGGCTGTAGCATGATAGAGGAATAAAGCTCTATCATTTAAAAAAATCACTGAATTTTGAAGTGTCTTGTTCGTCCTTAGCAGCTTAGTCCTTACCCTAACTAATAACAAGAAGAAAGACTTTCCTTCTTCCTCCTTCCTTCCTACTTTGAACACTTTCCAGCAGGACTTTAGGTGGGTCTGAGGATGAATTCGTTTTTCTGTAGAATAGAACAAACATTTCTTGAGCACCCAATTAGGAACTGTGCTACGTAATCAGCCTGCAAAGAGAAATAAAACCCAACCTTTGCTCTTGAGGAAATGATGGTCTAGTGAAAAATCTTTGGATTTTGGCTCGTATCTAGCCAGTCTGAAGTTATAGAGTTGATCATTCAGCAGTTTAGGGATTTTGTTGAGCTTAGAGGAACCTGAAAAAGATGCAGAAATTTGGCTTTAAATTGGTAATTTTCTTTTAATGTTCTGCAGAAAATCACATTAACATGAACTGCACTTTAACCCCTCAGCCTGTGAACTGAGAACAGGTCTCAATGTCTAAGTGCCCACAGCGCTCCTTCCCATCCCTTATATTCAGTACTAGTCTTCCCAGGTTAAGTGGTATCATGTAGTTTCCATTTATTTGAGTTATTATGGGGATATGGACTCTACTAGACTTAATATAATTCAACTAACTTACTTCTCTCAAGAAATATATTGAGGTTTACAGATGAGAAAACTGAGCCAGAGAGGTTAACAAACATGCCCAAGGCCACAGAGCCGGCTAGAGATGGAAGCAGGGTTTGAAACCAGGCCTGATACCAAAATCTGAGCCCCATTCCTACAAACTCTGCTGCCTTTCATGGGAGCAGCTTCAGACTTAGACTATTCAGAGTACTGCTTTAGGAGTTTTATTTTCATGGAAGAAATAACTTCACAGACTCTGGTTGTGTTTTTATAGCCTCCTCAGCTGCAGACTTGATGACCAGACTCTGTTACACAGAGGAACCTGTGTCACTCCCTGCCTCTTTATATTCAAGCATCAGCATGTTTGGCTTTTGTTTTCAATCCAGAACCTGACCTGGATTTTGTAAAACAGAACTCCAGCTTCACACTGATCACGAAACGACAGTTAATCACTGGAAAACAATTTAGAACCCAGCTCCTGGCTTTAACACAAACTGAAGTCACCGTTTCTTATTGGATTCTTCCAATGCCAGCTTACAGCTTGGTAAGAGGTTTCAGCCATGTCAAACCGGGAGAAAAGGATAGAGGCTCTTTCTTTCTCTTGCTGTTCCAGATCAGATAACGTTGCCTGATTAGTTTCCTCTGCCATGAATTCGCACCGCATGTACCCATATGCCAGTCCTTTGCTACCAGGCCATCAGCTATATTGCTTCCTGCATAATCATTCATATTTACCTCATGCTTTCTCTTCTCCACCTCTGTTTCCGGCTCCTCCCCATGAAGTAGCACAAATGCTTGTAAAGAAAATGTGATAACAGGTAAAATTTATGGGAGTTTCCTGGCCCACACAGAAATAAGAACCACAGGCATCCCCAAAGGAGGGATTTCCTTACCCAGACACTGAACCTCTTGAATATGCCCTGATTCACTCACATGGGAGTTCTGTAGAGAAACCGGTTATCTTTTTTATGGAATCAGAATGTGCAGCTCCTGTTTGGGAAGGGTGGCTTTCATAAATGCCAGGGGGATTATTTATTTAGTTGCAGTTACAGAAAAACCCAACCCAAACTGGCTTAGTCAAAAAAGGAATTTATTGACTCATAGAAGCTGAAAAGAGGAGGGCGAGCTGGAGGCATAGCTCCATTCAGGGCTCCAGCATATCCGTAGCACCTGGGCATTTTTATCTTTATTTCTTTGTTTTGCCTTCTATTATGCTGATTTCATCCCTGAGTTTTATGGATACCAGAAGCGTCTCTGTGAACCCATTCATTTTCTTATGTTTTAGGTCATAGCTTCTTTTTCAAAAGATGCAGTGAAAAATGTCATTGTGCCTCACTGCTTCTGACTAGGTCACTTATGAACTATGAACATCAGTGGACAGGGAAATGAGACTTGCTGATGGCTTAGACCTGGGTCAAAACTCCACCCCTGGGATGCCATTTCATGGAGTCAGCTTAATGTGACTGCATGAAAATCCTGTACGGTTACCAGGAGGATACTGGAAACATTCACTGCAGTGAGTTTTGCCTTCTAAGAAATAATGAGTGCGTGTCTACTGCACAAGCCAGCTGCACACCTTGAAATAACCAGTGTCTACTCACATAAAATAAGAATTTACACCCAAAGTCAGGCGTAGAGACAGGGTTACTTACTGATTTAATCTCTAGGAGCAAAGGCAGTTTGCCAAAATGTTGATGTAACGGCATCATATAGAAAACTTACTCCCGAGTTTCTCCAAAGTTAATAGGAAGACCACCTTACGTTCCTTAAAACAGGAAGATCTTCCACTGGTTTGGTCTTGAAACCTATTGCAATAAGTCTTTCTTATCTGTTTTCATTGAGGGTTTGCTTTTGTTTTTATTTTCTGAGAGGACTATGGTATTGAGTGATAAGGAAGTCTATGGCAGGACGTGGCTGGTTCTGGATGAAGTAGAGTTTATGGCAGAAAATTGAAACTTGGGAAGTCTCTAGAAGCATTTTGACTGCATTATGGTCCACAGGCCAAAAGAAGCACCCTTATGTTGTTCTTTCTTCCGGTCATTCGGCTTCTCCATATGTCTTTCTAAATAAATGTCTGTGATTATGTTATTCATTCTTCTTACAAACTCTTGACTTTAAATGTTCAATCCCTTAACCACTGAAAAATTGTTAATTACTATGACATTACCCAATACTATGTTATTATGTGATTGCTTTGCATTTCCTTTCTTCAAGTATTTTATTGTTTATTGTGTATTGGACTCTCTGCTAAAGCACTTTATATGTATTATGTCATTTACTCCTCATAACTATGACATAGAAACTTACTATTCCCATTGTTTGAAAGATAAAACTTAGGCCTATAAAAGGTTAACTGTCTTGCTCAAGGTCACACAACTAGAGCCAGAGATCTTAAAACCATGCTACGTAAGTAAGACAAAGGCTTTTCTCTCGCTCCCCTGGTGCAGAACAGGAAGACAGACCTATAAATAAACGAGTGCATTGAATGTTATATTAGCCATGATAATGATCTACACAGGAGAGGGTGAGGAAGCGAGAGGGGGAGAGAGAGAGAGAGGGAGGGGGAGAGAGAGAGAGACAGAGAGAGAGAGAGAGAAAACAGTCATTTTCCTGGCAGGAGGTGAGGAGTGAAATGGCTGTTGGTCAAAGTTCTCTGGAGAAGGCTAAGCTGAGGTGCACAAGAAAGTGTTTTCCAGCTGGAGGGTGGTGTTGAGAATAGAATTATAGAGACAGGGACCTGTGCACATCGAGCACAGAGACATCTAGAAGTGACACAGGACAGGAACATTGCAAGCTATTTGACCTGGCTGGGCACAGCATTCAAGAAGGATGGACACAGGAGAACACGGCAGGACCAAGTCCAGGTAAAGTCTAGTGGGGGTGAGAGGGATTTGATCTGAGAAAATGAAGCCATTGAAAGGTTTGAAGGAGAAAGACGGCATCCATTCCAACATTCATAACCAGTAATTTAAAAACATTCTCAAGTTTTATTTTTTGAGCTTTTTAATTGTATAAGATACATAACATAAAATTACCATTTTAACCATTTGAAGTCTAAAACTCAGTGGCATTAGGTATATTGACAACGTTGCACAATCATCTCCACTATCTGTTTTCAGAACTTTTTCATCGTCCCCAATAGGAACTCTGTACCCATTAACCAATAACACCTCATTTCTCCATTCCCCAGCCTCTGGTATCCTCTCTTCTACTTTCTATCTCTATGAATTTGCCTATTCTAGGTATCTCATATAAGAGGAATTATACAATATTTGTCCTTTTGTGTCTGGCTAGTTTAACTTAACATAATGTCTTCAGATTTCACCATGTTGTAGCATGTGTCAGAATTTCATTCCTTTTTAAGGTGCATGATATTCTATTCTATGGATATACTACATTTTGCGAACCCATCCACCTCTTGGTAGACATTTGGGTTGTTTCTGCCTTTCGATTACTGGGACCAATGCTGCTATGAATAATGGTGTACAAATATCTTTTTGAGTGCCTGCTTTCAATTTCTTTGGCTATATACCTAGGAGTAGAATTGCTGGATCATATAGTAATTCTATATTTAACTTTTTGAGCAACAGCCAAACTGTTTTTCCCAGAGCCTGCACCATTTTACACTTCAATAATAAAGTATGAGGATTCCAATTTCTCCACAACTTTGCCTACACATTTTGATTCTAGTTGCCCTAGTGGTGCGATGTAGTATTTCATTGAGGTTTTGATTTGCGTTTTCCTAATGACTAGTGCTGTTGAGCATCTTTCCGTGTGCTTCTCAGCCGTCTGAGTATCTTCTTTGGAGAAATGTCTATTCAAGTTCTTTGCCCATTTTTAGTTTGGTTGTTTGTTGTTTTCTGCTGTTGAGTAGTAAGCATAACTAGCTTTTTTTTTTTTTTTTTGAGACAGAGATTCAGTCTTGTTGCCCAGGCTGGAGTGCAGCTGCGCAATCTTGACTCACTGCAACCTCTGCCTCCTGGGTTCAAGCGATTCTTCTGCCCTAATCCCTCCTGAGTAGCTGAGATTACAGGCACCTGCCACCATCCCAGCTATTTTTTTTGTGTGTATGTGAGACAGAGTCTCGCTCTGTCACCCAGGCTGGAGTACAGTGGTGCGATCTCGGCTCACTGTAAGCTCCGCCTCCTGGGTTCAAGCCATTCTCTTGCCTCAGCCTCCCGAGTAGCTGGAACTACAGGTGCCCGTCACCACGCCCGGCTAATTTTTTGTACTTTTAGTAGAGACGGAGTTTCACTAAGTTGATCAGGCTAGTCTTGAACTCCTGACCTCAGGTGATCCACACGCCTTAGCCTCCCGAAGTGCTGGGATTACAGGCATGAGCCACTGCGCCCAGCCATAACTAACATTTTTTAAAGGACTAATATGTTTTAGCCACCAGGCTGATGAGAATTATAGTTTAGAAACATAGTTGTCCCTCAGTATCTGTGGGCAGTTGGTTCCAGGACACCCCTACCGATTCTAAAATCCATAGATGCTCAAGTCCCTTATGTAAATGATGTGATATTTGCGTTTAACCTATATAACATCCTAAATATAAATTGAAAATTTATATTTTAAATTACTTCCAGACTCTTTATAATACCTAATACAATGTATTAGATAACGTAAATAGTTGTTACATTGTATTTTCTAGGGAACAATGACAAGAAAAAAGTCTGCGTATGTTCAGTACAGATGCAGCCATCTTTTTTTTTCCCCCCCTGAATTTTTTGATGCTTGCTTAGTTGAATCCATGTAAGTGGTACCTATGGATACAGAGGGCCAACTGTACTGCTCTGGATGTATTTGAGAGGGGTACAAATAAAGCTTTTTGCTGTAACCTATATAAAAGGTGAGGGGAGACTGAATTGAGTCAGGAGCAGTAGGGGTTGAAACCAAGGAGCAGATGCATTTTTAGTTCTATATAGTAAGAGACATCACTGAATCACTGATCCTATTACGTTGCTTCTATTTTTTTAAATCTCTTGAACAAAATGAGTTAAGAAAATTTGTTTTGTGTCTTGTTTTAACCAGAGTATATTTTATTTTGCAGGTGCAAGAAGCAATAGGCAAGCTTTCTCAGCAAGCTAAGTAAAGGTATAATATATGAAGTAAATTCTTTGGTGTGGAACACACTGCAAAGAAGGCAGTCTAGTTAGATTGGTATCTTTTGGTGAAAAATTTGTGGGTTGTGTAGTGGAAAGCGTTTCTTCTGGTAAAATTGGAGATGACTTAAACATTCATTGATATAAAAATGATTAATAGTTTATGAAATACCAGGCAGTAGATCAATACACATAGCATGTTTTGACATGGAATAATCCTCAAAATACATTGTTAACTAAAAAGTGAGACCTAGAACATGACATACAGCATGATCACATTTATGATAAAAACATTCTTTTTAATATGTAGACATATTTCTAAACATATACATGAAGATCAGGAGTGTATTTACACAGTGCAATTGGGAAGGACGTAAGGGGGTAAAGGTGGAGGGTAACCTTGTGTTGTATCATCTGTATTGTTTTCAAACTTGACCAAGAGAATATGTTCATGTGTTCATTATATTTTACAAAAAAGTGCTAGTGGCCAGGCATGATGTCTAATACCTGTAATCCCAACACTTTGGGAGGCCAAGGCAGGTGGATTGCTTGAGCCCAGTTTGAGACCTGCCTGGGCAACACGGTGAAACCCTGTCTTTACAAAAATAATTTTAAAATTAGCCAGGTGTGGTGGTGTGTGCCTGTAGTCCCAGCTACTTGGAGGGCTGAGGTGGGAGGATTACTTGAGCCTGGGGAGGTTGAGGCTGCAATGAGCTATGATTATACCACTGCACTCCAGCCTGAGTGACAGGGCAAGACCCTGTCTCAAGAAAAAAAGAAAAAGTGCTAGTGTTCCTAGATTGATGGCTATAAAATGGCTTTCCTGTTTCCTCCTCTACCTGTGCCCTTCTTTATCCCACCTCCTCCCAAGACACTTCTACTCCACAGTCCCTGGGGCATGAGCATCATTCTCCAGAATGCCCCTGTGGGTCAACAGACGTTGCCCTGAAAAGCAAGGGGAAGCAAGTGTACACATTCTTAATGTACAGATGTGAAGAACATCACAATTCATACTTTTTAAAAATGAAAAATGTCAATGACACATAACATTTCAGGGGAAAGTGTCCACGCAGTGGTATTTGTGTGTTGTTCCTGCCAAATTAGCAAGAAAGTTGGGAGTGTTCCATTATTTCCATACATGTCCATCTGTAGTTTTCCTGCAAAAGCCAGGCTGGTGCCACACATGGCTGTCATAACTAACACGGCTGATGAGCATTCCATGACTCCAGTCTAGTCATCAAACACACACTGAGCACGTGCTGTGTGTACAGTCCTGAGTCAGGAGCCATAAACGGGGGGAAGGGGTGGTGGGCAACGATGTTCAACCTTGAAAGGAATGGGTCACGAGAAGGACATTAACGCTGTGATCTGTGACATGAGGGGGGACGAAATAATTTCTCCCACACCCTGACCTGTATTGACTGTACTTTCTCATTGATTTTTATAGCATTAATTATATTGTAATTTTACATTAGTTTGAATATCTTTTTGTATTAACTATCAGACTGTTCATTCCATAATGGCAGACACTTCATCTACTTTTGTCTCTTCAGTCTCTGGAATAGTTCTTGGCACATGGAGTGTGCTCAACAAATATATATTAAATAAGTGGTTGCTAAATTATATATGTGTGTGTATATATAATGTGTGTATACATATATAATTGTATTATATAATTATATATGTGATATATAATATATATTATTAGCTGATATATTATTATTACGATCATTGTAATGATATATTAACAATATATCATTATAAGTACAAGCCGTAGCTATGAGAGCACAAGCAAAAAATCCACAATAGTTCAAACTATTTTTTAAAAAGCTACCACTTCAGGGCCTGGCACAGAGGCTCATGCTTGTAATTCCAGTGCTTTGTGAGGCCAAGGTGGGAGGATTGCCTGAGGTCAGGAGTTCGAGGCCACCCTGGACAAGACAGAGACCATATCCTAAGTGAATTAATGCAGGAACAGAAAACCAAATACTACATGTTCTCCCTTATAAGTGGAAGCTAAACTTTGGGTACTTATAGACATAAAGATAGCAGCAATAGACACTGGAGACTACTAGAAGTGGGAGGGAGAGAGGGGGTCAAGGGCTGTAAAACTAATTATTGGGTACTATGTTCACTACCTGGGTGATGGGATCAACCATATCCCAAACGTCAGCATCACACAGTATACCCAGGGAACAAATCTGCACATGTATCCCCTAAATCTAAAATGAAATTTGATATTGAGAGAGAGAGAGAGAGAGAGAGAGAGAGACCTTATCTCTACAAAAAATTAAAAAAAAAAAATTAGTGGGCGTGGTGGCTAGCTCCTAGGGAGGCTGAGGCAGGAAGATTGCTTGAACCCAGAAGATCGAGGCTGCGGTGAGACCTGATTGCGCCACTGCGCTCCAGCCTGGGTGACAGAGTGAGACTCTGTCTCCAATTAAAAGAAAAAAACGATATCTATATATCTCAAAAAGCTACCACTTCAGAATCAATAGCTTCTTCAAGGCCTTAATACACTTTCACTATGGCTGAGACTCCAAGACGGGAGAGTTCTGGGAGTGAGGCTCACTAATCATATCTCCTCATGAAGGAGAGACACACACAGCAGCCGGCACCGTGCTGGGTGCGTGGAAACCTCTAACTGGTGGCCCTCAGGCTTGCAGGGTGTTCAGACAGAGTCACATACCTACCCCTTAGGGCTGATGAATTAGGAGATATTTATAGCCTCCCCCGACTCCTCTCAAGACCCATTCTCAATTCCTGCTCCTTTTATTCTCAGCAGATACCCTCATCTCATGAGTCACTGGGGACACTGAAGTCATCAGTGTGCTTTCTGGTAATTTCCCAGTCTTCTACAATTTACCTACACCCACGTCCCTCCTCCAAGCCAGGCCTCCAGCCAGGGGAGATAAGGTGGCCTCCTTCTTGCCACACTTTCCGGCTCTCCCAGGGTGTGCATCCTCTTGCCTTGTGCCCCTTCCTTCATCTGCTCCCCACACCCACACCTCCCGGGGTCTCTCAAATTGTTCCTTTTGTTCCTACCAATGCCCCTTTACCTAGGAAGGGTGTCCCGCTAATGTTCCTTTTCTAGATTCCTACCCCAGCCTGAGACTGTGCCTTACATTTCCATTTGTCCCTCTTCCACAGTGCAGACTGAGGAATTCTTTTTTTTTTAGATGGAGTTTCATTCTTGTTGTCCAGACTGGAGTGCAGTGGCATGATCTCGGCTCACTGCAACTTCTGCCTTCTGAGTTCAAATGATTCTCCTGCTTCAGCCTCCCAAGTAGCTGGAATTATAGGCATGCACCATCACGCCTGGCTAATTTTGTATTTTTTCAGTAGAGACTGGCTTTAATGATGTTGGTCAGCCTGCTCTTGAACTTTTGACTTCAAGTGATCCACCTGCCTCGGCCTTCCAAAGTGCTGGGATTATAGGCATGAGCCACTGAGCCCAGCCAGAATTCTTTTTACAGTGCAGGTCATGGGTCATTCCCAGTGCACCAGCTCCGACTCCCTCACTTTCCAACATTTTGAGAAATCACATCAGAATGTGAGTAAGAGTGACACTAAATCCTTCTACTTTTTCCTATCTTCCTTCCTTCCTTCCTTCCTTCCTTCCTTCCTTCCTTCCTTCCTTCCTTCCTTCCTTCTCCCTTCCTTCCTTCCTTCTCACTTCCTTCCTTTTGAAAGTAAATTATTTGCGTACTTGAGTATTTATCAGTAGTAACACTTTCTTGGGTGCATCTTGTAGCAGATAGGAGTTATCAGTGCTTGAGACATCTTGACCCAGTGACTGGGCTTCTGTCTTCCTCTGCATCTCATGCACCCTGTCTTGTGTTTCTGCATCCCCTCACCTAGTTCACTTCTCATTCTCAGTTCTGCTTCCAATGCTATACCCTCATTGCCACCATCAACATCTGTCCTGTCCTTATCTGTTGCTTCTGCTGGTGTTGCTCCTGCAAGTCCTCTGACTTTCCCGCCACATTCAGGCTTTTCTTTTCTCTTCTCTTCTCTTCTCTTCTTCCTTTTTTTGAGACAGAGTCTCGCTCCATCTCCCAGGCTGGAGTGCAGTGGCGCTATCTTGGCTCACTACAGCCTCTGTCCCCCCGGGTGATTCTCCTCAAGTAATTCTCATGCCTCAGCCTCTCAAGTAGCTATAGGCATGCACTACCATGCCTGGCTAATTTTTGTATTTTTAGTAGAGACAGGGTTTTGCCATGTTGGCCAGGTTGGTCTCAAACTCCTGACCTCCAGTGATCCCCCCGCCTCGGCCTCCAAAAGTGCTGGGATTCCAGACGTGAGCCACCACGCCCAGCCTCTCTAGGCTTTTCTTGAATGGCTTCTTTTCTCTCTCCTTGGCTGCCTTGTGTTCTGCCTACCCCTGAGGCCCTGTCCTCAGGGTTCTGCCTTCTGCCTATGGCTTACTTTCCTATCTCTGCAAGCTTCCTGTGGGATATTTTCTGTGTTTTGTGTGCATCTCTCATATCACATGCACTCCTCTTATTTTAGTGTTATCCTCTGGCCTTCTAGCACATTGGCCCACCATTGAGACTTGCTTGCTGGGCTACAGTCATGATTCCAAGGAGAATAATATTGTGATTTTATGAAAGTTATCCTTTTTGTTTTATTGTCAATACTGTTCCTAAGGGCAACCAGCATTTTGATGACATTTTTCAATAAAGCAGCACATTACCTCCAGTCTTCAAGAATTTCGTATTGTTTTCCCATCTTCCACCCTTCTTCCTGCTGACGTGAGGAAACGCTCCTCAATTCAGAGGCCTGGCAGGCTGTGGTGGCTCATGCCTGTAATCCCAGCACTGTGGGAGGCCAAGGCAGGAAGATCACTTGAGTCCAGGAATTCAAAATTAGCCTGGGCAACATTGGGAGACCCCATCTCTACACAAAATTAAAAAAATTACCCAGGCACAGTGGTGCACACCTGTAATCCCAGTTACTCAGGAGGCTGAGATGGGAGGGTTGCTTGAGCCCAGGAGATCAGGGCTACAGTGAGCCACGATTGTACCACTACTGTACTCCATCCTGGGTGACAGAGTGAGACCCTGTGTCTCTAACTTAAAAAAGAAATAGAGATTTGAAGGAGCACTTAAGAGTCCCAAACAGTGTTCTCTGGTCAGGGCCCTTCCTCTTTGATCTATGTAGACAGCTTCAGTAGGCACCTCCTTCTCTCTTGCCCAACTTCATTAAGCCTCTTTCAAACCTTCCTGCCCCTGTCCACAGAACCAACATCCTACTCTTGACCTGTAACTAAGTATGTTTTGGGCAGATTCTGTGAGCCCAGTTCTATGCAGTGAAGGCAGCAGTAAAGAGAGAAAGACCTACCCTGGAGGAAAGTCCATTCATGAGGCCAATGCGTCTTTATCAGAGAAAAGCATGCAACTGTGTGTTTTGCTACAAATGGAATTATTTTTCCAAAGTGTGTTCATTTCTTGTTGCCGCTATAGGAAATTATCTGACAGGTCTGGAAGCCAGAAGTCTGAAAACATTTTTATTGGGTGCCAAAATCAAGGCGTCAGCAGGGCTGGTGCCTTCTGGAGGCTGTAGGGCAGAATCAGTTTTCCTGACTTCTGTAGCTACTGGAAGCCACCAGCATTCCTAGGCTTGTGGCCCCTTCCTGGCATCACGTCAACCTCTTGCTTCCATCATTACATCTCCTACCTCCTCCTATGCAGTCAGATCTCCCTTGGCCTCTCTCTTATGAGGACATCATAATAACATTTAGGGTTCACTTAGATAGTTCATGATAATCTCCCCAGCTCAAGTTCCTGAATTTAATCACATCTGCAGAGTCCCTTTGGCATATAAAGTGACAGGCACAACTTCTGTGGGTGAGCACATGGATACCTTTGGTTGTAGGTGGACATTCTTTAGCATAACACGGTATCTCACACTGAATTTCACCTGCCCTTTGCCTACTCAGTCACGTATCTTTGTAACACTTTCTTGAGTTTTATTCTGACTGTAAACTGCTAGGTAATAAGACATTTTCCTTTAAATATATGCAAACACACATACAAGTTGACTTGGAAAGTCAGCTTTCAAGGTGTACTGACACATCTTTAAGAAAGAAAACCAATTTAGAGGGTGTGGTTTCTGTTGTCACTGCTTTTGTTTAATTTCACGCACACACACACAAATCACACTGTGCCACTCTTATTTCCTCGTTCAGCCTGTTGAAAGAGAGCCCCTGTGAGGGCACATCAAAGTGTCACGGGAGGCGTCTGAGTCATGGAAAGATGTTGCGCTGGCTTGCTCAGATGCGGGTGAACGGCCACCTCTTTCTAGTCTCTGGAGCCCCAAAGGCCAGAGTGAGGGATGCCTTTCCTAGCGTGATCCGTCGGCTGCACGTCCCGGTTCATCTCTGGCTTTCCTGGCTCCTCCTTTGCTTTCCTCAGCTTCACCCACTGCCTTCAACACCCAGCTGGAGAGATTTTCATGAGGCCTCTGTCCTCTGTCCACTTCCCCACTCTGTGACATTTTTCTTTGTTAATCTTATCCCCTCTTACAGCTTCGATGCTCATCCATGAAGATGCATTCCAGACCCATGTTTCTAATGCAAAATACGAAAAGTAAATATTCCTTTGACAGTTTCCTAAGACCCTCTCTTGTTTCTCTTGGTTGAAGATGTTTGAAGGATGACACTTTAATTTATAGACCTTATATATTTTAATGGCTCATCTCGGTTGAACATTTGGTATGGTAATGCTCTTATTCTAAGCACACATCCAAAACAAACCTTACTTAAAAGAAAAGCTACGAAAGATGCATTCTAAACAGATGCATTTGTTAGCAAATTACACTAACAAAAATTTGATTTATAGCATTAAAGTTTAGAACACAAATGTAAACACAACTAATGGGTCCATTCATTGCCTCTCACTTAAAGCACCAATGGGAGTTTGATTGTGGTGCTCAGGTAATGAATGAAATCCCACTTCCCAGCTCACACTCTCACATAAAATAAAATAACACCATGAACCATAAGTATATGTTTGCTAGGGAACAAACCATTTTCCAAATAGAATTGCCTAGCTATTGCCTTTAGGTCAAATATCTCAAGTCTCTGGGAAAATCTAGCTCGGTGAAATGGAATAATAAATTCCAAGTGAAATGATAAGGCTTTCCTCCACTGAAGTCTATAATTTTTTTTTGTACTTGGCTATCCTTTGTTCACCATATTATATTACAGTACTTTTAGCACTTTCTCTGGGTTGAGTTCTTTTTGTCTGATTTTTACACTTATTATATTTATGATAAGAAATGGGAGCAGTACAGTGTTGTGTTTCAGTTCTGAAGTAAAAGTTTCTTACTACACTCCTTCTAAGTTCCAGTTCATTTGCTAATTAAATGTTTGTTAAGTTTAAGAAGAATTAGATACATATCCTCTGCTTCTAAATCTCTTCAAAAAAAAAGAAAATACAATCTACTTGGATACTAGAACAATTATCTATATTGCTTGTTCTTACCATAATTTATTTGCCTTGTGGAAATTACTGTATTCAGAGGTGTAAAATGTTCATAGTTTTAGGCCTCTATAAACCATAGGCTGTCAGATTTCCTTTCATTGGCTTTTTCTAATAGCTTCTAAAACCATGACTACATTTTAAACACATGGAGATGTGTTGTCATGAAGATATGCTTGTAAGGAAACCAACAAAGCCACAGATAGAATTGCCTCTTCAAAAGTGAGCAGCGATTCTTCGTAGAATCTGTTTGTTCATTCACTTATTCCTTCCCCATTTGCATTCTTGTTCATCGCCCACTTACTGAGTGTTTAGTGGGCAGTACCCTCTGCTTTGCTATAGTAATAATATAATTTATTATAACTTAAATAATATCTACCATATCTAATGATAGATATTACTAAGCATAGAGTTTGCTTTTCATGAGCCCATAATCCAATACAGTACTGTTATAAAAAATTGTAACTAAAAATAAATATGCAAGCCCAGACATGGTGGCTCACACCTGTAATCTGAGCACTTTGGGAGGTCAAGGCAGAAGCATGGCTTGAGCCCAGGAGTTTGAGACCAGCCTGCACAACATAGCTAAATCTTGTCTCTGCAAAAATATACAAAAATTAGCTGGGTGTGGTGGTGCATGCCTGTATTTCCAGCTACTTGGGAGGCTGAGGTGGGAGGACTGATTGAGCCAGGGAGGTAGAAGCTGCAGTGAACCGTGATCCCATCACTGCATTCCAACATGGTCAACAGCGCGAGACCCTGTCTCAAATTTAAATATATATATATGCAAATAAAATCTCTCTTTTCATTAGACCAAGAGTCCTGTGAGGCAGAAAGCTCAACCTATGTCTTTGCTTTTATAGATGAGTAAGATCTGTGGTCTGATCTTGACCTGGATTTGAACCTGGATGCTTCGTGTACTAGCAGCATGGTCATTACCAATTACTTATCCTGTTTTCCCTCAGCTTTCCCATCTTAAAATGATGATTGTGGGAGTGGGTGCATGGTGGGTGCAGTGCAGATAATAATATTACCTTGCAGGGTTTTTTGTAAAAACAAAGATGAATATAAAGTGCCTGACACTTAGTAGGCATTTAACAAATGTTAAATGAATACATACCCTTGGACTTAACAGAAGTGAAAAACTACTCCTAGTTTGGCTGAATAGAGAGGGCTTCTAAATGGTTTATCTGATCTCAGAGAATCTGGGGGGAAGCACATTTTTGAAATAGAAAATCATCCTCCCCCCCTTTTAAATGCTTTTTGATTTATTTTTCCTGTTGTTCAGGTGGGCATGCACAGTTTCTATCATCCTGCTCTAATCTTTACTTATACCTCTTCCAAAGGCAGCACGCCATCCGTGACCCAGGCCGAAGGGAAGGACTTTCCAGCAGCCTCAGTGCTTGAGGAATGGGGGGCACTGTGGACTGCTCAAGGGGAAGGGGCTGGTGGGATGCTAGACGGTGGCAGGTGGCTATTTTCACGTAGCAGTCAGCAGCAAATGAAAGAGGTGTGTGGAGATCATTCTCCCCAGAGGCCATTCATTTCTCTACAGCTGAAAGAGCAATGGGTTGATCCAAAACAGGACCAAAAGTTCAAAAGGATTATGACAGATCAGTCAAGCACCCCCAAGTTTATCTGGATAGAAAAGCGTAAGCACCCTCCAGTGTTGACAAAGCTCCAACATCTGCAAAGGCTGAAAGGGGAGAATCTGAGCTGTGTTAAGAGGGCTGTTACATTTCCCTAAATGTATGAAATGGATCCAAATTAAAATGAAGTACCTTTTACATTGGTGAAATCTTTCTAACCTTAAACTAGGATGGAAACTACTCTAGGCATGATGCAAGTAAACATAAAAGTAAAAGTATTTCCTGAATTATAAGTACCTAATTATGGTTGTCCGATAAATATGAATGACTGGTTGGGCACTGGTTTCCCTCAGATCTCCCACATCCTTTTTCACCTTCCCCCTTTTACGTTTCCTCCTCTGTCTTGGCCCAGCAGCACCCTGATTGCCCATGCAATGTGGCTGATACAAGGCTGGTACCACTGTGCTGCCTTTGCCTCCTCCCTTTCACTGCTCTATTAATTCAAGCTGAGATTAACTTTTTCTCACACATCCTATCCAGCCTCCTTCCTTCTTCCCTTACATCTTCCATCTCCTGTCCAGTTAGATTAGAAAAATTAATATTAGTTTTTCTACCAAGAGTTTGTTGCTGTGGAATGAAATAAGGAATGCAGAGTCCCTGCTTTTACCGAGTTTAAAATCTAAATTAGAAAATAATTTATCTCTACCTGCATCTATCTAAGTATAAACTCATCATGAAATGAAACAAGGTGTGTAACCTGGCATGACTCAAAAGAAAGTTACCCATTTGTTACAATACCATAGCAAAAGTCAGTTTTACAAATTTCTTTCTTCTCTCATTTATTTGTTCTCTCTCTCTCCCTCCCTCTTTCTCTGTCTCTCTTCCTTTCCTCCTCTCTCTCCCTTTTTAAAGAACTGTTTTGTAGCATTTGGTCTGTTCTATGCTTTTCCCCTATTTACAGTTTATGATAATGTTTATTTTTCAGTTACACATTGGTATGGAAAAAAATGCATGCATGCTGGGTGGGACCTCTTTGTCTCTCCTTAGCTTTTTCCTTTTCCCTGTGAAATCAGATATTCACAAGAAAGGGCTAAGATCACAGCACGTGTTAGCAAATGCACCGAGTAGCCTGTAATCTCTCTCTCCTTCTGTGCTTCCATTTCCTGACTATCTAACATATCAGGGAGTGTTTTTCTGCAGTGCTGGCAGGATCAAAAGTCAGGCAAAGACGATTCGGGTTCCATTTCTATTATGATATAATTGTCCTATCTGCATGATAATACACACATATATTCCTGCTAAATTATCTACAGCCTAAGCATTCATTCATGCCCCAGAGAAGATGATGAATGTGCCAGATGCTTACATTTGTGGTAAGATCACCAGGATGGGTGGAGCAGGGCAGCTTGCCAACTGTTTGGGTGGCTATTTGTCAGGAGAACGAGTCATCTCTACAGCTCCTGCTGCACCACCCCTGATATTGGTTTTAATGTGCTCCACTGGAAGAAGGCCAGAGCCTCTACACCAAAATTTAGGCCCATTTAATGCAATGATATATTTCCCATATTACCCTTTTCCTCCCTGCAAGTCCCCGACTCAGCCATTCTGTGCCTGTTGCTGATGATCTGCATTTTCCTGAGGCATGGTCTGAGGCTTTGTTCTGAGAATGGGACTTCTGTTTTATATTTTACATTTGGTGCTTGAAATATTCCCCATAGTGCGTTCCTTACAGGGCTTGGGTCAGGACTTAGCTTAGAAACCGTATGATCTAATTTTATTTATTTATTTAATTATTTATTTTTTGAGACGGAGTCTCGCTCTGTCTCCCAGGCTGGAGTGCAGTGGCGTGATCTCGACTCACTGCAAGCTCCACCTCCCGGGTTCATGTCATTCTCCTGCCTCAGCCTCCCGAGTAGCTGGGACTACAGGCGTCTGACACCACGCCCGGCTAAATTTTTGTATTTTTAGTAGAGACAGGGTTTCTCCGTATTAGCCAGGATGGTCTGGATCTCCTGACCTCGTGATCCGCCCGCCTCGGCCTCCCAAAGTACTGGAATTACAGGCGTGAGCCACTGCTCCTGGCCAATCTAATTTTCTTGGGAGTGATATCATTCAACTATTCCTGAGCTCTTAAAGTCAATGGACTCTCTAAAATTATTATTATTATTATTATTATTATTATTTTTGAGATTGAGTCTCACTCTGTCTCGCAGGCTGGAGCGCAGTGGCGCGATCTCGGTTCACAGCAACCTCTGCCTCCTGGGTTCGAGTGATTCTCTTGCTTCAGCCTCCCACGTAGCTGGGATTACAAGCGTGCAGTACCATACCTGACTAATTTTTGTATTTTTATTAGAGACGAGGTTTCACTGTGTTGGTCAGATTAAATACTCGAAAAGCTTGTGCCAGCAGACCAGGATTTGAAATTGGTGCTTGAAGGAGAAGAGAAAGAGAGGAAATGCTCTGCTCCCTCCCAGCACTGGGAGGAGCACAGGGCTGCCCATGAGTGGGCCCAAGGCCATGCCGGAGCCATCTGCGAGGATTTCGGTGGGGCCTGCTGCTCTGCAAGCCTCGTGATGTGTGAGCTGCTGCGTTGCCATGCAGTGGCCAGGAAGGGGGCTCCGGCTCCTCGGGTGGCTTTTGTGTTCTTGAGATAGACTGAGCTGGCTTGACTTGGGATCAGACCTCCCCTGCTGTCCTATTGTCTTAGCAAGTAGTACTGGGGCGGAGGAAGCCGAGGGGAGCGCTGATCTGAAGTTTTAAATAGAGCTCCAGTGCAGGCTTCCCTGGGTCAGGATCCGAGGCAGGCCTGTCTGCCTGCTAGGGCTGCGTGTCTCCGGGGCACATGAGGCAGCTGATAAAAGAAGCTGTGTGGTATGGG
The DNA here is from genome assembly GCF_000951045.1 of Mandrillus leucophaeus. NCBI lineage: Eukaryota > Metazoa > Chordata > Mammalia > Primates > Cercopithecidae > Mandrillus > Mandrillus leucophaeus. The sequence continues at coordinate 3,167,766 of NW_012102432.1, read as the reverse complement.
CTGTGGGAAGGAGAGAGCTTTATTTGTTCTGCATTCTGCAGTGTGATTATGTTAACCTGTCTGTGTGACCTTGACACACACAGAGGAATTGCCTGCTTGTGTGATGTGACGAGGGCCAGGTGATTACTTTTATTTGCTAAATTGGGACTGATTTGGATGGGGACACCTGGCTACTTAGAGTATGTGTTTGTTTATCTGCCAAGTTCAGCAATCAATCCAGGGTGGGAGGCCATGCATGATGACATTTCAATGTCCTGGTCAGAAGTGTGAAAATTCTAGTTGCAGTTTATATCTATTTTCATGGCCATCTTGATTTGTGTTGCTGTTGGCTTTTCTAGGGGTCTGGAATGCCTGCAAACCTAAGATTCAATGTGAAATCTCAGAAGCCTTCATCTAATTCATTCTGAAACTGATTGGATTTTTACTCTAATAATAAATCTAACAAGTTTGGGGGACACTTTTGAGTTCACTCATTTTCCTTCTCTTATTTTTTTGGGGTGTTCGTCAACAAAATCCACCAGTGTGGAGGCCTAGGGCTTTCTTCTGTATCTTGAGAGACTTCTTAGTTTGCCAATTAACTCTGCAGAGCTAATGATGTTTCCCTGATCATTTTCAAAGAATTGGATATCATCGCAACAATGGAGTTATATAAATTCATTTTTAAATTACATTCCAGTGTTTAAAAACTATTACCTTATTATATAATGTTCAATGTTAAAATGGATAGCTGAGAAGTCAAATTAGCCCAGTGAGAGTATATTTATTTATAGAATTTTCCAAAAACAACATTTGTGAAGGTTGAGAAAAAAATAGGTAGAAATAATTTATCTAAGATCAAAAACACGCCAAAGACCAAAAAACCAAAATGTCTTTCTCTGAAAGACATTATTAGGGGGAACCTCAAAAAACATCTGGATTAGATTACAAAATATAAGAGTAAAAAGAGTAGTGGTGTTGGAGACATCAGCTTTATAATTCTGGAATTTTATAATTGCACTGTCTTTCTTTCTTTAAAAACAAAGGAAAACAAAACCCTTTGTTTTTACTATTTGTGTTTTAGTCCCTTGTCGGGGGAGGGGTGGGTTGGTGAGGCTGAAGGGATATGTCACAAATGATATTAAGGGAGGCCCGTGTGATTTCTTTCTTTACTTTTCATATCTCAATTCCCTGGCCATTCAATTTAGTTCTGGAGGTGCTGACAGCTGGTAATATGTTAAACTGCAATCCACTTTTTGGAGGTTATTGATATTTCCTAACTGAGGTTTAATGGTGTGAGTTGGCTTAGGTGAAAATGTGCCAAGGTCTTGGGTCTCCTGTGCCTCATTCAGGTTTGTTGGAGTTCCGGGAACATACTGCCAGGAGCTAGAAACCATGTTGCTGCCTGGTCCTCCCAAGTCAAATGAATCTCAATTACCTATGACTTTCAGCGTACCCTGCGTAGACCAACAGAGGGACCAAACAGCTTTTTGAGGGGTTTATTTGTTTGAGTTACAAAAGCTGTTGAAGGTCAGAGATTTATAACATCTACTTCTTCAAAATTAATAGATGCTTATGTTTTAGAAAGTAGTCCTAATTTATTTTAGCAAAAAGCCTTTAGGAAAAAAAAACCACGTCAATAGATCTGGAACTAGACAGCAGTGATGGTTGTGCAGTATCGTGAATGTAGTAAATGTTACTAATGGTAAATTTTGTGTAATGTGTATTTCATCATAATAAAAAGAAGTCAATAGAAAAAGTTTACCTTACCCTAGTGGCTAAGAATGTTGATGCTGATTATTACTGTAGCTGTGTTGTTTCTAAAGAGGTTGAGGAGGAAATGAATGGACACATGGGGGTAATACTTTAAACTCAGAATAATTTATTGTGGGCACTAAATTTTATCTACGGAAAGTGGCAAATATTGTGAATATTCTTCTTAATATAGTATTTTCTATTAACAATAGGGACTTAACATCTGTGGTGGTCACAATTTGTAACAAAACAAAACAAAACAAAAATGGCTTAAGGTGCATAATTTATAGTAATTAGTCATTTTGAAACGATAAAAAAACAGTATATATTACAAGTCTAGTTGGCCACCAGTAGCTCCCCTGGTTATGTACTGCCAACATATGTATAATAATATTCATGAGGTGATAAAAACTTTACTTTTTTGGGTAAAACAGTCATCACTTAAAATATAAAAGTTAAATAAAGGTAGAAAATAACACAGTTTACATGTGGAGACTTGGTAAACACACAGATACTGACAGAATCCCCCTTTAACAATAAAAGGGGATTTTAAAACAACCATGAAAATCTCTGAGTTCTAGCACTTGGGATTCATTTATTTCCTTTGTGAATGTCAAGGATATACTGTAATCTACCTTATTCAATACATCAAAACCATAATGAATGAGCTTAAACCCATGGATTACCTCCTTAAAATAGCTTGCTTTTGGTTAGATTAAAAATATATTTGTCGTTTAACTATTGTTTGCAAAGCATTGTGCTGATTGTTTTGGAAAAATATGGAGATTAGTAGGGTACAGACTCTGTCCTTACAGAACTAGAAATATCATAGGTAGAAAAGATAGATGCCCAAAAGACAACAATCCTTTAATAAAAGATTGATAAATGCTGGAAGTGAAAGTGGCTTGGAATTTCACAAAGGAGAGAGGAAGTAAGCCAGCAAGAGTTAGCTCTTGGCTGTAAGTGTGAGAAAAGATTCATCAAAGAGGTGGTGTTTGAGAATAGATAAGAATTCAGCAACTGAGAAAGCATTTTAGGTGGCGGAACTGAAATGATAACACAAAGGTATGGAATAAGAAACGGCTGGGTGTTCAGAAAATGTCTACAATCTTAGTTTGGTTGGGAGTAGCTTGTTTGTAGGAGCTCAATGAGAGTTAAGATTAAAGATTTGTCTTAACTGTTAGGACTAGGAATGTTGTATTTAATTTGGAAAGCATTGGGAAGACACTGAAGGTTTCTAAGGAGGCACTGAAATGATCCAAGTTGTGCTTTGCTGCTAGGACCAGACTGGGTTGCTTGGGAAGAGATCTGCAGAGAGCTGATAGAGTGTCCTGTGGAGAAGAGAGAGCAGAAGGAATGAGGGCCTGGGCTGAACTGGTGACAGTAAGAAAAAGAGGCAGAATGTAAATGATTTGGTAATCTACTGGGTGCAGCTGGATTAAGAAAGTTCTTAGGAGATGGCAACATAAGTGTGTCCAAGCTTTCCCCCAGCACATACACCTCTCCTGAGCTGAAGCTTGCTGAGGCCAACAAGCATGTTAACAGCTACAGGGGGTAAGGATGAACCCACCTCTGGCTGACTCAGTTAGGGAGGATTGCTGCAGGATTTTTCTCCTGGGACCTTTATGAGAACCTGGAGTTAGTGAGAAGAGCCTTGGTGAGAAAAACAAAATAAATTGTGTCCTGGTCTCCAGAGATGGGCATGTTGGTGATGATGTTATAAACAAAATAAAGAACTTCTGGCTTCCAGTCTGGTATATAAGAAAATTGGAAGTCATCCCTTCCACACTCACAGCAAGAAAAAACTTAACACACTGAAAATCAGAACTTTCTAGATCCATGAGAGAGTTGGGTCATGGGACAAACCATTTTTCCCAAAATTAGAGAGACAGACAGGAAGTTACAGACAATCACAGCTCACTGAAGCAGAAGCCCAGGAGTGGAAACCTCTATGAGAACCAGTATTGGGTTCCTTTTACCCAGTACATCCCATTCAGCTTTCGATTAAAAAATGACAAGCCACACTAAAAGACAAAAGCACAGTTTCAAAAGACAAAGCAAGCATTAGAACCAGACTCAGATATGGCAGAGATGTTGGAATTATCACAGCGGTAATTTAAGACAACTAATATGGTAAGGGCTCTAATTGAAAAAGTGAACAACATGCAAGAATGGATGGGTAAGGTAAGTATAGAGATGGAAACTCTAAGAATCAAATGGAAATACTAGCAATAAAAAAAAATTCAATAGAAATAATGTCTTTGATGAGCTTCAACACACTGGACGTGGCCAAGGAAAAAAGTCAGTGAGCTTGAAGAAATGTCTATAGAAACTTGCAAAACCATGCAAAGAGAAAAAGATTTAAAAAGGCACAGTATATGTAAGAGTTGTAGGATAATTACAAAAGATGTAATACATAGTGGAAATACTAGAAAGAAAAGAAAAAGTAAGAGAAAAATATTTAAGGGAATAATGACAGAGAATTTTCTAAAATTAATGGTAGATGTCAAATCACAGATCCAGGAAGCTCAGAGAGCATGAATCAGGACAAATACCAAAACAAACAAACAAACAACAACAAAAAAAAACTGTGCCTTGGTATATCATATTTAAACTGCAGAAAATCAAAGACAGAAAAATCTTGAAAGAAGCTGGTGGCATGAGGATGGGGAAATACCTTACCTAGAGAAGATAAGAATTATATCACAGCTCTCTTCAGAACCCACATATGCAAGAGTGGAGTGAAATATTTAAAGTATTGAAAGAAAAGACACACTAACCTAGATTTCTGTGTCTGGTGAGATTATCCTTCAAAAGGAGGCGAGAGGCCATGGGCAGTTGCTCATGCCTGTAATCCCAGCACTTTGGGAGGTTGAGGTGGGAGGATTGTTTGAGCTCAGGAGTTCAAGAGCAGCTTGGGTAACATGATGAAACCCCATCTCTACAAGAAAGTAGTCTGGCATGGTGGCACATGCCTGTAGTCCCAGCTACCCATCATGTTGGGTAACATGATGAAATCCCATCTCTAC